>NC_133665.1:56694362-57037765 GCF_037893015.1 Macrotis lagotis | reverse complement strand
TCATGTATTTGTAACAAAAAAACAGATTTCATTAGAAAATTCAATATAAAAGATTCAGTAACTCTTTCTTTGCTCTGTGTATTCATATTCATTTTTCTATAGCACAGTAATCTTCCATTTTACTCATATACTATGAATTGTTTAGCCATTCACCAATCAATGGGCATCCACTATATTTCCAGTTTTTTGTTACCACAAAAAAGTGCTTCTATAAATATTCTGGTGCATATGGAGGGTTTTTTTTTATTAATCGTTTCTTTATTCTCTATGACTAGCAGTGGAATCTCTGGGTCAAAGAATATGGGATATTTTAGGGGTTTTATTTGCATAATTTTAAATTGTTTTTCCATAATACTTATATTAATTCACAGCTACTCAAAGAATGTTTTATTTGCCTATCTTTCCACAGCCCCTAAAATCTTGATTATTCCTGTGTTTTTCATCTTTACCATTTTGCTAGATGTGAACATAAATTTGAAATCTCAAAAGATATGACAGTGGAACACAAACTAATAAAGTGATTTATATTTTCCTTATTATTAGTGATTTGAAGCTCTTTCATTTTTAATAGCTTGTAAATCTTCTTTTCAATAATTTTTGTTCATATCCTTTAACGATTTCTATTCATTGGTCTTATATTTTTTCTTCTAGGTGTCTATAAAGAATGTCTTATCAGAAATAGCTGATAAATACATCAGAAATATTTGATAAAAAGATTTCTCTCTAGTTGACTGCTTCCCTTTTTGTTCCATATTTATTAATTTTATTTATGCAAAAGTCTTCTAATTTCATTAAATCAGGACAATCAATTTTATCTTTTGCAATTGCCTTAATGCATTGTTTGGTTTGGAATCTCCCCTCTTACCCAAAGCTGTGAAAAGTATGTGATGTGTTTCACTTATAATTCTTTTTTTCAAATGGTCATGTTTTCATTTGAATTAATTGTGGAATATAATAAAGAGTTCTGGTCAAAGTTCTACTGGACTATTTTTCAAGTTTTCCCAGCTTTTCTTATTATATATGCAATTTTTCCTTAAGTAATTATCTCTATAGAACATTGTGTTAAAATTCATTGTTTTGATTTTCTTTGGTCTAATTTGTTTCATTGAGCTACTTTTCTATTTATTTTAACCTGAAACCAGATAGCTTCTTCGATTACTATTTCATAATATATTATTAAGTGTATAAATATCATTTCTCCTCCATTCCTTCTTTTATATGAAATCCTTAAACATTATAAATCTTTCTCCCTGTGCAAATGAGTTTTTATTTTTTTTATTAAGTTTGATAAAATATTCCTTTGGTAGCTTGATTGACATAGTATTATAAGTGTCATTTAACTTTGGTAGTATTGCTATTTTTATTATTGGCATAGATCAACAATGAGCACTGAATAATTCTCCAACTATTTAATTTGTTCTTTAGGTCTATAAGGAACATCTTGTAATTAAATCTATATAAGAATTGAGTGTGCTCTGGTTGATTGACTTCTAAATATTTTATGAGTATTTTGAATGGAATTTTCCTATTTACTATTATCTCTTGGATTTTGTTATTATCTAGAAAGTCTGTTGATTTTTATAGGCTTATTTTGTAACCTGACTTTGTTTCAATTAGTTTCTTTGTTTATTCTTAAGGATTTTCTAAGTAAACCATCATTTCATAAAAGAATAGTTTTATTTCTTTGTTGCTTATTTTTACACCTTTAATTTCAGAAGCAACTAGTGGCATAGTGGATAAAGTGTTGGAATTGGTAAGACCTGAGTTTAATCTGGCCTCAGTCACTTACTGGCTGTGTGACCCTCAGCAAATCATTTAATCCTGTTTGTCTCAATTTCTTCAATTGTAAAATGGGGATAATAATAGCACCTATCTCACAGGGTAGAGCATCATGTGGTATTATTTGCGAAAAGTAGTCAGGACAATGCCTGGAAAATTGTTATTTAAATATTTCTTTACTTCCACAAATCTCTTTCTCTTTTTATTGTTATTGCCAGTATTTCTAGAACTATATTATAGGGGCCATTCTTGCCTTATTCCAGTATTTTCTTGGAAAGCTTCTAGTGTGCCTTCCTTGCATGTGTTGTTTGCTTTTTGTTTTTATTTAAATATGTCTATAAGACATACTTTTTTTTTTTTGGAAAGGCAATGGGGTTAAGTGACTTGCCCAAGGTTACACAGCTAGGTAATTATTAAATATCTGAGATTGGATTTGAACTCAGATTCTCTTGACTCCAGGGCCAGGGCTCTAACCACTGTACAACCTAGCTTCCCCTGTTTACAAGACATTCTAAAAATCACTCAATGCCTATACTTTGTAGGGTCAGAAATTTGTTATCTTTAAGAGGTATTTTGAATATCTATCCCTCAGTACTTTCAAAAGTGTTACAATTCCAGTATGACTTTCTTCTATGTACCAAATAACTAATCATCTGAATCAGTCACTCTTCTTCATTTCATTAAATCAAATATACACAGACATACATACACATATACACACGTATATCTTTATATGTAACCTTCATTCCTTTTTTAATATTTGCATTTATAGATAAAACAGAAGGATCAAGTAAACTGCGTTGACAGTTGAGTCTTTCTTTGGTATTTTCAGAGTAAACATAATATTGCATGAGAGATTATTTTTGAGTGACTGGTACAGTGAATTACTTTTTTTTGCTACTGGTAATAATCAAACTCCTTTTTTATTTCCCCCCTTTAAAAATTTATTTTACTTTTTTCTAATTACATGTGTTTTCAACATTCATTTTTATAAGCTTTAGAGTATTACAATATTCTTTTTTAATTTTTGAATGTTATTTAATTTTTTCCAATTACATGCAAAGATAGTTTTCAACATTCATCTTTTTGCAAGAGTTACACATTTTTCTCCCTCCCTCTCTTCTCTCCTTCTCTCCCCAAGACAGTGAGTAATCTGATATAGAACACATGTACAATGATGCTTAACACATTTTAATATCAATCATGTTGTGAAAGAACAATCAGAACTAAGGTGAAAATCATGAGAAAGAAAAAACATAAATCAGTTTTAAAAAGTGAAAATAGTATGTTTTTGTCTGTATTCAACCTTCATAGTTTTTTCCTCTGGATGCATATGGTATTTTCCATCATAAGTCTTTAAGAATTGTCTTTGATCATTGTACTACTGATAAGAGCTAAGTCTTCATAGTTGATCATCTTATAATATTGCTGTTAATGTATACAATGATTTCATGGTTCTGTTCATTTCACTCAGTATCAGTTCATGTAAGTCTTTTTAAATCTACCTGCTTTTGATTTGTTACCAAAGAATAGTATTCCATCACATTCGTATACCACAATTTGTCTAGCCATTCCCCAATTGAAGGGTCTCCTGTCATTTTCAATTTCTTTGCCACTACAAAAAGTACAAAAATTTTTTTACATGTGGGTCTTTTCCCCTTTGTTGTGCTTTCTTTGGAATACAGACCTAGTAGTGGTATTGCTGGGATCAAAGGGTATACACACTTATATGGACATTTGGATATAGTTCCAGATTGCTCTCCAGAATGGTTGGATTAGTTCACAACTCCACCTAGTGCATTAGTGTCCCAGTTTTCCTGAATCCCCTCCAAAATTTATCATTTTCCTTTTCTGTCATATCAGGCAATCTGGTCTATATGAGGTAGTACCTCAGAATGATTTTAATTTGCATTTTTTCTAATCAATAATAATTTTCAGCATTTTTTCATATTTCTATAGATAGCTTTTATTTCTTCACCTGAAAATTGCCTGTTCTTATACTTTAACCATGCATCAGTTGAGGAATGACTTTTTTTCTCATCAATTTGACTCAATTCTCTCTATATATTTTGGAAATGAGTCCTTTATCAGAAATACTAGCTATTAAAAATTGTTTCCCATTTTTTATTCCTTCTTTTTTTATGTTTTTGCAAGGCAAATGAGGTTAAGTGTCTTGCCCAAGGCCACACAGCTAGGTAATTATTAAGTGTCTGAGGCTGAATTTGAACTCAGGTACTCCTGACTCCATGACCAGTGTTCTATCTACTGCACCACCTAGCCACCCCTTTGTATTCCTTCTAATAGTGGTTGCATTGTTTTTATTTGGGTAGAACTTTTTAAATTTAATATAATTGAAATTATTCATTTTTTCCTTTTATGATATTCTGTCTTGTTTCAACATAAATTCTTCTATTCATAGATCTGACATAAACTATTCCTTGTTCTCCTAAGAGACTTGTGATATCACCCTTAATGTCTAAATCATATATCCCTTTTGACCTTATCTTAGTATAGAATATAAGATGTTGGTTTATGCCAAGTTTCTGCTATTTTTCCAGTTTTCTTAGCAGTTTCTGTCAAATAAAAAGTGAATTCCAATCCCAGAATGTGGATATATTAACAATTTTAATAAAGCTGCAAATTCAGAAACTATATGAACACAATCTCAAAACACTTTATACACAAATAAAAATGAAATCTAAATTGCTGGAAAAAAGTCAATTGCTCTTGGTAAATTAAGCTAATATAATAAAAATGACAGTTCCACATTAAATTATTTATTCAGTGCCATACTAATTACTTATTCAGTGCCATATGAATCAAACTACCAAAAATTAATTTTAGAGCTAGAAAAATAGTAACAAAATTTATCTGGAGGAACAAAAGATCAAGAAAATAATGAAAAAAATGCAAAGAAAGGTAGTCTAGCTGTACTTTTTATGTTGTTTGATGCTTGTCTTATTTCTAAATTTCTGGAATTTTTGAGGCAAGTTTTCATGTCTGTGAAGATCCAGAGTAGCCTGTAAGAAATTTTCCATTCTTCATTTTGACTTATACTTTTTCACCATAGTCTTTAAGTACCTCTTTCCATATCATTCCCTTTGCATTGAAGCTACTAAATATCAACCATATGTTAATATAGCTTAAAAGATTTTTAATCTAATTTTTCATAAAAGGGACTTCAAGGAGCCATGATAGTGGAGTATGAAGTAAATTGTTGTAACTCTCCCATATTCACTTCCAAGGAATCATAAAATTGTGGCCCCAGGGGGCAACTAGATGGATAATGCACTGGCCCTGGAGTCAGTAGGACCTGAGTTCAGGTTTAATCTCAGACCCTTAACAATTACCTAGCTGTGTGAGTTTGAGCAAGTCAATTAATCCCTTATTTTGCAAAAAATAATTGCAAAAGAAATTGTGTCTCCAAATAAATCCTGGAACAGCAAAAAGATAGGGTAAAATTATCTTTTATTCCAAGAAACTTGAAAGATCAACAGGAGAGGTCTATTTCTGAAATCTACCTGTTTAATGACAGGAAGCATCATAGCAATCTAGAAGAAACCCCACCTAAGCAAAACAGTCATAGACCCTGAACTCCAGTGTGGTGAGGAGGCAAATGCCAATACAAGGAACTCCCATCTGCCTAAGCATAACTAGGGGAATCAAGTAGCAGATTCAAGCTCTGAGAACCACCATGTACTTCAGTATAGCCCTAGGTAAACAAGAAACCTGAGTGGCAGACCACCACATAGTTCAGTTTATCCTGGAGAATTGCAGAAACATTCCACTGGCTTTAGCACATGCCAGACACCACCATGCGTACACTGGTTTAGAGTCAGATGAACTGTCAGATCCTATGGTCTTCCTTTGGCAGCATCATCCAACTGCCCTCGCCCATTCAGCACAGTATCAGATATGAAGATTCTACAAGAATCTCAAGGCAACATCAGTCTTTGACCCCTGGCACAAGAAACCTGAGACAGAGTCCATTTCACTTTGGGAACAGAGCTAAAATTTTAAAAGAAAGGAAAAAGACTCAAAAAAGGTAAGTTAAAAAAAACAAAAAAAGAACCCGATCATAAAAAGTTATTATTCTGACAGGGAAAATTAAGATACAAATTCAGAACAGGACAGCAATGTCAAAACACACCCCTCCCATTCCCAAAATGGGAAGTGACTTCAAGTCCCTCCAAAAAAACTCATGGGAAAGCTCAAAAAGGATCTTTAAGATCATACAACAGAAGTAGAAGAAAAATTGGGAACATAAATGTGAGTGATGCAGTAAAATTATGAAAAAAGGAGTCCATATCTTGGAGAAATAAAACTGCTTAAGAATTGGATAAATGGAAAAGGTCAAACAAAAATCCACTAAAGAAAGCAAGTGGCCAAATAGAAAAGAAAATACAAAAAGTTAATTGAGGTAAACACCTCTTTCCAAGTTAGAATTTGGTAAATGGAAACTAATGACTCTATGAGACATCAAGAATCAATCAAATGAATTCAAAAGGATAAAAAAAGAAAATATAAAATATCTCATGGGAAAAATAACTGACCGAGAAAATAGAAACAGGAGAGATGATATCAGAATCACTGGGCTGCCTGACATTCATAATCAAAAAGAGGACCTGGACAGTCCTCTCAACAAATTATCAAGGAAAACTGCCCTGGAACCAGAGGACAAAAATAGACATTGAAAGAATCCATTGCTCATCTCAGGAAAGAGATCTCAAAATAAAAACTTCAAGTAATA
The DNA here is from genome assembly GCF_037893015.1 of Macrotis lagotis. NCBI lineage: Eukaryota > Metazoa > Chordata > Mammalia > Peramelemorphia > Peramelidae > Macrotis > Macrotis lagotis. The sequence goes on along the minus strand of NC_133665.1, from coordinate 57,031,236 downwards.
TTATAGTTAAATTATAGAACTATCATGCTGAGGGAAAACACCTACTGCAAGTAGCCAGAAAAAACGAATCAAATACTGGGATGCTACAGTCAGGATTACCTAGGACCAAACAGCTACAGCATTAAAAGACTGGAGGTCATAGAACATGATATTCCAGAAGGCAAAAAGAGATAGAATAGCAACCAAGAATAACTTGCCTGATGAATTAAGCATAATACCTCAAAGAAAAAAATGATTATTCAATAAAATAGAATGATTTTTTAACTTTCATAAGGAGATCAGAATGAAACCAAAAATTTGATCTCCAAAATCAAGATCCAAGAGAAACATGAACAGTTAAAAAGTGAAAACAAAACAAAAGGGATTCCATAGAGCTAAACTTTTTACATCCCTACATGGGAAGATGATATTTGAAATTCTTAAACATTGAACCACTAATAACACAGCTAAAGGAATATATCTAGGCATAGGTATTAGGTGAATTTGAGAAAATGATATTAAAAATCCTTGAGGAGTGAGAAAAAGGATAACACTGGAAGCAGAAGGAAGGGAAAAGGAGAATGGAATATGAAAACCCCCTTATACTGGAGGGGAAGATGGGAAAGTAGGTCAATTGCATTGCTTGAACCTTACTCTCATCTGTATTGACTCAAAGAGGTTCTAATATTCATAATCAATTGAATATAGAAATCTATCTTACCTGACAGGGAAGTGGGGGGGAGGAGATTGGCTAAGGGGGGATAGTTATCAGAAGGGGGGACAGATAGGGGAGATGTAGCCAAATTTAAAGCACTGGTTAGGAGGGAAAGGATGAAAGAGAGGACAAACAGTAGGAAAAATAGAGTGGAAGAAAAGACACTGTTAGTAATCATAACTGTGAATGTGAATAGGATGACCTCTCCCATAAAATGAATAGCAGGCAGTAGATGAAGTAGAGTGGATCAAAAACCAGAATTCTGCACTAGGTTATATATAAGAAACACAATTAAGGTAACGAGACAGCTACAGAGTAAAGGTAAGAGCTTCATCTGACATTTAAAAAAAGTTTAAGGATAGCAATTCTGATCTCAGACAAAATAAAAAGCAAAACCACATCTAAGAGATAAGGAAGGCATCATAGGAAATGAAGCAATATCAGTACTAAGCATATATGCATCAAATGGAATAGTACCTTGATTCTTAAAGAAGTTAAGTAAGTTTCAGGAAGAAGCAGACAGAAAAACTATATTAGGGGGAACTTCAACTGTCCTCTCTCAGAATTCAGCAAATCCAACCAAAAAAAAAAAAACAAGAAAGAAACTAAGGTAGTAAATAGATTATTAGAAAAGTTAGATATGGGTTACCTTTGAGGAGAAATTGAATGAGAACAAAAAAGGAATCTACCTTTTTCTCAATAGCACATGGCACCTGCACAAATATTGACCATGTATTAAAGCATAAAACCATCAAAATCAAATGTAGAAAGGCAGCAATATTAAATGTGTTCTTTTCAGACCATAATGCAATAAAAATTGCATTCAATAAAGGGCAGTGGAAAGATACCTAACAGGAAGAGTTAAAACACACAAAAAAAATTATAGACCAATTTACCTAATGAATATTGATTCAAAAATTTTGAATCATTATTCATAAAATTTATTTTATTCTTCCTCTAGAAAAGATTTTGGCATATAAGTTGTATGTTTCTTCATGGTGCCCTTTATGCTTATGCCTGTCATGATCTCTATAAGGGTAAGATGATGAAGTATGCCATGAAATAGCATTTCTTTTTACTATGGGACAAACAATGAATCCAACTTGACCAACTCTTATCTACCTTTCCAAGAAGAATCAGTGAGCTCTTGTTTTATGAAGTGGCATTTATTTGTAGTGATATTGACAACAATGGTATGATCTAGTTCCTTTGTCCTTTTGTCCTTGGACAAAGGCGGTGTATATAGAGCATCAATAATTAAAAATGTTTATAGAAAGTAATAAATCAGTTTGATTCTTAGCACCTCCTGCTACCCCTTTTTTGTAGTTGATCAAACTGAGATGAACTCTGAAGGCTCTACCACATATTGGGCACAAATAGTTCACATGAACATTTGGGATGGAGATATTTCTAAATGTTTAGAGATATCTCAAGTTTCTTTTGATTTACTTCAATTCTGCCTTGATTTTGGAAAGTCATGCTAGGTGGTCCTGTGCCAATGTATTTTATGTTTAAAAATTGATTCCAAAGCTCTTCAGAGAATCCTTAAGAATGTCCTTATAACGGGGCGGCTAGGTGGCACAGTGGATAAAGCACCTGCCCTGGAGTCAGGAGTACCTGGGTTCAAATTTGGTCTCAGACACTTAATAATTACCTAGCTGTGTGGCCTTGGGCAAGCCACTTAACCCCATTTGCCTTGCAAAAAGCTAAAAAAAAGAATGTCCTTATATCATTTCTTCTGACCTCCATGTGAGGGCTTATCTTATGTGCTTTCTCCATAAAACAGACTTTTGGATAAATGTATATTCAACATGGGAACAACATGCCAGCCCAAAGGAATTGTGTTCTCTTAGGAAGAGTTTGAATGCTTGGAAGTTCAGTTTGAGAAAAGACTTGTGTACTGCACCTTATCAGGTGATCTTTAGAATGTTCCTAAGATAATTCAAATGGAAGTGATTTAGTTTTCTGGCATGAAACTGGTATATTGTTCAGGTTTCACAGGCATATAACAGTGAGGTCAGTACAATGGATTTGTGAAACTTCAGTTTCATAGTCAGCCTAATACCTCTTCTCTCTAATACTTTTGTTCAGAGGTTCCCAAGTATGGAACAAGTTCTGGAAATGAATGTTTCAACCTCATAATCTACATGTACATCCCTGGAAAGTATACTGTCAAAATAAGTCAATTTATCCACAGAATTCAAAATTCCTCCATTTGTTGTATGGATAGTGTGGGGATAAGCTACTGGAAAACTTTTGTTTTCTTGATGATAATTGTTAGGACAAAGAAAAAGACAAGTAGTATATTATTGATTCATACTTGGTTGCAACTCAGTTTCAGAGGATGCAATGAGTGCACAATCATCCGCAAACAAAAAAGTCATTCATCAACTTTCATTTCTTAGTCTTAGCTTGTAGCCTTTTCAAATTAAATAATTTAAAGTCAATGCAATAGCCAACATTTTTTTGTCCTTGTTGAAGGTTTCTGACAATATCACTGAAAACATTGTGCTTGTAAGCTTGGGAGCAAGCAAACAGCTTTCACTCCACTGGTGATTGGGAGAGCACTTGAGCATCAACCATGTTCCAGAACTTGTGCATGCTTGCCTTCATGAAAAGCATACATTACTGATAAACTTTTCTAGGCAACCAAAAAGTTGCCATGTGCTTCCATCTTCCTACTACACTATGTTGCATTGGCCATGGAGCTCTTCAGGATGAGAGAAAGGCTGTAGTTTTATTTTAGCATTTTTTTGAAATATTCACTAAAATTCTATCTAAAGTCTTACCATGGCATGAAGCCTTCTGTGATTCTCTAATATTTTTGGAATCAAATAAAATCTCCTTAGTTTGGTATTTGGTGTCTTCTGTGACCTGATGTCAATCTGCCTTTCCAGATTTATTTTAGATTTCTCTCCTTTACATGTTCAATTGTTTTTAGCCAAAGTTAAGTCATAGAGTGGATAGAGCACTGGCTTTGGAGTCAGAAGGATGGGAGTTTGAATCCAGCCTCAGATATTTGTCACTTATTAGCTGTGTGTGACTTTGAGCAAAGGACTTGGCTTCAATTACCTCACATCCAGGGCCATCTCTATTCATTCTTATTCATATCTGGCCACTGAATCCAGATGGCTCTGGAGGAGAAAGTGAGGCTAATGACTTAGCACAGCACCCTTTTACTCAAATCCAGCTCATGTGCTTATAATGGCAGCACCTCCCTGATGTCATGGTCTTCTTCAACTGAAAGACAAACATCATTATAATTTTTTTTAGCCAAACTGTATTACCAGTTGTTCCCAAACTTGATATTCCATTCCCTACTTCCATGTATTTATAAAACTTATTCCCCATATCTGTAATGTTTTCCTTCATTCTCACAACTCAGAATCCTTATCTTTCTTCAAGCTTAGATGCTAAACTTTTTTCCAGAAACCTTTCTGATTCACTCAGTTGATAGTATTCTCTGCTTCCTCAAATTGTCTGTTGCACTGCTACACCCCCCCCACCAGTAGAACGTAAGCTTCTTGAAGGTAATATAAATCTTTTTTTCAATTTTGCCTTTGCATTCCCAGCATCTGATACGGTGGAGTTCAGGGATGAATTGTGTTTCTGTTTCTTGAACTCCAGCCTAGTTTAGCCAGGAAAGTACATTGAGCAGTAGAAAACAGTATTAGATTTGGAGTCAGAGGACATTGCTGTAAATCCTTCCTATCTATGGGATCTTGAGCAAATTTCTTGAACTCTGTGGGATTTAGTCCTTAATCAGGAGAGGAGGGAGCACGATCCATTTTGGTGGAGCGAGAGCCATAGCAATGACCTTTTTAAAGATTGAAGTATTGCATTAAAGGAAAGAATCCTAAAGACAAAAAGAGCTTTGGAACCAAGGTGTTTCAGGGACCTGGAGAAAACCAAGGTGTTTCAGGGACCTAACTCAAAGGTCAGAGGGCTCAGACTGACACCGGGAGGATATTTCTCTCTCCTGCTATCTGTCTGAAAAAGGGACCTGACTATGCTGTCTGTACACCTTCAGTTATATTCCTTCAGCCCAAAAGCCTGGAATTATGTGCTTAATGATTTTTTTAATGGATCTAATTGCAACTGGCTCAAATCTAGGGTTTTTGATTACACAGAAACTTTCAAACCCAGAACAATCTCTCTAATAAGGCTTGTGTAAATCACTCTCAAAATAATGAATATCTGTGGACTGAATTCATTTAACCAAAGAGATGGAGAGCCACTTTAAAGTTATTTAGATAAATTAACAATAGAGAAAGGAAATGAAAAACAGATAATAAATTGATATGGGAAGAGAAAATTACACTAAAAACAATGCATTTGTAATAAATTCATATGCTTAAGCAGAGATTTCTCCCCTAAAAAGGGAGATTAGGCATGTGATAATCTGGAAACTGGTGTTAAAATATTTTAATTAAACTAAATAGGGTTTCAAAATGCATTTGAAAAACCCTCCTAGGCCTCTGGAGAAATGTGGTTTCCACTTCTCTGCTATATGCTGTTGTGATATTAAATACATCCTGATGTCATTTCTTGAGGGGAAATCTCTTATTTTTTGAGGAAATGATACCCAGGTATGATGGATGGTCTTAGAGAACCATCCCAGGGAAGTGTTCATTAATTCAGACACATACCAAAAAGAACTAAATAGTCTTTTTCTTCTTCCTATTGAGATGTAATACTTCCATGGGGAGGAAGGGATAAAGATCCATAAAAAGGGAAGCTCATTTAAAAGATGCCCCTTTCTGATTGGAACACAGAGACCTTTGCTTTACCAGTCATCAAGGGATCCTCTGGGTATTATGCCATAGAGTTTATCCTCCCAGAGGATCTTTACAAACTCCTAGATGGGATTCCCATACCTAATTCTCCTTATTGTTTCAAGTGAGTGATGTAGATGTCCTTATTCTGTTCCAGATTTGGAAGTCTCCTGTGGGACCCTGGGGAAGATCCCAGGAGAATTTGTCCAGAGTCTGATTCTAAAGAATTATGTATGTGTGTGTGGGGCGGGGTTAGCAGTGGAGACCTGTGACTGGAGATTCTGCCTTGTGGCCTGTCATCAGACTGCTAGCCTCCTAACATTAGGAACTAGGTTTTGCACTTAAGGTCAAGTCCTCACTGTCTCTCAGTTGGATTAGGGTTTCCCAATGGATATCTTTGCCATCATTCTTTTCCCACTCCAATCCATCCTCCATAGTTGTCTTTTTTTTTTAGGTTTTTACAAAGCAAATAGGGTTAAGTGGCTTGCCCAAGGCCACACAGCTAGGTAATTATTAAGTGTCTGAGACCGGATTTGAACCCAGGTTTTCCTGACTCCAGGGCCGGTGCTTTGCCCACTGTGCCACCTAGCTGACTCTCATCCTCCATAGTTGTCAAAGTGATGTAAATTAAAAGTCTGTATCTTTCTTTCTCCTGCTTAAAAATACTTGTTGTTCTTCAAATGTGCCTGATTCTTTATAAACACATTTAGGGTTTTCTTGGAAAAGATACTGGAGTGGTTTGCAATTTTCATCTTCAGCTCATTTTACATTTGAGAAAACTGAGGCAAATAGTTACTTAAGTGACTTGTCCACACAGTTAAGTAAATGTCTGAAGTTGCATTTGAACCAAGGAAAATGAGTCTGACTTTCTGACTCCAAGACCATTGCCCTATGTAGGGTGACATCACTACTCAAAAACTAGTGTAGTGGCTCTCAATGCCTCTAGCCTAGGATAAAATTCAAACTCCTTTGTTGATATTAAAACCTTTTCATCATTTGGCTCCCTTCTGCTTCTTCAGTCTTAATACACACATCTTCCCTTCACACACACACTAACACACACACACACACACTCTCACACACACACTCATACACAACACATTAATACAGACACACACACACACACACTGTTCTAATCAAACTGAGCTGTGTGCTCATCCTCACACACACACACAACATTGCATCTTTTATATCTGTGGCTTTACCCAGTCTGTTCTCCAAACATGGACTTCTCTCTCTTCACCTCTACCTAAGATAAACTAAAGTGTGTCTCAAAGTTTAGTTCAAGAATCATTGCTTAAATTAAAACATCTCTGAGGTACCACCTCACACCATTCAGACTGGCCAATATGACCAGAAAGGACAGTGATCAATTTTGGAAAGGATGTGGGAAATCTGGGATTGGGACACTAATACATTGCTGGTGGAGCTGTGAACTCATCCAACCTTTCTGCAGAGCAATTTGGAATTATGCCCAAAGGGCAATAAAAATACACATAACCTTTGATCCAGCAATACCACTACTGGGTCCATACCCTGAAGAGATGATGAAAAAGGGTAAAAATATCACCTGTACAAATACATATATATATATATATATATATATATATATATATATACACACACACACACACACACACACACACACACACACATATATATATATATACATATACACACATATGTATATAGATAGATAGATAGATAGATAGATAGATAGATAGATATCAGCTCTGTTTTTGGTGGCAAAGAAATGGAAACTGAAGGAATGTCCATCAATTGGGGAATGGCTTAACAAACTGTGGTATATGCATGGAATACTATTGTTCTATTAGAAACCAGGAGGGATGGGAATTCAGGGAAGCCTGGAAGGATTTCCACGAACCAATGCTGAGTGAGATGAGCAGAACCAGAAAAACACTGCACACCCTAACACCAACTCAACATCAACTTTGATAGACTTGCTCATTCCATCAGTGCAACAATCAGGGACAATTTTGGGCTATCTGTGATGGGGAATACCATCTGTATCTTTATTTTTTTTTAGGATTTTGCAAGGCAAATGTGTTTAAGTGGGTTGCCCAAGGCCACACAGCTATGTAATTATTAAGTGTCTGAGGCCGGATTTGAACTCATGTACTCCTGACTCCAGGGCTGGTGCTCTATCCACTGTGCCACCTAGTTGCCCCTGCCATCTGTATCTTGAGAAAGAACTGTGAAGTTTGAACAAAGACCAAAGACTATTACTTTTAATTTAAAAAGTTGTCATATTATGTAATTCTGCTATATCTCATACTATATATTTCTTCCTTAAGGATATGGTTTCTCTCTCATCACGTTCAACTTAGATCAATGCATACTATGGGAAAAATGTAAAGACTAGCAAACTGCCTTCTGTGGGGGGTGGGAAGCAAGATTGGGGAGAAAAATGTAAAATTCAAAATAAATGAAACCTTTCTAAAAAGAATCATTGCTTACATGTAACCATTTAACCAACTACCAGAAACTCTTTCCCATCTACCCCTGCAAAACTATTTTGTATTTGTCCTGTAAATAGTTTCTGTTTCCTATGTTAGAATCCTATGGTTTATATTTCCCACAAAAGAATATAAACTCCTAGAAAGGAAGACGGTTTTCCTCTTTGTGTTTCTTGTACCTAGTATAGTGTCTTGGAATTTGGTAGGAATTTAATAAATAGTGGTTGATTGCTTGATTTTTTTTTACCTTTTTCTCAGTATCAGTTGGAATACTCCCCTCCTTGCCAAGGATTATTCCTAGAATCTTGAAACTATTGAATATAACAGTCCTTTGGAGAAGGGCTCACTCGCCCTTTCTGGAAACCCCAACTTGAGCCACAACAAAATGAGCTATAGAAAGAAAGAATGAATTTCCCTTGGAGGACATTAGAATAGTCTGTATTATGGTTTATTTTTCACCATACAAGTAAGCACAACATATAAATTATAATAAAATAGCTATTAATATTCTTGTATGTGACCAAAATCCAAGAGACTGCCTAGGGGCTAGTATTTTAAGGGAATCCAGTAAGACCTTCAGACTGTATCTAGCCCATGGATCTGCCACCCTCTTGTAACTACTATCTATGAACCATTTCCTAGAGGACATAGATTTTCCTTTCCTAGAGAAGGGAACATAGATATTCCATAGAAGAAGGGACAAAGGAATGAAAACTATCATAGCACTGTGGAAAGAACACTGAACTGGTAATCAGGGGACCCTAGATGTAATTCTGGCTCTTCCACTAACTTGCTCTGTAACCTTAGTCAAATCACTCCTCTCTGGGCCCCAGTTCATCTCTGTAAAATGGGTATATATATTAGACCATATAAACTTTAAGGCCCCTAACATTCTGTGTCTTTGCTCCCATTGTTCTTTACCATCTCCTCTGCTTCACATCAAAATCCTGCCTAACTCAAAGGTCACTTTTTCTTTCACAGAGCCCTTTGTTTAATTGCAATCTAATGCCCTTACTGTATTTTTGGCTCCTGTAGGGCAAGGAATTACTAAACTTGATTTTCTCCCCTTAGTGTAGTACTCTCTAAACAGATCTGTTTAATGAAGGAATGAGTGTACAATTTTGTACTCATTACACGCTACTTATAATTGATATTTATGTTTTTATATATTTGTCTTGTTTCTCCAGTGGACTGTGAACTCTTCTAATGAATGTTTGTTGGTAGAGTCAGGCTTCTGACTCCCAGGACAGTTCTCCATCTATTGGCAGCCTGGAGATTTTCCTAATTCTTCATTCTTAAGGAGTGGGGGGAATAATGGCCACCCCTTGCATTATTATGGGTGTTCATAGTACACTGTGGCACAGTGGGTTTGGTGCCAAACACTCAGAACAAGTTCCCTAGACACACTCCTTGGGCTCATTGTCGAACCAGAAACTCAGATGCCAATATTCCTCTGTCTTTCTAGGAAGAATAATCATCATATTAATCTAGGCTCTGAGACCCTGCCTTAGCCCCTCTGTGATCTCCATGATCTAATAACATCATAGAATCATTACAGATTGTTTTAGCCTGAAGGGATTTAGGGATCATCTAATTCAATCACCTTATTTCACAGAAAAGATTCATGCTTGAGTTAATGTTTAAATGACCTTGTAGTATCTTCTAAAAATAAAGACTAGAAATCTACTTAATAAAATGCATACATATTTTAGATTTCTTCAACAGATCATAGGTACTGATCATAGGATCAAAGATGGAGAGATGGAAGGAACTTCAGAGGATTATTTTACAAATGTGGGAACTGAGGCATGGAGCCCAAAGTCTTACACACACAATGACCATGTTACGAGTGGAATGTGTCTGAAATAATCTGATGGCTCCAAAGTCATTTTGTTCAACTTATGTCAATGTCTTCTGGAAAATATTCTCCAGACAGTCCACCCAATATCCTGGAGATCTTCCTTCCTTTAGGTCTTTTGACATTATTTGGCTACCACTGCTTTAATGATATTCTTTGTTCTTCTTCCATGATCAAATCACTTCCTTTTCTAATTATATACCTCTTTTTTATATTTTATGCCACTCAGATATTTTTATCATATTAAGATGTTATAACCTGTTTTTCCTCATGGAACATATCTCTATTGTTCTTTGATTATTCTACATTTTTGATGCCTCAAAGATTATGATGGTCTAGGATTCACTGACATATAACATCACTGGAATAATATTGATTTTTTAAAGAGAGATTTTCTTTCAAGGAGCAGTTCAAAGAAAGCCCCAATCAATTTCCCACATGTAATCTTACCCACTGTCTTGTTCAATTTTTGTTTCAGTTCACTGTTCATCTCCTGTGTCTGCCCAGGATATTTTAATAGGATTTTTTTTATTTTTGATTTATTAACCTCAGTTGACCAAAATCTGATTCATATAATAATGTTAAAGGAAATTCAGGGATGTTTCTTCTATTAAGAGTTTGTTGAATTGTTTAAAATCCACCCTGTGAGATGTGAAAATTTATTTAGAACCTTAAACATTCCTTAGATAAGAGGTCTATGGAAGATTCTTAACTGTCCCTGAATTGGTGATAAGATGTAAATCTTCCTCCTCAATTAGCTTATTTGTGAACCTTCTAAAAGATAGTTCATTTGTAACCTGACTTAGTTTCCCTGTACAGTTTATTTGATGAAGTTTGTTTCCTAAGGGAATGTATGAGATCAACTTTGTTTAAGTTTGTTTATGACTTTGAAGAAAGCATAGGATTATTGAAACTATCTTTTCCTTAGTCTTATGGTCTAAGAGGAATGTACAAGATTGTGATATATAAATGAATTATTTGTCTGTCACTATGATGTAATTTTGCCTATAAAAAATTGTGTTAGTATCCTAATCAGAGTTAAGGCTTTCTCTGAGGCCAGTATTTATGCTTGAGCTTAATGACAAAACCTAACTTTTTACCTCTATAATTTCTGTTTTGTGATAAATATGTTTTGGCAGTAGTTACTTACTGCATGAACTCAAAGAAGATATATTTCTCTTGTAACAATATATTCATTAGTGAGTCAATTCTATGGGCTGTCCTTGCAGTGAGAGAACAGAACTGAGATTTGGGGCATTCTCCAGTCACTTGATTTTTCTTCTTTGGATAGTTATACTGAATTTTTTTGAGTCCTTGTGGATCTCATTTAGGAAGTTCTACAATATTTTGGGCCTTGATACCCAGAATACTTTTGCTCTTCTGCTTTTTTTCCCACCAAAACGGATTCCCTGATCTGGTCTAGAATCTACTACTTGAAAATGTCTGTGTATGCTTTCTCAGAAGTCACTAGAGTGGATCAAATAATCAAAGGACTATTTATTTGGCCCATGTGGTAGGACCTGTGTTAGTTTTGTGTGGTGAGTAAATGGGCATTCTGGGGGTTCTAGGCTTATTTACTACTGAGTGCAAAATCACATTTGTACCCCTGCTGGAACATCAAAAGAGCTTCTTCCTTCTCTTCCTTTTCCTCTTTCTCCTTCTCTTTGCTCTTCTTCCCTCATTCCCTTTCTTGTGGTAGACCTTTCTTTATGCTTGCTTTTTCCACCAAAACTGATGCCCTTTCTTTTTCATTCCTCTTTGTTACAAACTCTAAATTATACAAATGACTTGTTAGAGAGAGGAGAAAATATGAAAGTACCAAAGTAAAGTAAACATACCAAAGTAAAGTACACACTAGGGTACATGAATTTGGAGTCAGTGGGGAAGATACTACCCACATTGTCCCACCAGAATAAGTAGAGTGCCCTGAAATTCAATACTCAGTGACTCCACCAGAGTCCTTTATATGATGGTGCAGTCTTTGTTTTATTAAGGGCCTAAAGGAGATTTGGTATAGTCATCTTCAAATAAAAAAGGCAATTGTGATTGAGAGAACCTTACTGAAGACTAATGCACAAGTTTTCAAGGAAAATTCTAACTCAGTATAAACATATAAATCCATCAAAATGACTTTGAAAAATTGCCAATGTAATGCTTAATAGTTACACTAAAGATACAAAATGTACATATTCTCGAAATAAGAGAATAAAAATGGATTATCTCTCTTGGGTTAGACTCTATGCACCAAGACTTCCCAGTTTCTATTTGAGACAGAGAGGCAAGATTGACTAATGAGTGTTTCTCTGCCCATGAAGAGGAATAACTTTTCTACTTATATCCAGGCTACCTGAAAGGAGTCTCCATAGCAAAAGTGAAAAGTTGCACACCTCCCTCTTGCTTCATTCTATAAAAGATAAAAAGAGAAAGAGAAATATCAAAGAGAAGCACTTATTATGCACAAAGCTTCCTGAAAAGTAGGTGCTTAACAAATGCTTATTGATTTCTTGAGTCTCTCAAGAATTCCATCTCAGTTACCCTTCCTGATTTATTGGCAACATTATTGCTCCATGTTTCAAGTTTTCTGCCAATTCTGATGGTTAATGTATCTGTCCCTTTTTGTTTGTTGTTTGTTTGTTTTTAGGTTTTTGTAAGGCAATGGGGTTAAATGACTTGTCTAAGGTCACACAACTAGGTAATTATTAAATGTCTGAGGTTGGATTTGAACTCAGGTCTTCCTGATTCTTGGGCTCTATTCACTGTGCTACCTAGCTATCCCATATTTGTTCTTTTTTAAAATGAGAAGTTGGTTTTGATTCAAGGGAGTCCTGCCCTGTTAATAGGAGAATTTTCAATTGAGTTATCAACTCATATTAAGGTCCATTTTCCTGAAGCCTCTTTTGGTTAGAGATGAATGAAAGAGGGGTAAATTATTCTGTCCTACAACAAATTCCAAATTCTAGAATGTTACTGTCAGTACTAATTTCATTTCCCCACAAGAATGGCTAAAAAGACAGACTCACAACAATGCCTTTAGAAATAGATATATTAAAAAAAACAAAACTATCTAGTCCCAGATGGTACCTGAGCTTTCTAACCTAATCCTTGACCGACCAATGTTTCTTTTCCTTGACCAAGGTTATCTTGTGGGATCCTTTCTATGGCTGGAACTTTTCATTTCCTTGTGGCCTCAGATGAGAATGTCTTCTAGTTTAGAATACTTTACACCCCAAGCCCTCTCACTTCCCAGTTTGGAACTTCCAATCTGAGTGCCTTCAAACAAGTTCATTGACCTGTTCCATATTTCCAGGTTCACATTAATTAATCAGAAAGTCTTTTTCATTGTCTTGATAGGGTTTCAGGTTTTCAAACTGATAAATTTTAGTCTTCCTCCTTCACTTTACATGGAACATAAAAGATATTACCTCATCATATTCATAGGATTCAGATTGAAAGGATCCTAGAATTTCTGCAGTCCAATTTTTGACATTATAGATAGGAAAACTGCTATCTCTGCAAAAATTGCTGTTGAGAGTTCTAAGTTTGGAGGTGAGAGAAGGGTAGCTGTAAATAATAAGTTTGTATCTATATACCTTTTCCCCCTCAGGGTTGCTTTGTTTATTTTTCCCTCATTACATCAAAAGTAGTTTTCAACATTTCTCCATTTGCAAACTTATGAATTCTACATTTTTCTAAATTTACTTTTCCTTCCCCTTCTATGGCAGCAAACAATTTGATATAGGTTGTACATATGCCATTGTGTTTAACATATTTCCATATTAGTCATGTAAAAGAGAATTAGAACTAAGGGGAAAGAAAATCTTGAGAAAGAGAGAAAAACATAAAAGAAATTTTTAAAAAAATGAACATAAAATGCTTTTGCTCTGCATTCAGACTCCACTGATGAGTTTTTTTTCTTAAATGCTAGTCTTGTCTGCATTGGTTTTGTTTGTGCAAAACTTTTTTTTAATTTAATGTAGTCAAAATCATCCACTTTGCAATTTATAATGTTCTCTATCTATTGTTTGTTCATAAACTTTTCCCCTCTCCATAGGTCTGACAGACCATCATTCCTTGTTCTCCAAATTGACCAATGCTATCACCCTTTTTTATTTTTTAAAATTTATTTATTTATTTAGAATTTTACAGTTTTCCCCCTAATCTCGCTTCCCTCCCCCCACCTGCCCACAGAAGGCAGTCTGTTAGTCTTTGCATTGTTTCCATGGTATATATTGATCTAAGTTGAATGTGATGAGAGAGTAGTTATATCCTTAAGGAAAAAAAGTATAAGAGATAGCAAAATTATATAATAAGATAACATTTTTTTAAAAAATTAAAGGTAATAGTCTTTGGTCTTTGTTCAAACTCCATAATTCTTTCTCTGGATACAGACTGTATTCTCCATCACAGATATCCCAAAATTGTGCCTGATTGTTGCACTGATGGAATGAGCAAGTCCATTAAGGTTGATCAGCCCATATTGCTGTTTTTCTGGTTCTGCTCATCTAATACAGCATCAGTTTATGCAAGTCCTTCCAGGCTTCCCTGAATTCCCACCCCTCCTGGTTTCTTTTTTTAATTAAAGATTTTATTTATTTTGAGTTTTACAATTTTCCCCCAATCTTATTTCCCTCTCCCCACCCCCCACCGAAAGCAATTTGTCAGTCTTTACATGGTTTCCATGTTATACATTGATCCAAATTGAGTGTGATGAGAGAGAAATCATATCCTTAAGGAAGAAACATAAAGTATAAGAGATAACAAGATCAGACAATAAGATATCAGGTTATTTCCTAAATTAAGGGGAATAGTCCATGGACTTTGTTCAAACTCCACAGTTCTTTATCTGGATACAGATGGTATTCTCCATTGCAGATAGCCCCAAACTATCCCTGATTGCTGTGCTGATGAAATGAGCAAGTCCTTCAAGGTTGAACATCACCCCCATATTGCTGTTAGTGTGTGCATTGTTCTTCTGGTTCTGCTCATCTGACTCAGCATCAGTTCATGCAAATCCCTCCAGGCTTTCCTGAATTCCCATCCCTCCTGGTTTCAAGTAGAACAGTAGTGTTCCATGACATACATATACCACAGTTTGCTAAACCATTCCCCAATTGAAGGACATTTACTTGATTTTCAATTATTTGCCACCACAAACAGGTCTGCTATGAACATTTTTGTACAAGTGATGTTTTTACCCTTTTTCAGGGTATAGACCCAGTAGTGGTATTGCTGGATCAAAGGGTTTGCACATTTTTGTTGCCCTTTGGACTTAGTTCCAAATTTCTCTCCAGAAAGGTTGGATGAGTTCACAGATCCACCAACAATGTAATAGTGTCCCAGATTTCCCACAACCCTTTCAACAATGTTTGTTATCCTTTCTGGCCATATTGGCCAGTCTGAGAGGTGTGAGGTGGCACCTCAGAGAAGCTTTAATTTGCATTTCTCTAATAAGTAATGATTTAGAGCAATTTTTCATATGACTATGGATTGATTGCTTTGATCTCTTCATATGTAAATTGCTTTTGCATATCCTTTGACCATTTGTCAATTGGGGAATGGCTTTTTTTTTAGAATATGACTCAGTTCTCTGTATATTTTAGAAATGAGTCCTTTGACAGAAACATTAGTTGTAAAGTTTGTTTGCCAGTTTACTACATTTCTTTTGATCTTGGTTACAGTAGTTTTATCTGTGCAAAAGCTCTTTAATTTAATGTAATTGAAATAATCTAATTGGCTTTTGGTGATGTTCTCCATCTCTTCCTTAGTCATAAACTGCTCCCCTTTCCATGGATCTGACAGGAAAACTAGTCCTTGATCTAATTTGTTTATAGTATTGTTTTTATGTCCAAGTCCTGTATCCATTTGTATCTTATCTTGGTAAAGGGTGTGAGGTGTTGGTTTAATCTAAGTTTCTTCCATACTTACTTCCAGTTTTCCCAACAGTTTTTATCAAAGAGAGAGTTTTTATCCCAATAGCTGGACTCTTTGGATTTATCAAATAGCGGATCACTATAATCATTTCCTGCTATTGAACCATCTGTTTCACTGATCCACCACTCTATTTCTTAGCCAACACCAGACAGTTTTGATGACTGATGCTTTAAAATATGATTTTAGATTTGGTAGGGCTAAGTCACCTTCTTTTGCACTTTTCTTTTCATTAAATCCCTATCACCCTTTAAGTCTAAATTTGGTACCCATTTCTCCCTTATCTTGGTATGGAGTGTGAGATATGGGCCTATACATAGTTTCTGCCATATTATCTTCCAGTTTTCCCAACAGGTTTTTATCAAATAGTGAGTTCTTATCCAAGAAACTGGAATCTTTGGGTTTATGAAACAGTAGATTAAATACAAAAATGGGGCTCATGAACTATGATTCTAGGAATGCAGACCCACAAAATACTTGGAATAGTCACCTACCCAACATAGTAAATTGGAGCTTCTTCCTGAGCTACCCCAAAATACTTTTAAAAATTCTTTTGGGAGACCTATTTCCCCAATTTTACAACTAAAACTCAGAGAAGGTAAATTGCTTGGACCTTTCCTAACCATTGTCAGACAGTTTTGAATACTGCCACTTTATAATACAGTTTTAGATCTGGTACAATTAGTTCACTTTCTTTTGCATTTCTTTTTCATTAATTGCCTTGATATTTTTGATCTTTTGTTCCTCCAGTTGAATTTTGTTACTGTTTTTCCTACTTCTGTAAAATTGGTTTTTAGGGAGTTTTATTTGTACACTTTCAAAGCACGAATGTTGTGGAAAACGCTGCGGATTTGGAGATGTAAACTATGCTAAATTCAGAGGCAGATGATTCTCTGACACTATAACCTTTAGTTCATGTAATATTATTTATCTCATTTTGTTGATAAGGAAAAGAAAGGTTCAAGCTATTGACCTTTGAGTTTTAGTTGTAAAATTGAAGAAATAGGTCTTCCAATAGAATTTTTATAAAAACCTTGGGGTACCTCAGGAAGAAGCTCCAATTTGCTATGTTGGGGGGATGACTATCCAAGTTTCAAGGTGGGTCTGCATTTCTAGAGTCATAGTTCATGAGCCCCATATTTGTATTTACCTATAATAGTTTAACTAAAGGACCCAGTTAATGCAAATGTATTTAATCAAATTGGCTAACTGAAATGACATAGTAAGAACAGTAACACAAAACATTTCTCTCATGAACCAGAGCTTCACACTTTCAGAAATACATACATTTTCTCTTTGATTTCTATTTATTGCTCTGCTTAGGATAGAGTTCATGAACATTATACCTCCTCCAGGAGAAGTTCAACACCTGAAGTTTCATCATCACTGAGACTGAATCAGCTTTGAAACTCAATACCTTTGTAGCACCTTCAACTGCCTCTCCTTTCTGATGGGAGGACTGCAAGTTGGAGTAATCAACTTCTTCTTAAAGCATTCCTTTATAAAGAGTTTAGAACTTTTCAGCTCACCTCTTTGTTTTCTATCAGCTGCTCTGCTTGATATCCTCCCTAGATCCTCTCTGATATCCTCTCCTCTTTTTAGCTTCCTTCTAAGTATTATCTTCCCCCCTTCCCCAGTTAGGTTCCATGTTCTTTGAAGACAGTGGTTATTTTTATTTACTTCTCTAAGATTTAGCATATATTTGGTGGTCATATTAGATGCACCAGAAATATTTATTGGCAATGACTGTGAGACATTAAGAGGGACAAAGGGGTCACATGCATATGTCTGTGTCATGGAGGCATGTACATCAAGTCAGTCAACAAATATTTATTAAGTGTTTACCAGGTGCCGAAGAAAAATAAAAAAACAGTCCCTGGTCTCAAGGAACTTGCCATCTAATGAGGTAGATAACATGAAAACATCCAATTACAAACAAGCTACATTCAGGATAAATTGAAAATAACAGAGGGAAGGTACTGGAATTGAGGGTCCTGTCCAAGTAGGAATTGTGTGGCCAGGGCAAACATATGGAGAGGCACAAGTATAAGGAAGATGGGAGGATAGGGGAGAACCTATGAAGGAGCAACTTATCCACCAAAATTGTGGGGAGACTGATTTTAACAACTGAGGTCATGCTGTGACTGTCCACTAACATCTGCTGGGTGCTGCTCTGCAGGACACTGTCTTTATCACCTTCAACTCTGGATCAGCTGAAAAGTTTTGGCCATCTCGATTTCAGGGAAAAGCAAAGATTGCTCCTTTAGCTTAGAGCTTATGCATAGGACTTTCACAGCACTTTTGGAAATCAGGGGAAAAAAACCTTGTTTTAGGACCATGTGAAAGCCTCTGGTTTGTTCCCTATCAGAGAGGTCTACTGAGGTTTTCATCTGCTCAGCAAGAGATTTTCAGTTTCAGGCCCCAATCTCTTTAGAACAAAGAGCAGTGTCTTTCCTGCTGGTTAAAGTCTTTAGACCTAGTCTTTTCTTAGGATTTCTCTTCCTGATTTTAGGGATTGTACCTTCATCTATGGTGAGTTTTCCATTTACTTCCCATTTTCAATCTATGAAGACTTGGCTTCAAACCAGGTGATGGTTATTTAACTCATAATTACCAAACAGCTTAAGATAATAGAGGTAGTCCTTCCTAGGTTTTGAAGCCTTAAGATTCCATAGTTCTCACAGGCTAGAGAAGAGGGCAGAAAGACATGCCAGTCCTAGCAAAGGCAAGACCATGTTACCTGCTCTGAAAAATTCCAGTCTCTTTCATATGAAAACATACAGATCTTATCTGAAGAGTTTTGCTCCAGGGAAAGACTTTGTGAGCTTTTAAGTACTATATAAATATGTTATTATTAATGAGAGGCAGCCTTGGCTAATGGATAAAGAGAGCTTATGTCCAAACCAGGGAAATCTAGATTCAAGTTCAGTTTTTGCTGCTATTAGTTATTTGACCTGGGCACCTTTAACCTTTCACTGATCTAGGCAGTTCTTTTTTTTAGATTTTTTTCAAGGCAATGGGGTTAAGTGGCTTGCCCAAGGCCACATGGCTAGGTAATTAAAGTGTCTGAGTCGAATTTGAACCCAGGTACTCCTGACTCCAAGGCTGGTGCCTGACTCCAAGGCCGGTACGATCTAGGCAGTTCTAAGACTGTTGTATCTGTCCTTTCTTGGAGAGGACCAATGACATCATAAGAGTAATGTTTCGACTTGTGTGTGAATTGGATTTAAATAAGACAGAGCTCCATCATCCTCACTCTCTCCTCCAGAGTCATCAGAGTTCAGTGGTAAGACAAAAGTCAAGACAACTGACAATGACCCAGTCTAAGACTATAAGGACCGGAAAATGTGCCAATTTGTACTGTCAGAGTAAGTTTCCTTATCCAACTCTTCCCAAATCAATGAAAACACTGGTTGTCTCCTATCACTAAATTATCATTCATGGAGGCGACAGGAGAGATTCAACCCTGAGAACCAGGAAAATAGAATTTAGACTTGAATAGAGCTTAGATGTCATCTAGCACAACCTACTCTTTTAGGTTTTAGGTGTTTTTTTAGGTTTTGTTTTTTTTTGCAAGGTAAACGGGGTTAAGTAGCTTGCCCAAGGTCACACAGCTAGGTAATTATTAAGTGTCTGAGACCAGATTTGAACCCAGGTACTTCTGACTCCAGGGCCACTGCTTTATCCACTGTGCCACCTAGCCACCCCTTAGCACAACCTACTCTTGCTAAAGATGAGCAAACTGGAACCCATAGAGGGGAAATAAGACAAGTCCTAATGGTCCAAAGTTGCAGAGCCAGAATTCCAGTCTCTAAGATACTGTACTGCCTTGACTTCCAAACAGAGAAACATTAGGTCCAGGTTTAGGGGTAGCATTCCAATTGGAAATGGAGAAGTCTATATGAAAGGGGCAGATTGGTAAAGAACAGGGTGGAGCCAACTGATGCTTTTATTGGGTAACATTGTCAGTCCAGGAAAAGGCAGCCTGGTTAGTGGGTAGAGAACTGGATTTCAGAGTTCATTGAGGTCATCCTGCCTCTAGCATACAGTCTGACTGTATGGCCCTAGGCAAGTTGTTTAACCTTTCAGAACCACAGGCAACTCTCCAAGATTAGGAGTTGGAGAGGAAACATATATCCAGATTGGTAGGAGAAATTTCTGACCTGAAAGAAATCACAGATCAGTAAAAAAGAAAATTCATTCTTTTATTTGGGAGATTCCCAAAACTCAGAGAGAGGCTTTGAGAGAGGTGACCCCTTCTCAGTGGAACTGAGACTGGTGGGAGGGAGGGGGGAGCCAGGATAAAGACAAGAGTTCTCCAGCAACCTCCCCTTGATTATCTTCCTCTCCTTGCCCCACTCAAGTCATAGGCTCAGGGCCAAGAGAAAAGTCAGGTTCCAGTCCAAAAAAGACTGTGTATGTCGGGGGAAGGAATGGAACTGGAATAATTAGGCCTCTAACAGAAAGCGGACTTGCTTTCATCCTCATCCCAATGTGTCCTTGACCAGACAGTACTTCCACTGTGCTCTTTTCTTGTCTGAGTTATTAACTGAGGAATAAAAAAGGGAAGTTTCATTTTCAATTATTTAAAATTTATCAGGACTGAGCTTCACAATTGAATTATTCTTGTCTATTCACAAGTGAATTTTCTTCTCCATTGGATGGTTTCTAGCTTTTAAAAAAAGTGAACAGCTTAAAAAGTGTCTTTCTCTTCCTTATTTCTGTCTTTTTTGACCTCTGGATAACCTGAAGTTTAAGAACCATAAATATATGTCCAGAGTTGACCTTACCCACAGATACGTGTTCAAAGTTGACTCCCAGCTCACAGTGAGAGTAGGGAACCATCTCTGGCACATGGGGTGAGAGGTTTTTCTTTTTCCACCTAAAATCTCATAGAAATTCCCTTAGTATTGCTTTACTCTTTTAGGGAGATAAGCATTATTCTGTTCATTTCCATTTTTAAAATGTCAACCCCTTTGGGATGGGGAACATACCCAGTGGAGTCAAAGGGTCAATAAATTAATCAGAAATTTTCTTGCCAGACAGGAAGGATTTGGGCCTCTGAATAGTAGAGAGAGAGGGGGAGAAAAGAAGGGAAGAGGAAGTGAACTTTAAAGGGAAATTTCACCAAATGATATTTGGAGCTGGCCCACCTGGCTGTTTCCCAGGATGAAGTTTAGAAAGAGGACTCAGAGAATGAGAACAGCTTTCTGTGAGAAAACCCTGGCTGCTGGATGATGATAAATTCATAGAAATGGAGGACCAGAGTGTAATTGACTTTCAGGATGCTGGTTCTGTTTTCTTTTTTCCTTCTTTCTTTCTTTCTTTCTTTCTTTCTTTCTTTCTTTCTTTCTTTCTTTCTTTCTTTCTTTCTTTCTTCCTTCCTTCCTTCCTTCCTTCCTTCCTTTCTTTCTTTCTTTCTTTCTTTCTTTCTTCCTTTCTTTCTTTCTTTCTTTCTTTCTTTCTTTCTTCCTTCCTTTCTTTCTTTCTTGGCAATGAGGTTAAGTGACTTGCCCAGTGTCATGGAGTCAGTATCAAGTGTCTGAGCTCAAATTTGAACTCAGATCCTCCTGACTCCAGGCTGGTGCTCTACTATGCCACCTAGCTGCTCCACTCTGCTGCCATTTTTCATTGGCCTTCCCAGAGTATTTCCCTATACAGCAAAGAACCCACTGAGTAGTCAACTTGGACTGGCATGGAGGTTTTGTGTCATAATGGTATAGGGAATTCTTAAAACGCAGGTAAGTTTGGACTCTTTTCTATTCATCCTGGGACTCAAACTCAGTCTCTCTTCAAAATACAATCCATACCACACTACCTTGTCCTCTTGTGAGTGTCTCATGATCCAAATGTGGATTGTAATGTTGGATGGCCTGGACGAAAGGGCATTCAGGGACCATGAATGATGGTCTATTTGTTACTCATCTTCCTAACCACTTCTCTCTTTTTTTCTTTTTTCTTTTTAAATTTATTTTTTATTCTCATTTTGTACAAATTTTTTTTACATTAATAAAATATTCTTGTTTACAAGTAAACAAAATACCCCTCCCCCCATGAATATAGATAGACTTGCTTGGGCGAAAAAAGTAAAGGGGAGAGAAAAAAAAATTAAAATTAAAAAAATAATAGTAATAATTGTAGGTATGGCCAGGTGGTGCAATGGACGAAGCACCAGCCCTGGAGCCATGAGCACCCGAGTCCATATCCAGCCTCGTAAACCCAACAATCACCCAGCCATGTGACATGCAAGCCACCCGATCCCCACTGCCCTGAAAAAACCAAAAAGAAGAAAAAAAAAGACCCAAAATAAAATAAAATAGTAATAATAGTAGGGGTGGCTGGGTGGCAGACAGAGCATTGGCCCTTGAGCCAGGAGCACCTGGGTCCAAATCCGGCCCCAGACACCCAAAGATCACCCCGCTATGTGGCCCCAGGCATGTCACCTAGCCCCACTTGCCCTGCACCCTCGCCCAAATAATAACAAAAAATGTGCTTCAGTCTTTGTTTCAACACCAATAACTCTGTCACGGGTGGATCACATTCTTTATGATAAGTCCATCACAAAATTTACTTCCATATTTTTCCAATGTTGCCATTGCTGATTGCAACTCCCTCCTTTCTTATTTCTCCACTACCATGTACTCTATTTTCTCTATCCTTTCACTCTGACTCTGCTGTAGGGTAGCTGAGTGGCACAGCAGACAGATCCCTGGTCCTGGGGCCAAGAAGCCCTGAGCCCCCATACCACCCCTTAGGCCCAGAATCCACCTGGCCCTATGGTCCTGGGCAGGCCTTCCAATCCCAGCCCCTTGCAAGAAGTAAAAAAGAAAATGTGTTATATCTGACCACTCTCCCCCCATGGTCCATCCTCTCCTCCTTTATTCACATCCCCACCCCTTCCCCCTGCTCCCCCCTCCTTCTTATTCCAGATGTCTATACCCCATTGAGTATATTTGCTGTTTCCTCTACTAGCCATCTCTGATGAGAGCAAAGCTTCCCTCATTCCCCCTTGCCCCCCCCATTCCATATCATTGCAATAGCTCATTGTGATAAAAAAAATCTTATTATGTGAAATATCTTGGACTATTCCCCCTCTCCTTTTTCTTTCTCCTATTCCATTTCCCTTTTTTTCTATTGACTCCAGTTTTACACCATATTTTATCTTTGAATTCAGCTTTCTCCTGTGCTTCAACTATAAAAGGTCCCTCTACCTGCTCTAAACTGGGAAGGTTCATATGAATATTATCAGTATCATTTTTCTATACATGCAGTTCATCCTCATTAAGTCCCTCATATTTCACCCCTCTCTTCCAATCTCCATGCTTCACCTGAGTCCTGTATCTGAAGATCAAACCTTCTGTTCAGCTCTGGCCATTCCAAAAGGAACATTTGAAATTCCCCTGGTTCATTGAAAGTCCATCTTTTTCCCTGGAAGAGGACATTCAGCCTTGCTGGGTAGTTCATTCTTGGCTGCATTCTAAGCTCTTTTGCCTTCCGGTATATAGTATTCCAAGCCCTATGACCTTCCAATGTAGTTGCTGCTAAGTCCTGTGTGATCCTGACTGCAGCTCCACAATATTTGAAGTGTGTCCTTCTGGCTGCTTGTAATATTTTCTCTTTGACTTGAGAGTTCTGGAACTTGGCTATAATATTCCTAGGGGTTGGTTTTTTGGGATCTCTTTCTTGGGGGGATCGCTGGATTCTCTCCATTTCTATTTTGCCCTCTGCTTCTAGAATGTCAGGGCAATTTTCCTGTAGTAGTTGTTTGAAAATGATGTCAAGGCTCTTTTCCTGATCATGACTTTCAGGTATTCCAATAATTTTTAAATTATCTTTCCTAAGTCTGTTTTCCATATCAGTTGTTTTTTCAATGAGATATTTCACATTTTCTTCTAATTTTTCATTTTTTTGGTTTTGAAGTATTGATTCCTGATTTCTGGTAAATTCATCAATCTCCCTGAATTCTATTCTTTGTCTGAAGGATTTGTTCTCCTCAGAGAGTTTTCTTATGTCTTTTTCCATCTGGCCAATTTTGCTTTTTAAAGCATTCTTCTCCTCAATAACTTTTGAACTGTTTTATCCATTTGACCTAAGCTGTTTTTTAGCATACTATTTTCTTCAGCATTTTTTTGGATTTCCTTGACTAAGCTGCTGACTTCATTTTCATGTTTTTCCTGCATCTCTCTCCTTTCTTTTCCCAGTTTTTCTTCCAACTCCCTCATTTGATTTTCAAAGTCTTTTTTGAGCTCTGTCATAGCCTGAGCCTAGTTTCTGTTTTTCTTGGAGTCTTTAGATGCAGGAGCTTGTGCTTCCTCATCTTCAGACTGAGCATTTTGATCCTTGGGCTCATTTGCAAAATATTTCTCAATAGTCTTCCTCTTATTTGTCTGCTTGCTCATTTTCCCAGCCTGGACCTGGTTTTGGGCGTGCTTCCTGAGCTTTTGGGACACTCCCACAAGGGTCTCAGTGCGTGAGGCTCTGTCCTCCCTTCTGGTCTGTGAATGACCATAACTGCCCCCCTCTGCCACAGGGCTGATGTGGGGGGGCTGCTGTTCTATGGGGGGGCCTAGACTGGGATCAGGATCTGAATGTGGTCAGAACCCCAGAGTCCTCTTCCAGGGGCAGATGACAGAGCTCTGCAGTCTCTCTTCACTCCCCTCCCTCAGCTCAATGGGCTCATGCCCTGGGGGCTCCTGCTTACTGGCTCTGCCTGCTTCTGTTTTGGGGTCTGGGCTGCCGAAAGACCATGCTGCTTGCTGTGTGCCCTGAGGGCTGGGCTCCACGTGCTCGCTCTGGCAGAGGTCCCCCACTGTTCCCCCACTTTGTGCCCAGTGCTCCTCAGGGTGCAGCTCAGGAGACTCCCCTGCTGCTGTGAGCTGAGACTCCCAGCACCCTGGGTCTGCCTCCGGGAGGCTGAAGTTCTTTGGCTCTGGTGGGCCACCCCTCTGGCAGGCTGCCTCTCCAATCCCGGGGAGCAGAGCCTTTCTGCTCTTTTCCAGGTTACCTTGAGTAGGAGAACTGCCTCACTGGGTCCCTCTTTGGGTTTTGTCTCTCGAAAGTTTAGTTAGAGTCCTTAGCTTATGAGTTTTATCAGAGAGCTCCTAAGACTAGATCCCTTCATGTCGCCATCTTGGCTCCACCCCCACCACTTCTCCTTTTTAATCCTTTTCTTTTGAATTCTGTGTTTTTCCCCTACTGGTTATTTGATTGAGTCTATAGTTCTGGAAAAGACATATTTATTTCTTTGGGTCTAAATGCCTTCATCTTTACAATAGGAGAATAAAACACATCTCACCCTCCTGAAAGGGCTGTTGTGAGAAAGTAACTTTATAAACAATCAAAGGCTCTAAGAAATTAAGTTATTGCTTTTTCTGGATGTTTTTGGCAGTGCCTTCCAGAATTAGGAGGTAGCACAGCATAGTGAAAAGAATGTTGGCTTTGAATTTAGAAGGGGTGGGTTCAAATCTTGCCTCTGATTTAAAAAAAGATAATTTCTTTTCTTTTTTTTTAACATTCACTTAAGCAATTTGAAATTCTCTTTCCTTACTGCCTACCCCTTCCTCACCACTAAAAAGACAAGCAATGTGATGTCCGTTATTTATGTGAATAAATATATTTTCATGCAAAACATATTTTCATATTAGCCATGTTGGGAAAGAAAAGCAAAAAAAGGAAGCAAATAAAGAGTGGAAAAAACTGTACTTCAATCTGCATTCAGAGTTTGTTAGGTTCTTCTTTGGAGGTGTATAGCATATTTTATCATGAGTCCTTTGGAATTGTTTTAGATTATTGTTGGTTAGAACAGCTGAGTCTTTCAGTTGCTTTAGCTATTGCTATTACTATGTTCGGTTCTGCTTCTGCTCACTTCATTTCCCATGAGTTCATAAGTCTTCCCAGGTTTTTCTGAAACCATCTTGCTTGTCATTTTTTATAGTACAACAATATTCCTACACAAACATATAATACAACTTGTTTATCCATTGATAATTGATGGGCTTCTTAATTTCCAATTCTTTGCCACCACAAAAAGAGTTGCTCTAAATATATTGTACTTGTAGGTCTTAATCCTTTTCCTTTCATCTCTTTGGGATACAAACTTAGTGGCAGTTGCTAGGTCAAAGGGCATGCACAGTTTTTTTTTATGCCTTTAAGTATCGTTCCAAATTGTTCTCCAGAATCATTGGATCAGTTCACAACTCCATCAACATTGCATTAGTGGACTTATTTTTCCACAAACAGAATTTAACACTTTTCTTTTCTGTCACATTAGCCAAGCTGATATATGTCAGATGGTACCTTGGAATTTTTTTTTAAAATATGCATTTCTCTAATCAACAGTGATTTACAATATTTTATGTGTTTATTGATACCTTGATTTCGTCTTCTGAAAAACTGCTTGGTCATGTCCTTTGACCACTTATTGGTTGGATAATGGATTTTATTTTTATAAATTTGGCTCAACTCCTTTTGAGAAACAAACATGCCTCTGATTCTTACTACCTGTGATAAGTCAATCAGCATTTATTAAGCCATTAATCTGTGCAAAAGTATGATCCCTGCTTTCAATTCATATTCTAATGAGAAAGTCAACTTGTCAAGAATTGTGTACATATATATATATATATATATATATATATATATATGCAATATATGTGAATATTTGTTCTCTGTCTGTCTGTCTGTCAATCAAATGGGCAGTAATTTTTGAGGGGAGGTACTGGGGAATGGGAAGGAGCAAGTCATTTTATCTCCCTAACCCTTTATTTCTTTGTATGTCAAATATATTGATGATATCTGAAACTCTTTTTTTAAATCTACAATCCCCTGGACACAGCATCAGGTAGGCAGCCTTTGTTTGTCTCTAAGTATATTCATATTTTCTATGACTTGGATATCAATCCTGCTTCTCATGTTCACTACTTGCATGACTTGGACAAGTGGCTTAATCTTCCTGGACCCCAGTTCGCTCTTTTTGCTTGGGCTAAATGGGACTAGTTCCTTCATCTATTAAAAAATAAAGGGATTCAACTAAATGGCCTCTGAGGTTCCTTATTGCTCTAATCTATGATCCTATTCTATGATCCCTGTTTCTGGGGGGGGGTCTTGGTCCAGCAGGATCATCTGTCTGTCAGTCCATCTGCTCTTGATAGTACTTCTTGGCTGGAAAAGTCAACCTAAGTGGTAGAACATCTGTCATATGATTTTAAGGAAAATGAGTCTCTCTGAATGCCCTCCCATGCCCTCCTCCTTCTTTTCACAGGGGTATACTGTTCCTTTAACTAGGGGCAGAGTTATCCTCCCCACAGTTAGAGGCGAACATTTGCTCACTCTGTGTCTTTAATGATTACCTACACATAGAAATGGCTTTCAGATCCTCTTTCAGACAAATGGATAAACAAATTGTGTTATATGGTTGTGTAGGAAAAGTGTTGTACCATAAGAAATGACAAGCAAGATAGTTTTAGAAAGTTCTCTTTATGGGTCTTGATAGAGCTGAGCTCCAGACCTGTGAATCTAACTGGCTGCTATCCTGGTGAGTTCATCCCTTCATTGCCTCCCTCCCAGTCTGATCAACCTCTTAACTTCTTTATTTCTGTTAATGCTCTCAATAGCTTCCCAGTCACATGGATTGGAAAACCGAGTCATCTTTCCTCTTCCCTTCCTCTCTAAACCCATACAACCAGAGACCCAATTATTTTACATCTACTTGTGCAATTATCTTTAACATCCATTCCCTTCTCAGCATTTTCAGTCACCCTGGTCAAGGAACACATCACCTTCTATTATTGCAATAATCTCTTAACTGGTTTCTTGGTTTATAATCCCTCCCATTCTGTTCCATCCTGTGTAAGATGTTGGGTTAATATTTCTTATCTCAGCTGTGATCATGTCATTTCTCTGATTAAGACCCTTCAGTAGTTGAACAAAAATTCCAAGTCTTTAGTCTGTGTTCAAGGTCTTCATGATCTGAGCCTAGTTCATTTTCCCAGTCCTGGCTCACAGCCCTAAGTAACTGCTGCTTCATCCAGGTTGGACTATTCATTGTGCAAGCAACCCTTGTTCTCCCATAACTGATATCCTTTGCTTATACCTTCTATAATGCTAGGAATGTCTTTCTCTATCACTCCTCTCTGCCACTTCTGTAAATTTATCCTATGCTCCAAGGTCCAAATCAGCCCCCCCCCTTTCTAGGAAACTTTTCCTTACCACTTTAGCCCTAAGTATATTCCTCTCCTCTGAAATCCTTCAACATTTGAAGTCTGTACCACATATTTGGTTCATATATAGCAGTTACTTCCTAGTTGTTGGCTTCTATGGGTTTGCTCAAAGTCACATAGTGAATGAGAGGCAGTCAGAATTGCAACTCAGTATTCTTCACTTGAAGTTATTCCCACATTGGATGAGAAGTGGGAAGACTCACATAGTGATCTCTAGATTGTGAACTTCCATTTTGGCTCCTGGGTCATTTTATTTTTTTATTTAAGGCAATGGGTTTAAGTGACTTGCCCAAGGTCACACAGTTAGGCAATTATTAAGTGTCTGAGTCTGGATTTGAACTCAGGTCTTCCTGACTCCAGAGCCAGTGCTCTATCCACTGCACTACCTAGCTGCCCTTTCTGGGTCATTTTAGTAGAAAGAAGAGGACCCTGTGTGAAGCAAAGGTAGGAGATGGACCCTAATGCTTCCTGTGGGAGTTGATTATGTTGATGCCTATTGGCATAGTTAAGGGAGACAGATAATGTGATGGGGACTAGTGTATATCTCAAATGAACCTAGACTGGATGGTGAGAGTAGAACCTAGATTAGAGAGAGACTAAACAAGACTGTGTGGATTTGTGGCCACCAATTTGATCCTTGGCTTCCTTACCTTTAGTGAGCATCTCCTTCCATTTGTATTTTCACTGTGAGATGCTTTTAGGTGCCTTTGTCATCCACAATGATGATCCAGAGCCCATATAAGGCTTCATGTGGCAAATTTGGAGGAAGTAAGATGTAACTGGATCAGATTGAGTTTAGTGATATCCAGCTGGATTACCCCCAGTCCAGTTTACTCCCAATGTAATTCCCTAGGGGAAAGGAACATGGTCATAGGAAATTATGATATATTTTATTTTCTGAGTCCATCTCAAAAAGTTTCAGTTGGGTCTGGTCCAAATTGTAATTGTGAGTATACCATTCCTTAAGAGTGATGGACTTAGCTCCAGATGGTGATTAAAGGCAATTAATAAGACCTGGGTATGAAACCCTCTTGGGGAGAAGGGAATAAAATGAATTGTCTTCTAGAAGGGTAAGAAAGACATGTTGTCCTTGGTCATATCTAAGTTTCTTATGGAGTTTGTAAGCCTCTAGGGTTGTCCTTTAAAATCTAAGCTCAGGAAAATCAATGTGAAATAATTTGTAGGGGGATGTAGCCAAGATGATGGAGAAATTCAGTGACTTACCAGAGCTCTCCTCAAAACATTGCCCAACACCTTTAAATAATGTCATAAAAAATTCCTGGAGCAACAGAACACACAAAAGGATGGGGTGAAATGATTTTCGGTCAAAGACAATTTAGAAGGTCAGCAGGAGTGGTTTGTCTCACCTGGATGAAAGTGGGGCACAATCCAGGGAATGCCATGGCAGCACAACCCCAGCTCCAGCAAAACAGGAGCAGACCTTAGGAGTCATTGAATCAGCAGGGATAGTAGCTGCTTCCAGAGCTCTCAGCCCCAGATGGTAAAGGAGATGAATAACTGGTCAGAAAGAGATTCTAGAGATCTCTTTGCTAGCACTGAAGAAGGTCTGGTTCTTCACCCATAGTTGGATCCAGGTCTCAGTCTTGGGTGGCAGTTCCAGGATAAGAAAAGCTTGGGGCCAAAGTAGAACAAGGACCCTTGCCACTGTCCCAGGGAAGAAAAGAGTGCTTTTTTCCTGATCAAAGATCAGAAAACAGATCAGGAGAGTAGTAAACACACCTCTCTTTAAATCATGCCACCTTGAAAAAACTAAAAACTTGCAGGTCCCTAGAAGCATCACTGAAAATAATTGCACAAAACTCCTAAAGTCTGGACAGTGTGCTCTCCATGCTGGAAATAAAGCCACATTTTAAGAAAGAGTGAAAAGTCAAATAGGCTGGAGAAAGGAGCAAACAAAGGAAAAAAAATCTGATCAAAGAAAATTGTTACAAGGACTACGAAGATCAAAATACACTCTCAGAAGAAGATAACAAAGTCAAATCCTCATATCTAAAACTTTTTTTCTCAAAAATATGAATGGGTCTCAGGACATGGAAGAGCTAAAAAAGAATTTTAAAATCAATTAAGAAAGGTAGAGGAAAAATTAAGAAGATAATTGAGAGTGATTCAAGAAAATCATGAAAAATGAGTCAACAGCTTGATAAAGGGGACAGAATAAAATACTGATGAGAATAACACCTTAAAAACTGTCTAAGGCCAATGGCAAAAAAGGTATGAGAAGTCAATGAGGAGAAGAATGTTACATAAAGAAGGATTGGTCAAATGTAAGCTAATGACTGTATGACAAATTAAGAAACAATAAAATCCAAAAGAAGACAATATGTAGTATTTCATTTGAAAAACAACTGAC
This sequence comes from Macrotis lagotis, assembly GCF_037893015.1. Classification (NCBI taxonomy): domain Eukaryota; kingdom Metazoa; phylum Chordata; class Mammalia; order Peramelemorphia; family Peramelidae; genus Macrotis; species Macrotis lagotis. The sequence continues at coordinate 57,000,915 of NC_133665.1, read as the reverse complement.
CTGTAAAACAGATCCTGAAAAGATAATTTTAAAATTATTGAACTACAGCCATAATCAAAAAGAGAGACTAGACAATGTCTTTCAAGAAATTATCAAGGAAAACTTCTCTGATATTCTAGAACCAGAGAATAAAATAGAAATTGGAAGAAATCCCTGATCATCTCCTGAAAACAATCCCCAAATGAAAATTCCCAGGAAATATTAGAGTCAAATCCCAGATCTCGTAGATAAAGGAGAACAGTCAGAAAAAATAAGTCAAGCATTGTGAAGCCACAGTCAGTAAAACACAAAATTTAGCAGCTTCTATGTTAAAGGATTAGAGAATTTGGAATATGATATTCTGGAAGGCAAAGGAATTGGGATTATAACCAAAAATTATCCATCTAGCAAAACTTATATAATCCTTCAGGGAAAAAATGGATATTCCATGAAATACAGCACTTTCAAAGCATTCTTGATGAAGGGATCAGAGCTGAATAGAAAATTTGACTTTCCAAAATGTCAGCAGAGCATAAAAAATAAACAGGAAAAGGAAATCCTAAGGGACTTATTAAGGTTAAACTGTTTATATTCTAACATGAGAAAATGATACTCATAAGTCATATGAACTTTCTCATTATTAGGGCAGTGAGTTAAATATGAAGAGATGATATTTAAAAATATTAAGGGGTGATAGAGGAATGCACTGGGAGAAAGGAAAAGGGAGAAGTAGAATTGGGTAAATTATCTCATAAATAATTTAGAAAAAGCTTTACAGTAGAAGGGAAGAGGAGGGAGGTGAAAGGGAGTGAGAGAATCTTATTCTGATCAGATCTGGCTTAACGAGGTAATAATATATACACTCAATTGGGTATAGATGTGTATCTTATCTTATAGAAAAGTAGGAGAGGAAGGGGATAAGAGAATGATAGAAGGGAAGGTAGATTGGGGGAGTGGATAGTCAAAAGCAAAATACTTTTTAGGAGGGATAAGGTAAAAGGAGAGACAAATAGAATTAAGGGGAAGGGATAGGATGGAGGGAATTACAGTTAGCAATAATAACTGAAAAAATTTTTGAAGTAAGTTTTTCTGATAATGGTTTCATTTCTCAAACATTATAGAGAAATGAGTAATTTATAAAAATAAGAGCAATTCGCTATTGATAAATGATCAAAATATGTTTTCAGATGAAGTAATCAAAGGTATCTATAACCTTATGAAAAATACTCTAACTCACTATTGATTGGAGAAATGCAAATTAAAACAATTCATATTGTACTGATTTATAGAACAGAAAAGAAAAATGACAAATGTTAGAGGGAATGTGGGAAAAACGAGATGTTTATGCATTAGTAGTGGAGTTGTGAGGTGATTCAACCATTCTGTTCAGCAATTTGTAACTATACCCAAAGTTCTATAAAACTTTGCATACCCTTTGACCTAGCAATACTACTACTAGGTCTATATCCCAAAAAGATCAGAGAAAAAGAAAAAGGATTTACATATACAAAATATTTATAGCAGCTCTTTTCTGATGGCTAAGAATTAGAAACTGAGGGGATGCCCATCAATTGGGAAATGGCTAAAGAAACTGTGGTATGTTATTATAATGGAAAACTATTGTTCTATATGAAATGATGAGTAGAATGCCCTTAGAAAAACCTGGAAAGTCTTACATGAGGTGATGCTAAGAGAAAAGTACTTTGTACAAAACAACAGTAATATTATAAGATGATAAGCTGTAAATCACTTAAATAGTCTCAGCAATACAATGATCCAATAAATCTCTGAAGGACTTATGATAAAAAATTATTATCCATCTCTGGAGAAAGTGATGATATCTGAATACAGATTGAAACATGCTTTTTAAAACCTTTGTTTTTCTTGAGATTTTGTTTTGGTCTGTGTTTTCTTTCACTGCATGACTAATATTGGAAATATTTTGAATGACTACACATATATAACCTATGTTGAATTGCTTGACTTCTCAATCTTCTTTGCCTTTTATTCTTGAAGAGGACCATGAAATCAGTGAGATGATGATTTGGCATGTAAGTGAATTGCATTTAAGTAAAGGAGGACTAGGCAAAGTCACCAGCCTCATTTTCTTCTCTGGAGTTATCTGGGCCTGGTGACAAGATATGGATCAGAATGACTGAAGATTGCCCTGGATACAGTTGGTAACATTGGCCTTTTTCTGCCTTCTCAGTCAGGAGCAGGGGGTGGAGTGGGAATTGGGGAGAGAAAAAAAAAGAGAATTTGGGACTCAAATTTTTTTAAAATTTTTATTTATTGCAATGGGGTTAAGATGACTTGCCCAAGGTCATAGAGCTAGGCAATTATTAAGTGTCTGAGGTTGGATTTGAACTCAGGTCCTTCTGACTCCAGGGCTGTGATCTATCCACTACTCCACCTAGCTGCCCCAGAACTCAAAGTTTTAAAAATGAATGTTATGAATTGTTTTTACATTGGTGAAAATAAATTACTAAAAAAATTTTTTTAAAAAAGAAATATATTGTGAAAGGGAGTTCCAGGCATCTGCTAAATGATGGCCTATTTCAGGCAATTTTGTATAAGAAATTATAGTTTTATAATGAGAATAAGCTAGCTATACTTCTCCCTTGTCCCTTCCTTTGCATTGCATTGGGAATGGAGTGTAATAATACTCCCACACATAGAATTTCCAATGGCATGGGAGATTGCCACTGGGAGGGCAGGAGTGAAATAGGACATACAAAACTTATGTGAGTCATAGGAGTCATTCTTTGCAACAGAAACATCCTTGGCATAACAGATGGCTCTGGCATAGTTTTCCTACCACTGTGACATAGCGGGACTCTGATATTCATAACTGATTATCTACTGTGGGCTGTTTAATTTTTGTCTGTATATTTTAACCCCAGACACTGTATCTGGAACATATCAGATGTTCAATAAATGCTCTTTGAATTCAATTGGTCTTTTTATTGTCTTTGATTTCTGTTCTTTACTTCCAATCATTTAAAAAGAATATTTAATATTCTTTTTATTATCTTGAGTTCCAGATTTTCTCCTTCTTTCTAAACCCTCCCCCACCCATTGGGAAGACAGGCAATATGTTACCCATGTAAAGTCATGCAAAACATATTTTCATTTTAATCTTGTTGCAAAAAAAGGCAAGAAATATAAAATGAAAATTGTGTTTTAATTGGCAGTGAAAGTTCATCAGTTCTCTCTCTGGAGGTGGATAGCATTTTTCATCATGAATCTTTTAGAATTGTCATAGGTCGTTTTATTGATTAGAGTAGCTAAGTCTTTCACAGCTGATAATTCTTATTTTTAATTAATTTTATTATTATTTATTTAGTGAATTAATATTACTGTTACTGTGAACCATGTTGTACTAGTTTGCTCACTTCATGTTGCATGAATTAATATACATCTTCCCAGGTTTTTCCTGAAACCATTCCCTTCATTCATAATTTCTTATATAGAATAGTACTCAATTACAATCCTATGCTATAATGTGTTTCGTCATTTCCCAATTGATGGGTATCACTTTAGTTTCCAAGTCTTGGTCACCACAAAAAGAGTTGATTTGAATATTTTTGTACATATATATCCTTTCCTTTTCCTTTTATTTCTTTGGGATACAGATTTAGTAATGGTATTTCTGGGTCAAGAGATATAAAGTTTTATAATCCTTTAAGCAAAGTTTCAAATTGTTCTCCAGAATGGTGGGACCAGTTCACAACTTTACCTACCACAGTGCATTAGTATGTCTATTTTTCCATATCCTCACCAGCATTTGTTAAAAAAAATAATAAATATATCTTTTCAACTTGAAAGATGATGTATAAATTCTTTGTAAATCTTAAAACACTATATAAATAGTCATTTTTATTACTCTCAAGGAAAACATGCCAAAGTATTGTGGAGATGCCCTCATTTAAAGATGGTCTTGTGTTGGTTATGGGAGACAAAGAGAGCTAGAAATAGATAGATAGATAGATAGATAGATAGATAGATAGATAGATAGATAGATAGATAGATAGATAGATAGATAGAGACAGAGAGACAGGGAGACAGAGAGAAAGAGAGACAGAGAGAGAGACAGAGAAAGAGAGAGAGATGAATCCAGCATCTATAACACAGGGAAAGGAAAAAAACTAGTGGATGAAGAATGAATATGACAGACAATGCAGATACACTATAGGCCTCGAATTGAATAGGAGGAAATTGGGCTAGATATCACTTGAGTAATTATCTAAAGTCTTTGCTTCTTCTTTCCATAAATTCCACTTTAAAAAAAACAGCATTCACAGCATTATAGAACTGTGAATTATGGAACATCAAGCATCTGAATTATAGGACAATGAAAAGAGGCATGGTGAATATAACTAGGATGTATCATGTTGCCAACAATGACAGCACAAGAAATGGCATATAAAGATATCTCTAAGAGCATATGCAATAGAAATGATGTTGGGCCAATTGTAAAGCTCCTCCAAGGCAGGTCTGCAAGATTCTTTCAGCCTGGACAATGATCTCCCAGGGTCTGAAATAGCCTGATAAGGGCTTACCTGCAATAAAATCTCATGATGGCCTTTCCAAACTTGGGAGATATAGTCCAGAATCTCAGGCTCAAGTAAAAGGGAAGAGAAATTTAAGGAGGGCAAGTCAATCTCCTTTTGGGTCAGATCTGCAAAGTGAGGGAATTGGACTCAATGCACCCCCCTCAGGGTCTCTTCCTGCTTGAGGGCTATGATTCTACAAGCTCTCTTATAATACAAATGTGACTTTTGATGTTGGAGGAGAACCAGTAGTAGGAGAAGAAGAACCCAGTCTTTGAAAGATTTGTGTGTGTGTGTGTGTGTGTGTGTGTGTGTGTGTGTGTGTGTGTGTGTGTTTGTGTGTGTAAGAGAGGGGGAGAGAAAAAGAGAGAGAGAGAGAGAGAGAGAGAGAGAGAGAGAGAGAGAGAGAGAGAGAGAGAGAGAGAGAAACATTTTCTGTCCTCCTCCAATTGACTGTGGCATCTACTTATTCAGTAGAAGATGTGGTACCGTGGTACCCAAAAGGGATTAGGCCTAGTGGGTCAAAGTGTGGAAAATGAAAGTGCTTTGAGAAGGAGCCAACTGACAATGTTGGGAGCAAGCTGTAAAGAAGAACTGACCAAGGGTGACTTGTTGAGCAACCAGCCTATTAGAAACTACACCCAAAGGAGAATGACATGAAGACACTACAAAAAAAAGAACCTCACATCTTATGGTCTCTGATGAAAGTTGTCTTGGCCACCTGTGTTTCTATCCATAAACATGTGTCTTTCTAATAGTGTACTTTAATTGTGTGTCCCCTATTCCCACTGATACTGAGTGAACTTGTAGGACATTTGAATCTCAAGTTTATGGTGGAAATTTTTTCTTACTGTTGTTCTTATGATGTCAATTCATTAAATACCTTTACTTTGAGCTACTACAATTGTGTCAACTAGCCAATATGGGAAGACAGAAATAATCAAATAATTGGACCAGAAAATTTTAACTAATGCAAGGCTTATTGAATTCCAGTGATGGTAACTCTCTCACATTCAGGGAGGGAGCAGTGTTTTATAAGGAGTGGGAAACCAAGAGGAGTGGGGATGGAATATCTGTTTTTAGGTTTCTGGGACAGATCTTACTTCATGCCTCTTTATATATCCAATCTCAGTTATTACAGCTAACTGGTTCTTGGCATTGGGGTGCAAAACAACACATATTGATCATCATTCTGAGCTACTTGCAGTCTCTGGGGGGTATCAGCAGGTAACAGGATGGCAGGGTCAGGACCTACACCAATTATTAAAGGCAAGTATAATAGTGGTATTTTAAGAACTAGCTTTAGCTACCCACAAAGTACCTTAACCCTAGTAGGTTGGATGGGAGTGGTTTTCCATTCACCTAAGTGGCTTCTGCAAATATCTGAAAGGGAATATGACACAGCAATGAGATATACCCATTTGGGGTAGGGGAAATGTAAAGTTTGGCTAAGACAGTTCCTGCTCTTAATGAGTCTAGTAAGGAGATCAAGAACAAACACAAATAATTCTAATATACAAGATAATGCCATGTGTACTTGAGAAAGGGGATAAAGTCAAAGGGCTGATGAGGTCTTATTGACAGGGAATCAAATGCAGGATCAGAAAAGCTTTCTGAAAGAAGTCACATTTGAGATAACTTTTAAAAGATGAGTAGGAATTAAACAGGCAAAGAATGGGGGGTGGGGATCTTAGAGGGAGGGAACATTGTGAAAAAAGCATGGAGTCATGGAAATACATAACATTTCTAGAGGTCTGAGTTGTTCAATTTGGCTTGAACAAGGCCTTAATGGAGGGAAATAATATGAACTAAGATTGGAAAGATAAAGATAATGCCAGGTGGTAGAGGATCTTGAATGCCAAGCAAAGGATTCTGGATGGAGGACTACTATGAACATATCTATTCATGTGAAAGATAAGTCCAACATCAATTTGAAGGATGGATTTTATAGGAGTGAGTTGGGGGAAGAGAGAAGAGGCAGTGTTTTACAGGTGTGGGGAACAGTCTATGGAAAAAAAGATGCAAAAAGAGAGAAGAGGAAGTGTTTTACAGGTGTGGGGAACAGTCTATGGAAAAAAAGATGCAAAAACAACATATAGTGAATTCAGAGTTCACAAGAGGTTACATAGTGTGTGATGGGAAATACAATGCAATACCCCTGGAAAGGAGAATTGGAATCAGATTGTGAGGAGCTTGTGAGGAACTGGGCTGAGGCATTTGAATGTTTTCCAAGAGGTACAACAGTAAGAACCACAGAAGATTTTTTGACTAGGAGAATGACATGAGTCGATCCATGTCTGAGGAGTCATAATTTGGCGATTGAAGATATTGAAATAGGGTAGGGTAGCAAGTTAGGATCACAGCAGTCTGAGTTAGAGGTGATTGAGGCTTCTATTAGGCCTGTACCTTCTACTCACAAGGCTCTCTTCCTGGTTGTACAATGTGTAAGGATTCTTCAAGTTCTCCTCAGATTACCAATGACAGGAATCTCTCCTCTCCTCTTTAACTTTGGCAGCCAAGGAGGATTTTTGCATGTGACAATTAGTAGAAGTGTTGTCCCAGATGATGAACAGAGGATTATATTTCATATATCCTTGGATGCTTGGTGTTTCTTTCCATGAGAACAAGTGACTAGTGGTCCATGGACGAATGCTTTTAGCCCTGGCAACAATCTTATGAGTTTCAGAGGCAGGGAGCTTCTCATTCCCAGTTGTCACCCAGCAAACCACCTTATTAGAGGAGATGATGACCACCTCTAGGAGGATACTGCTGACACATAGATTGACTTTTCAGAATGGAATGTATGTCTTTGGACATAGCCAATATGGCCATTTGTTTTGTTCAACTGTGAAAAAATTAATTAACTAAGTAGACACAAGCCAAGATTTAATGGGGTATTTAGACTTCTAAGTTGCACAGACAATTAAAACTGTCTTTCTGAGTTTCTTTTAATATTGCTGTCTTTTAGAGGTGAAAGTGAAATATCTCTTCAGGAGTCCCACAAAGAGTTTCATATTTTAGGTATTAACCTTCTGTGAAAGTAAGAAAAGCAGTTATGAATATCTGTTACAGGCTTTAAGTATTTTTCAATGTGTACTTAGAAGTCTTTTGTGTGTCAAGCATGTCTTTTGTGGTGGAGAAAATAAATAGCTATCCTCTAGCTGATCTACCTCCAATACCTTTCTAGAAGGGACTTTATAAATCTCTTTTAGGGAGAGGCTAGACATGAGTCATTCCTAAACTTTTTAAGAGATTTCCCTCCAGAATTCTTGTAGAGGGGCCAGAGAATATGAGAAAAAAAATCTAAACACCTTTCTTTGGGATCAAGCTCTCTGGGGACTGAACTCAGTCCAAGTGAGTCCAGAACTAGGATTGCTTTGTCAGAAAGGGTGGCCCCTCCTCTAGCCCTACCTGAGTAATGGGTTTTTCATAAAGACATTCATTTTGTTGGAAAATATTGAAATTAGACTGAAATTTAAGATAAAGAAATTCAAGTTGGATTTCAAGGTCAACCATTTGAAACCAGGGCAGCAAAATTCTGAAATTTTTGACCAAAGAAAATTGCACAATCTTTGTGTCTGGAGATTTTCAGTAAGAAAACAAATGACAATGTATCATGTATGTTTCTAAATATGTACCACCTGTTTTAAGTCAGGATACTTAAATGATCTCTTAAGTTCCCTTCTGGTTCTTGGATTTCATGATTTTTAGATAGAATTTTTAGATAGAATCTTAGGGTTTGGAAAAGCTGTCCATGTTAACAAAATTAGAATATCAGAATGGGAAGAAACAGAATGGTCATGCAATCCAAGCTCTTCCTTCTACAGAAACTCCCTTGACAGAATATCCAATATGAGGTCCTTCAACTCAATCTAGCAATTAACTATTAAATGCCTTCCACGAATAAGTTCCTATTCTAGGTTCTAGAGTGAAAAAGATAAAATGTAATAGTGTTTGCCTTCAAGTACATATACAGGGGTGTATGCGTATACAGAAAAGGAAATAATAAATTCTACACATAATTATGCAAATTAATTTTGAGAGAGAGACAGAGACAAAGGAAGAGAGAGAGAGAGAGAGAGAGAGAGAGAGAGAGAGAGAGAGAGAGAGAGAAAGAGAGAAAGAGAGAAAGAGAGAGAAAGAGAGAATATGAACACCAAGAACTTTGAGTGGGGTTGGGAGGCACTCAGAAATAGTCTCACATAAGAGGTAATGCTTATACTTTTAAGGAAGTTATAGATTATATGAGATGGAAGTAAGGAAGAAATGTATTCCCAACATGGGGGACCAATTCCACAAAAGCATGGAGGCAGAAAATGGACTGTTACTATATTTGGGAAATATCTAACAGGATAGTTTAATTGTAACAGAGGGTGTGGTGGGAAGTTATATGGAATAAGAATAGATAGGTAAATGAGAGCCACATTACAGAATATTTGAAATGCCAGACCAAGGATTTTTCATTTTTTTCCTAGAGGTAATAGAAAGACATTTAAAAATTGTTTAGTAGGGGAGTGTCTTGGTCAGACCTATTTTAGGAATGTCCAATTGGTAGCTATGTGGAAAATGAGTTAGAGAAGGAAGAATAGGAAAAGGAGGAACAGTTAGAGGCTATTGTGATAGTCCAAGTGGGTATTGATGAGGATGTGAATTAGAATAGTGATCTTGAGAATAGAGATAAGAGGATGACTGTGAGGGATATTATTGGTGGAGAACTGAAAAGATATGCCAACTGATTGGAGATGGGGGTGAAAGAGGGAGTAGAATCAAGGGAATTCCATAATTATAAACCTAGAAGACTGGAAGGCTTACAGTGCCCTCAACAGAAGTAAAATGCTAACTTGGGCACAGAAGGTGCATTAGACAAACCATCAACACCTATTTGGAAGATGATTGGATTTGGGACCAAGTATGAGTTCTACCAGTGAGGGGGTCTTCCACTTTCCTCAGTAATATTCTCAGGTTAATGTCAACCCTGATGAATAGGAGGATTCCAGTGATACCATAAATATAAATGATAATGATCAGTTCTTACTTTGTATGTAAAATCAGGACTAGCTAGGATAGCACAGATGAGATCCATGACTTAACATATTTTAATTTTTTTCCCCTATAAATGCATTTTATGCCTGAATCTTCTCTATCTGATTTATATCTGTTTATGTAGATTTACCTGCTAGGCTTTCTGTTATCTTCAAAATCAACAGTATTAATGTAAGCAACCAAATATTTGAAAAGCTCCATGTTCTGTGGGATTCTTCCTCCCCTTTCTGACAAAGGTTGGTGCTCTGGGAGGGAAGGCATCATCTGAGCTTCACTATCAGTGAGTGACAGCACTTATTTCTAGGGTCTCAAGATGATAACAGTGGCATCTGCCTCTTTGGAAGTCACTCTTTGGTAGTGGATCATATGTTTCTTTAAATATCAGTCTCTCAGACCTGCATTGCTACAACAATCTTGTTCTCAGCTACAATAGTTCCAAAAACATTTTTGTAATTTACTATAAATCATATACTTTGTTTAATGCTCTACTGGCACAGGTCATATATATTTATATAGATTTATACACACATGCACATGTAAATTATACATGCTCACATGTGTGTACATATATGCATACATCTTTGCCATGATATTTGCAAGGATGAGCATATCACCATTGTTTCATGATTTTCAGTCACAGAATGGAATTCCCTGATTGGGCTGGAAGCTCTGCTCCAGGATGAAAATAGCTTTTTGATCCTACTCAGTGACAATGCCATGCTTTCTGTGACTTCAGAGCTCTTCTAGGAGATGTCATAGCAATTCTGGGACCTGAAAGTTGATTGAATAACCTCTAATTGCCTCACCACAGGAAGAAACTGAGGTCAAAGAAAGGCAAGTAACATGGCCAACATCATATAGTATGGTCTTGGAAGAGCTTGGATTTGGAGAGCTAAGGTCTAGGTTGTCAGACTGTACTTCCCAAATTAGTGCTCTTACCTCTTTGTCTTCCAACATAGATGGTGATATGTGCAAAAGGCTATGTGGAGTAGTGGAAAGATTTGAAACTTGGAGCAGGAGATTTCAGAATTCTTAGATACTTAATAGTTGTATCATGGAAGGTGAGTCATTTAGCCTAGGAACCAAAGTTTCCTCATGTACAAAATTGAACTAATGATATTTGAGCTGCCTATCTTAATATTATTTTTGGTAAAGGAAGAACTTTTTTAAAAAAGTAATAACACACTTTAGAAGTAAGATTTTTCATTTCATCCCTAATGTTTGTAGCATGGATGCTACTTGTGTGGTTAAATCACCTTGTGTCTGATCCAGGAGCCAGGGACGAGGATGTGGTAAGAATGCTCTCTTGGGCAGAGAATGCACATGAGACAAATTGCTTTTTCATCAGTCACTACTGGGTGCTTTTTTAATATGTTTTTCTTGATCTGACTTTGGCTTGCTAATCTGAATTCCTATATAATGCCTGCCTCACCCTTGGATTTGGTTACCCTATAAGCTTTGGCTTGGCTCAATACAATTTTTGGTCCAATCTCTCTTAGTTTTGCTTAGGTATGTCACAATTTGGGGAAGGTTTCTTCACCTGGGGTTCATAATTTTAAAACTTGATAATCTCATGTATTTTTATTTTATTCATTTAAAATATTGTGTATAGTAAAAATTAGAGGAAAGACAAGTAACTAAGAAGAATATTATAATAGGTTTCTCTGATAAAGATCCCATTCCCAAGAAATGTAAGGAATATATTCAAATTTATAAAGCTAAGAGCATTTCCCCTATAGATAAATGGTCAAAGGATAGTAACGGACAGTTTTCAAAGGAAGAAATTCAAGCTATCAACTATTAAAGGAAAATACTCTAAATAGTTAATAATTAGAGAAATGCTAATTAAAGCAATTTGAAGTTTTATCTTGTACCTACTAAATTGGCAAAAATGACTGAAAAGGAAAATGAGGGACCATGGGAAAATGTATAAACTTGTCCACTGTTAGTGGAAATGGTGAACTGGTCTAGGCATTCTGGAAAGAATTTTGAAACTGTCCAGAAAGTTATCTAACTGTGCAAATCTTTTGACTCAGACATTCCACTATTTGGGGGGTATAGCACCCCTAAAATAATAAAAGTAAAAGAACAATATCTATGTGTACCAAAATATGCATTGTGCATCTTTTTATGGGAGACAAAATTAGAAACTAAGAGATAATCCTCCTATTAGGATATGGCTAAACAAATTGTGGTACATGAATATAATGGAATATTACTCCATAAGAAATGATGAAATGGACAATTTTGAAGTAAACTGGAAATATCTTTATGATCTGATGCAGAGTGAAGTAGGCAGAATTATGAGAGGGATGCATGGAATGATCACAGTACTGTAGAGAAAAATAACTTTGAAAAACTTTAGAACTTTGATCAATATAGTGATAAACAATTAGCCTCAAAGAATAAAGACTAAAACATGCCAATCATTTTCTGACAGAGAGGTGATGAACTTAAAATACAGAAGGAGATATTTATGTATGGATGTCTAATGTGGGAATTCATTTTGCTGGATGATTTAGGAAAGTGTTAAGGAACTTGTTTTATAGTTGCTCAGCAAGGGAGGGGACTTGGGGGGAGAAAGAGATTAATTTAAAAATACTTGTTATGTGAAAAAAGATATTCTGAGAAGAGGTTAAGAAACTTCACCAGACTGCCAAGGATGTCTACGATACAAATACACACAAACAGCAACAACTAGGTGGTTAAAAAACTTCTGATCTAGAGTTTGGAAATATGACATATCATATGAATGTGAATACAAATAAATAAACAAAGGCAATATGTAGCCCTGGGTTCCAAATAGTGCCTTACAAATTATCACCCTGATTTGAAACACTCACCATTATGAGATTCCAAGGCCTCCAGCAACAGTCACTTAGGAGTGGAAACAGTTTGGAGACTGAGGTTTCTGGCACGCAGGTGTCAGCATCCTCTCTGGCTGATTTCCCAGGCTTTTCCCCACCGTGGCTCGGCAAGCGGTCCTTGGTGACTTTGCTGCCAGTCCTTCCTCTGAAGAGGGGAAAAGTCACGTTCAGTAGGAAAGGCTGAATTTGAGGGAAGTGCAATGGAAACATGGCGGCCAGCTGCATGATTTGTGGTCTTGGATCCCATGGTGGGGTGAGGACACATGAAAGAGAACTTAGATGTTTTCCTTCTTGCCCTTTGTGGGGGGAAGAATGCATTAAATCAGCCAGGGTGGATTTCATGGCGTCCTCCCGAGGTACAGCTTGACTCTTCCAAAGGCATGAAGGATCCTTTGGGAATGGTAGGAATGCTCAGAATTCATTCTTTTGAGCTACCAGAGTTACAAAGGTAGTATGGGGTGAATGGAGAAAATGTTGGATCTGGATTCAGTGGACCTGGGTTCAAATTTTGTCTATAGCTGTTTATTACCTGTGGGACCTTGAACAAATCACATGCAGTCTCTGAACTTCTGCTTCCTTTTCTTAAAAACAGAATTGGGCTAGATGATCCCAAGGTCCTTTCCAGCTCAAAATACTATAAACCTGTTTCTGCAGAGTACTAAGAGTTCCTCTAAAGCAGGAAATTCCCTTCTCTAAATGCCTTACATAGAATCATACTCTTATTGTAACTGCAAGAGGATGAGATCATCTTCCTAATCTAGGAATTATTAACCTAGGTAGTATGAACTTGTATTTTAAATTTTAGGAATTATATTTCAATATAATGTATTTCCTTTGTACTCCTTTTTGTTTTATTTTTGATTGATTGATTAAACACATTTTTTTTTCAGGAGAAAGGTCCCATAGGCTTCTTTAGACAATCTAAAGAGATCCATGACACACAAAAGGCCAAGAACTCCTGGACTAATACAATTCTATCATTTTATACATGTAGAAATTAACCTCACAAAGGAAAATGTTAGAACTGAGGTCTTCTGACTTATAACCCAGGTATTGTTCTCTTGCAAAGCAAAGGTATTTAAATTTTGTTACCCCCTTTTTAGTCCTTTTGAACTCCTTGCCTTTCTTATTGTCTCAGAATAGATTCTTTTACAGTTGCCAGTTAGCATCAGGAAGGGTCTCTTCTCTAAGGTGTCTTCTCTCCCCCTTACACCCTGCTTTGGAACTTTCCTTACCCAGGAGTATTTGGCCCAGTTCAAGGGCTTCCAGAGATGTCAAATCCATTCCATGGGTTTTTATTGGAGGTGAAATTTGGATGATGGCCCTGGTCTAAGAAAGATCCTGGTTTGGGGATAAGTGATACAATTGGAAGAAAAGGAGAGAAAAGTAGAGAAAGGGAGAGGGGGGATGGAGAGGAAGAGGGAGAGGGAAAGGGAAAGAGAACAAGAGAAATATAAACTCATATGAGAGGAAAGGGGACAGATACAGCTCTTAGACATATTGGAAATTGGACATTTTCATCAAAGTAGCCAGTTTTCCTGTAGCAAGTATCTCCTGAGACTGCTTTAGGCTCAGCCCCATAGTTCATGGAAATGAGTGGTAGAGTTATGGATTAGATTTGTTGCCGAGTTTTCTTCTTTGCCAAAACACTTGTTTAAGGGGAGTTCAGGGAGGACTAGCACCTCTGCTGTGAGTGCTAGTTGAGTCCTTTTAAGAGCTGCTCATCTACCTTCTTTCACCCAACTCTCAGCTGTGGCTCCAAGAAGCTGTAGGCATGTATAGTGGTAGTATACAGGTGGCAGACAACCTAAACCAGGTTTCAAATCCATTGGCGTGTTTAGGAGGATGTCTACCTCAAACACAAGAAAACTTCTCTCTAGTGGAATGGGTGGTTGAGAACAGTGAAAGTGGCTGAAGCAGGCACTGTTGAGTGTTTTGAGCTTGGTCAGATATCAAAAGATACCAACATCATCCACTATATCCACTCTCTCTTGACCTTTGCCTTGTCACTGGATTTTGACAACTCTGAAAGAGAGTGAAGGTGATGGCTCTGTGCAACTCTGCCCCACTTAAATCCAGTTCTCTTGTAATTCACCCATAATACCATTGATGCTCTTTGAAAACTAAGGACAAATAATAAGAACCTTTAGTGGTCAGTTAGACTGATTGTATTAATGAAAAGAGGTTTCTTAACTAAACATTTGCCAACTAGGTCAATTTTTATATTTTTCCCTAAGGTGAAGAACTGCCTTTTATGAATTGTGGATTTAGGTTCTTGTCTAAAGTCAGGCCCATCTGTTTAGTCCTATATATTTAGGTTACCTTAGAGAAGTTTCTTCTCTTCTTTGGTCTTCAACATCCACACCTGTAAAAAGTGATTTGGTCTGGGTGACCTTCAAGGACTTTCTAGTTACGACATTATATGGACCTGATGAAATGAATACTGATATATAGTCCCTATATAGTCATTACATATTTAGTGATATAGGGACTATATATCATAACTCATAGAATTGTGTCCATCAAATTCATATATTTGATATATAGTGACTTTATATCATAATTCATAGAACACCATTCTACTAGACCTTGCATACCATATATAGTAGCTACATATCATAATTCATAGGATCTTATTGCAACAGATTCACACACCTACATTCTACCCTATTATATAGGTGACAATGAACAGATATGAATCATAGTCTTAATTTTACTACTTGCTTGCTATGTGACTTTGGGGAAATGACTTCTCTATGAACTTTAAAAGATATTGGACAAGAAAAAATGTGTTTCTTCTGATAATCAACCTCTCTTCTGAACTCCAGTCTTCCACCTCCCATTGTTTTCTAGGCCATCTCTACTTAAATATTCCACTAGCATCTCAAAATCATTGGGTCCCAAAATAAACTCATAATCTTCTTTCTTAATCTTATACTTCTTCCCAGTTTTCCCATTTAGGTTGATAGTACCATCATCTTCCCAGTTATCCAAGTTAGGCTCTTCCTTCTCTGCACCTTTTTCTAATCAGTTGCTAAATTGTGTAGACTCTCTTTGAATATCTATTGTCTCCTTTCCTTTCTCTTTGCTCAAAAGGATACTGGCCCTCATTCCCACTATCTCCTAATTGGTTTTCATGTCTTCATTCTTTTCTCTCTCCTAAACATTCTTCCTGCAATGACTTCTATGAAATAGGTCCAATTTTATCAAAAACTTTAAATGACTCCCTATTGGTCTCAGACTAAAATACAGATTTCTTACATTAGAATGTAAGACCCTCTATAACCTGCCCTTCACTTCCCTTTTTGAACTTAGCTCATGGATCTCCTCTTTAAGTGATTGACATTTCAACTATATTAAGGCTAGCTCCCTAGATTTACTATTCCACTTTACACTCCCCTGAATTTGCAAAAGAAAATCAACATTCCAACTTGGAGTGCAATGTACTTCTTCCATATTTTCACCACTCAGAATCTTCATCATCCTATAAGATTCAGTTTGAATTTTTCCTCCCCTGTGAAGGCTTCCCTGATTCTACAACACCCTCAGGTTCTCAAATAATTCTAGGATACCTTTGCCTCTCTGCTCCCTACCTTTTATTATACTTATCTGGGTTCTATGTTTAGGAGATAATAAGTTTCCTATTTCCTATTTTTTCCTTGTATCACTTCTACTAAGCATGGTGGTTTGAACATTGTAGGTATTTAAATATTTATGAACGAAAAAGATTTCTGTGGAAATATTCATTAAATGGATGAAAACACCCCCCCGCCAAGAAATCAGAAATATTTAGATAATAAGTATGACAGTTTTCCCACTGTAAGCTCTTTTTACCACTGCACAGCTCAATTTACATAAACAGAAGAATGTGTTAGTCCAGTTGGGTCACAATTCAGAAGCTAATCTTCCTTGTGCTTTGCTAGAAATGCTTTAGCAATCTAAACAAGCCTGCTTCACCAACCCTGAGTAAACTATAACCTTATTTCACAAAGTGTCAGGGCTGAGATGCAAGTGTGTTCTCCAACTTTCATGTCAATACTGTCTGCAAACTCTGGATAGAAATGCCCAAGAGGAAGGAGGAATATAATGTAATAGGAGACATTGAGGCAGGCATCACTGTACCATAATATATTTCAGGAAATGGAAGTCCAGAGTCTTTGCATCACCTGGGAAAAGGTCCCAGTATGTAGAATAGAGTACTGGGTCTCCTGACCACCTCTAGCCCAATTCCTGATGCATCAACCTACACACTTCATTTCAATAATACAAAATGGAGTACTAGATGAGTGACAGCATCAACAGGAAGTGGGAGGGAGGGGTGGGAAGAGGGACTGGCTGTTGACAGCAGATTTCTTGGTGTAGGATCCCCTGAGATTTCTTGTGTGGAACTAGGTCACTTTCTCCCCAAGGAAGGGAAGTGGAGAATGAGAAATGTTGTTGTTATAGTAAGCATCTTGGAAGCATGTCTGTGCCTTTGACATTGGATTTCTTTCATGTTTGAAATCTTAAGTCTTGGGAAACCATTCAGGGAGAGAAGACTGCTAGAAGGTTAGGGATACTGGAAGGCTGCCTTGCCCTTGCCAAAGAGAGAGAGAGTGATAGAGGGATGGGGAGAGAGAGAGAGAGAGAGAGAGAGAGAGAGAGAGAGAGAGAGAGAGAGAGAGAGAGAGAGAGAGAGAGAGAGAGAGAGAGAGAAAGAGAGAGAGAGAATGAGAGAGAGAGAGAGAGAGAGAGAGAGAGAGATGGAGAGACATCACCACTGTTTGCCTGCCTGCAGTTAAATGTACAATTCATTTCAACAAAAAATTAGCAGCTTGAGAAGGAAATCTGGCAAGTTTAGAATGAAACCAGATTGCAAGAAAATATTGTAATAAAACAAGAATCATTTGGCCCTTAACCTGATACCTGTAGTCACTGTCCCAACCATGCTCCTCCATACTAGAAGTGTGTTATCTGGGAAAGGGACCTGAGAAGGGATTGAGAAAACACAGGGATTTCCTTTCCCTTCTGATCCTCAGTTTTCTCATCCATAAAAACAGGAGAAGACCTGAGTCCTCATTCCATCTTTGGTATTTGCTACCTGTATGAACTTGAGTCCCCTTCTGGCATCCTCAGTTGCCTCATCTATCACATAAGGGAGTTGGATTATGAGATCTTTAAAGCCTCATTCCAGCTCTGACATTACTAGGCAACATGGTGCCTCTTGAGAGGCAGGGTTGTATTTTCCCTCCTCTCAGCAAGGAATGGACTGTTGTCAGACATATTCACTGTTAGTTGGTTTTAATGAACTATTTTTCTTTTACATAAGCATAGGTTCTATTGTTGGGGAGATGGAGGTGGGCTAGAAAAGGACTCATTAAAATACATCAATAAAGCATTTTTTTATAAAGAGGAATAACTGTATGGTGGAGATTTTTATTGAATTAGACTTGGTATATGTTATTATAGCCTTTTTCTTTAATCTTTATTTCAGTCACCCTGTAATTGACAGATTTGTTTATAACAAATCATTAATTTAAAGTGTTAGGAGATAAGGGCAGTGGTGTATCATGTGTAAGAAAGGGAGACTGGAAACTTCGATTTAGCTCTCTGCTCAGTCACTAATTCTACATATAATCTTGAGTAAGTCTTTCTTCCTCTCTGAGCCTCAGTTTCTTTCTTTGTAACATAAAATAAGCAAGCTGCTTATTATGCCCATTAAGTGACTCCAAATCATTTCCTACAAAGAACTTTGGATTCTTTGAAGGCAGCCTAAGGATCGATCAGTTAAATCTTTCAAATTGATCAAAATGTCTTATTAATTATAGGTCACATTTAGGATTGAATAGTGATATTTTTATGAGGTCTATATGGAACTCATAGCACATCTTGTGTTTCCCATCTGCTAGGACTTGGTGTTTACTTGGGTTTATTATTTCCTCTTTCCTCAACATACTTTAAAAGAATTGCCTAGATCACTGACCCTGATAAATATTTTGCTTGCCACAGTCAAGCATTTGTCAGAGCTTGTCCTCGAACTCAGGTCTTTCTGATAAGGAAGTCATCTCTCTCTATTCAAAATACTATGTTGTTCCTAGTAAGTTCTTAGTACATGTTTATTGAATTGAAATGAATTTTGAATTCAAATCTGTGCTCTGCCAGCCACTAATGATGTGTCAGTTAATTCTTCTACCCTCCACGCCCCCCCCCATCTTCCAGCAACATCTGGAAAAAAAGTCAAATAATTTAGATAATCTCTATTATCTTTTCTGACCCTGACCAGTCTATACATATTTATGAGACCACTCCCTTTGAATGAAAAGTCAAAATAAAGTAAGAAAATAGAACTCATCTTCCCCTTAGATACCAAGACCTTTAGGCCCATTACAGACCAAGGTGGTTGGGATGGCCAAGTTCAGACAACTGGAAAGGTACTAAGTCTGCTTTTGAGAGAGTCAGAACAGTGAGGAGAAATGGGAATTCAGGAAGCTTAGGGATATGTCTACTGAAATGAATAGTGACATGATTTCTGCAAATGATAGATACTAGATGGATCTCATTTTTTATGTCGCTTAATGCAGATCCACCCTGGTCCTAGAGCATAAACATTCTGGAAGTGGCCTTATGTGAGTCCCTAGGGACAAGTGAAAAATGAGGAAAACACAACAGGTTCTTCTGATTCAGGCAAGTGGTAAAACCTTTCTCAAGGACTTGTTTTCTAATGCTCTCAGCTCTTTAAAAGCCAAGCTTTTAGGCCAGCAGCTTATGCTGGTTCTAATGGGTTCCTGTCACCAGTTTACCCATTACCCCCACCTCCCCCAACCCTATCAGTGACTGCTGTCCTTGATTTCTCCTTGGATCTGACATGAATGAGATTTTAAGAGTCCAACAAAGTAGAATCTAGGAAGATAGGTGGAAGTAGGCACTGCCAAGGAAACTGGTTATGTATAGGCAAGGGAATAGTACATTAAAGGTGGGAGCCATAACTGGAATCTCTCTTAGAAAGGTCATAGAATGAAAGAACTGCCAAGGGACATAGAAGCCATTGAGTTCTGTCTTTCCCTCTCAGTTTACATATGAAGAAACTGAGTCACTTCTCTGTTGACAATCTTAACCAAGATCGCAGAGTCAGTGTCCAAGACAGAATTTGAATGGGCTTTCCATCTCTAAGTTAAGCCCTCTATTCACTATGATATCCTACCATACCATCTGATTGTGCAATCTTTGGCACATACATGCCTAAGGGAATAGGAATGGATTAAGAAACTATCTTGACCACAAAGGTAGGTATCTCATTGTCTGATCCTCTGGGTTGGTCCATGCCTAAGACCTCAGGCAACTTGAGAAAGAGTCCAATATAGCATTTTTATAGAGATATACACATACAACATGGGGAAAATAGACAGACACACAGGGAAATTCATCCAACCAGAGCCATCTCTACCGGCCTGCTTTGCCACAAAGAGGTCTCACTGGACTTTCTTGCTCTTCTGCTTGATAACATAATCAGTTCTGTCATGGCAGTATTAGGTCCAGTTTAAGGAACACCAGACTAGGCTATCTCTACTTTTATAAAGTACCAATAGGCAGTTTCAGATTAAGAGAGATAGTTGGTGCCTGCCTTGTTAGAACTATTGACAGAAACTGCTGCCTTTCTGCTCTCACATTTTAGGTGTCTGCCCTCCATCCTTGTAATAATAGCTGGTTTCCTGAGAGTGTTTAGTCTACATTAGTATGATGTCTTTGGCTCTCTCAATCCAAGAAACCTCTGAGTCAAAAGTCAGGGCTGCATCTTCAAGGTAAATAGGGTACTTGGCACTAGGATCATGGATCCGCCAACCCTCTGCTGTTCTTTTATGAATTGGCCCAGTCTTTTTCTTCTTAGGATCAGGGCCTGAAGGCAAAACCAAGTCAAATCTCTCCTTAGTTTATCTGACCCAAAGTCAATTTTGATCCTCATTTCATCAAGTAATTCATTCAGCAAATTATGTCCCTTCTGTGTCCATGATACCCTGCTAAGGTGAAGATGCAAAAGTTTGGAACAGTTAAGATCTTTAATACTAAGTTTGTTGTTTTTTTTTGAAGAAGACCAATGACATCATGATCTAATTTTGTCTTGACTTGCTTACATGAATTGAATTAAGTTGCAAAAAGTAATCGCCTTCTTCCAGAATCATCAAAGTCTAGTGACAAGACAACAATCAAGTAGACTGATGCTAGCCCAGGATCCAGAGGATGACTTTGGTGTCTGGTGGCACAGAGGATAGAGCACTAGTCTTGGGGTCAGGAGGACAGGAGTTTGAATCTTATCTCAGACCTGACACTTACTAGCTTGTGACCCTGGGAAAGTTGCCTCACATCCAGGGTCATCTCCAGTCATCCTGATTCATATCTGGTCCCTGGACCCAGATGGCTCTGGAGGAAAAAGTGCGGTTGGTACCCCCTCACTCAAATACAATTTATGTGCTTGTCAAGGTATCACCTCCCTGGTGTCATTGTCTTCTTCAAAAATGAAGGACAAAAAATTATTAGAAACATTCCACAGTGCCTTCTTACATCTTTTTTATGGCCAGTGGAACAAATTATTCTCATCCACCTTTTCCTCTGGGAAAAGTCTTCCTATGTTTGGGATAGACATCCCCCTGACTTGACAACAGGTTTGAGGTCTGTTGATGACCCTCAACTTGATTTAGCCCATCTGCCAAGATAGTTTTGCCATGGTGTGGGTGTTATGCATGCTATAGCTTCTTGAGTCCCAGGTGAGAGTTTATTAACAGGTGGAAACTAAAGGAGGATGAGCAACCCCTGAAAAGGGTTTAGCATGCCTCTTTTCAGAGGAGTTAATCCTTCCAAAATATCCCATACACCATACCTATGAGTTTATAGATTAATGGGGAGACAGGCTATTGACAAGGTATAATGTATAACATTATTATTCAATAATGCTTTAGACATGCATTCAGGCAACAAAGTGATAAGTGTTAAATATACGGCACATATAGTAATCGGTTCAAGAAGATAGGGAAGAAATAGGGGGAAGGGAACACTCAGATAAGCACTTGACCAATACTATCACATTGATCATTATCATCATCATCATCACAACAACCCCGAGGGGCTGATATTATTATTATTATTATTATTATTATTATTATTATTATCATTATCATTATCATTATTATTATTACCTCCATTTTAGAGCTGGGGAAACTGAGACAAAGTTTTAAATGACATGCCCAGGATCTTCACAATTGGCATTTGAGGACAGATTTAAATTCATTATTTCAGTTCCAGGACTCTATATATTGTAATCCCACAGAAATGTCTCCACTTACATCCAGGGCCATTTTCAGTCATCCTGACCCGTATCTGGCAACTTTTCCGAATAGTTCCAGAAGAGAGAGAGACACAGTCCTCCCTCACTTAAATCCAATTCCCTTGCATGTCATGGCATCACCTCCCTGATGTCGTGGACTTCTTCAATAACAATTGAATTATTTAACTTTGGTATAAGTTGAGAAGAAGAGGGTCTTTTAGGAGGGGCCTAAAGATCTTACAGGGAAAGTTAGAGGAGAATTACCTGGTTCAGGATGTGTGTGTGTGTGTGTGTGTGTGTGTGTGTGTGTGTGTGTGTGTGTAGCAGCAGAACAGTGTGTGGTAAGGCAAAAGGTAAAGTTAGAGCTGAACTATGAGAACATTTGACTGCCATCCTGGATAGTGTGAACTTAATCCAGTAGGCAATAGAAGCTACAGAAGATACTGGAGGAGGAGGAGTGTGATATATCTAGAACAATGATGTTCATGTGCTAACTCACATTTACATGGTCCTTTAATATCTGCTGGACATTTCCCTCTTAACAACTCTGTGGAAATCTATATTTCATTAATGAGGATACTGAGGCAGAGAATGTAGGTAATTTATTGCCTGTGGTCATGCAACCAATAATTAACAGAGGTAGGAGGGCTGTGGAGACTAGATCTTTGGGGAATGTGACTTCCCCCCTCTGAACCTTAGTTAATTTATTTGCAAATAATTGGGTTAGACAAAAATGATCTATTTCAATCAACTAATTCTGACATTCTATGATTAACTCTAATTATTCATGCTATGTTTTAGAACCTGAGAACAGTTTAGATTTGATTCTTTTCTTTCTCAGTCAAGAGATCTACATTTCAATAGAATTTAAATCTTCTAACAAATGACCAGAAGGTGAGGGTGGGGGAAGAGAAGAAGGTAAGATATTAATAATATTAGCATTCCAGGTATCAGCCAGTGGGAAGGTGAAGATTTGGAGGCCTAATGACTCTCCAAGAGCTACTGATATCCTTGACTTGTAGACAGTCAATGGATTTAGATTAGGAAAAGACTTTAGACTTTGTCTTTCATTTTAGAGAAGGAAAGGAAAATGACTTGTTTAAAGAAGCACAGAGGAAACAGTCAGGATTAGAACTCAGTCCTCTGATCTCCAATCCACTTTTCTTTCCATGATGCCTCTCTCATCTCATTTCTTTCATTGATGGGTGGGGCCAGTATTGATTTTACTGATCTAACCTTGTAATTTTAGAAGAGAAGAATTGAAAGGAGATTAAAGTACCTGATAAAGGCAGCTGGAGACCATTGAAAGGGGTACTCCTCTGCCTTCCCTCTTCTCCAGCTCACAAGTACCCCTCGAAAGCACAGCCGTTTACAGGTCCCCAGTATCTCCCAATCTGGAACATTCAGAGTTAGTTGAAACAATGTCTGTTAATCTCAGGCTGCTGCTGCACAATAAGGGAATAAGAGCAAGCAACCTGCCTATGCCGCAGAGCAGGTAATGGAAAAAGTGAGGTGCCGGCAGGCGGGCTGCAAGCTCTGCAGAGCCTGTGGAGAGTTTGATGACAGCTCCTCCCTGATGGAGTACAGCAGGATGCTTCCTGCTGGGAAACAGGCTAGGGAAGAGAAGAAGCATGAAGTGGGCCATATCCTTCCCTTCCTCCATCCCCAGAGTGAGATGAGGTGTGGGCTAGTCTGCTATTCTCTGTCATTCAATTTGTTCCACAACTTTTATGAAGCATTTCCTACTGTGTTCAAGGTCCTACTAGGTACAGGAGATGCAAAGGAAATTCTGCCTTCATGGAGCTAGCATTTGACTTGGATGATCACAATCTGTGTTCCCATGGGGTCCCTTCCTATGCTGTCCAGCCAGCATTCCAGGCAAGTTCATGGATAGAGAGAGAAAGTTCCTTCTCCATCCCCGCTTCCAACCCTCAGAGTACACAGAAATGCCTCTGACTGCTCCTTGGCTGTTATGATGAGTCAGCCTGTCCTATTGCATGGTGATGAAAAGTCTTTTAATTGAGTTAGAACATCATGGATATGCTAAAGGGGCATCTCTGCCCCATGACTTCTTCCTGTTGATCTTGAAATTTAAGGATGACTCACAGAGCTGTGTGTGTGGGTATGAGTGTCTATGCAATTCCTACTTCCCCCCTCCCTTCAAACTGGCCACAAATCATGAGACCATGACCTCCTAGGTAGGCTGTGCGTGGGATAGGACCACCATCCATTTCTGTCTTCTTTCCTTTAGGGCAGGGCCTTATGAGATCTCAAAAAGCATCTGGAAGCATCCTCTTTTTAGGCATCTGAACAGCAGGACAGTGTCAGTCAGAACAGTTGTAGCTACCATAGTAGCAGAAGATAGCCCAAAAGGAAAATAAAGAGATAGAGGAAGAAGGAGAAAGGGAGTATCCATCTCTTATTGAAGAATCAAGTGCCTTGATCTGAAGTTTGGCAACCTATAAGGGCAGGCTAAGAAAAGGGATGAAGAGACAGAAAGAGATACTGGAAAGAGGGATCCATTGGTGTGCATTACTATGTATGGTGGTGGAAATGAAAATGTAAATAGCTAATTTGCTGGCTTTGAAAAGAAGCTGCTGCAAATGTCTAAATGAGTCTTAAATATTAACCACTTAATTGAAATTCATTTTAGAGAAGCAAAGGTAAATGACTGGTCTAAGGCAACACAAAGGAAATAGAAGAATCTTGACAAATATTAATATGCTCTTGGATTCTCTTCTAATCATTCTATGCTTTCTTATTGCTTAACATTCCCTTTTATGTAGTGAATCAAATTATTCCATACCTAGGAGATGTTTATATTCTGTTTATATTCTTTTTTCTTTTTACTTTCCGTGGGAGAACCCTAGGGTTAGAGTCAAAAAATACAATTATCCCCAGAGTATCTGGGGTTGGGTTATGAGTCAATAACCTTGACATGGAGCCATTGCCAGTCACCCTGATCTGTCTTGTCACTTGATAATTCTGGAGATGAGAGTGAGACTAATGCCTTTGAACATCTCTGCCTCACTTAATTCCAATTAATTTGCAAGTCAAGACATTACCCTCTTGATGTCATGGGTCCCCTTTAAGAATGAAGAGTGAACAACAATCTGTGAGAAATAATAGCTGCCCCACTGGGGGCCCAACCAGTTGTGCAATGCTTCTGTTTCCTCTTTTTCCTCCTCCTCCTCTTTCTCTTCCTTCTCATTTTCCTCTTCCACCCTTCCTTCCATTATACCCTCACATGTGGATGCTCTGTCCGAAGGCATATAAATTTTTGGGCACTTAAACTTTGACTCACAAGATAATTCGGGGTTTGGAAACTGGACTTTTTTTCTTCCCTACTTATTTATTCTATGTTTTTTTTTTCAAAAAACTGGGACAATTCACTCTTTGATCTCATGTACTTTTCATTTTCATCCAGTCACTAATTGAAAATCTATGATCACTGGGAATTGTCTATGTCATGCTAACATAAAGTAACTGTATATTGAGCCCAAGTTTGTCTCTTCTTAACTTTTACTCACTGATCATGACTCTTGTCTCTGCTAGAATATCTGCTAGAACAATAAATTGACTAGCTGGATGTTCTTTGATCATCTATTTTCAATTTATTAATTTGTTTAGTTAATTGATGGCTGCTTTCTTCATTAGGGACTATTAGTTCATAAAAGTGGTGTTTATTGAGCTTGTTGAAATGTTCGATCATATTCTTACACTCACAACTCAAGTCAGCTGCCTGAACCTTGAGAAAATGTTTATCTGATGTACCCAAAACTCTCCATTAGTATGGTTCAGTCAACAAACAGGACTCTTAATGTATCTCAAGTCCCTCATTGGACCCTAAGGAAGAAAAAAATAGTTTTAAACTTTTATGAATATATATATTAAATACTTCTTTGATCATAAGCAGCTACTAGTCATGTGTTATGAACAAAAACAGAGGCAGAGTCAAGATGGCAGCATGGTGGCAGAAATTCCTAGAAGCTCTCCTCCAGAACACTCCAAATGCCTTAAAATTATGACTTTAACCAAATTCTGAGTGGCAAAACCCACAGAAAGATTGAGTGAAACAATTTTCTGGCCCAAGAGAACTTGGAAGATCGGGGAATGGTTGGAAGGGGCCACAACACAGCCCAGGTCATGCTGTACCAGAATGAATGAGCTCCAGTCTCCTAGGAACAGGCCATGGGGTTCCTGGGTCCCTGAGGGCACTTGGGTCCATGGCAGTGGGAGGGATTTCCAGATATCTCAGTCCAGGGATCCCCAAAGACAACTTGGAAGATCCTGTCACCCCAGCGTGAACACAGAGACAGCACAGGCTGCAGCACAGCTCCACCCTGGGAACCAGAAATAGGCTTGTGAAGCCACTCAGCAGCTGCTTCCAGAGCATTCAGTCCACAGATGATAAGGGAGACAAGAGAGACTGTTGAGGTTTCTCTGCATCCCTTGGACAGGATTCTGTTGCTTTGCCCATACTCAGATCCAGGTCATAGCCTGGGATCCCATACTGCCATAAAGGAGCAGTAACTCCAGGGCAGAGGGAAGTGCTTGTGAACATCCACAGTCCAGAGCACAGGCCAAGAGAGCAGTTAGAACCTCTCATAATACCTTGAAGGAATTAAGATTCTTGAGGAACTGTCCCCAAAACACTTAAAAACTTGGTAAGTGTGTTATAATAAGGTCATAGGCTGGGGAAATGAGTAAATAACAGAAGAAAAAAGAATCGACCATAGATAATTACTTTGGTCCCATGGAGGATCAAAACACTACTCAGAAGATGACAAAGTCAGTTTCTGTATCCAAAAGCTCCAATAAAAATAGAAATTTGTTTCAGACTATGGAAGAACTCAAAAAAGATTTTAAAAATCAAGTAAGGAAGGTAGAGGAAAAAATGAGAAAAGAAATGAGAGAAATGCAGGAAAATCATGAAAAACAAGCCAGCAATTTGGTGAAAAAATACCAAAGAAAATAGCATGTTAAAAACCAGTTTAGGCCAAATGGAAAAAGTAGTTTGCAAGGGCAATGAGGAGAAGAATGTCTTAAAAAAGCACAATTAGGGGTGGCTAGGTTGCACAATGGATAGAGCACTGGCCCTGGAGTCAGGAGTACCTGAGTTCAAATCCTGCCTCAGCCACTTAATAATTATCTAGCTGTGTGGCCTTGGGCAAGCAACTTAACCCCATTGCCTTGCAAAAATAACTTAAAAAAGCACAATTAGTCAGATGGAATGGAGCTAAGGGAAGTGGATAACTTTGTGAGAAATCAAGAAACAATGGAAAATGTGCAATATTTCATTGGAAGAACAACTGACCTGAAAAACAGACCCAGGAGAGATAATTTAAAAATTATTGGGCTACCTGAAATAATGACCAAGAAAAGAGCCTAGACTTCATTTTCCAAGAAATTCTACAGGAAAATTGCCTTGGTAGCAGAGGGTAAAACAGAAATGAGGTAATTTACTGATTACCTCTTAAAAGAGATCCCCCTAAAAATATACCAGGAACATTACAACCAATTTCCAGAACTCCCAAGTCAAGGAAGAAGATATTACAAGTAGTAAGAGGGGAACAATTCAATTACTGTGGCACTACAGTCAGGATTACACAGGATTTAGCAACATCTACATTAAGGACTCATAGGGCTTGTAAAATGATGTTCTGGAAGGTAAAAGAGCTTGGATTAAAATTGAGAATCTACTACCCCACAAAACTGAACATAGTATTCAGGGGAAAAGATGGACATTCAGTGAAATAAGGGAATTTCAAACTTTCCTTTGAAATGGCCAGAACTGAACAGAAAGGTTTATCTCCAAGTACAGGTCTC
Organism: Macrotis lagotis; assembly: GCF_037893015.1. NCBI lineage: Eukaryota > Metazoa > Chordata > Mammalia > Peramelemorphia > Peramelidae > Macrotis > Macrotis lagotis. The sequence continues at coordinate 56,973,349 of NC_133665.1, read as the reverse complement.
AGGAGAAGCATAGAGAAGGTAGATGGGAAAGGCAAATTATGAGGGATTTAAAGATGCTGAATTGCTTGTATTCCTGCATAGGAAGATGATAAGATAACTCATACAATTCTTCTCATTTATTAGAGTAGTTAGAAGGAGCATATATAGATAAAGCACATGAGAAAGATGAATATGATGGTATAATATATTATAAAGATAGATGGACAAAAAAAAAGGAATGTACTAGGAAAAAGAGAAAGGAAAGGTAGAATGGGCAGAGATATTTTACATAAAAGAGTCAAGAAAAACCTTTTGTAATGGAGCAGTGAGGAGGGAAGGTGAAGGGCAATGAGTGAGCTTTCATTCTCATTAGAAATTGCTCAGAGAGGAAATAACACACACTCAATAGGGTGTAGAAATCTATCTTACCCTAGAGGAAAAAGGGGAGGAAAGGAATGGGAGAAAGGTGATGGTAGGTGGGAGTGTGTAGGTGATAGCAGAGAAGGAAGACTGTGGGAGAGGGTATTCAGATACAACACATTTTTTTGTTGTTATTGTTGTAGAATGGTGGGATTGGGTGGTTTGCCTGGAGTTGCATGCTTGTTGCATATCTGAGGCCAGGTTTGAGTTTGGGTCCTCTTGGCTCCAGTTGATACTCTGTCCACTGCATCATCTGGCTGCCCCTCAACACACTTTTTAGGAAGGACAAAGTGAAAAGAGAGAAAGAATAAAATAAAGAATAAAATAAATTGAAGTGGGGAGGAATGAAATGGAGGGAAATACAGTTAGCGATAGCTATTGTGGAAAAAAAATATTGAAACAACTTCTCTCTGATGGACTTATGATAAAGAATACCATTTATCCCAGAGACAGAGCTGAGGGTATCTGAACATAGACTGAAGTACATTTTTTTCTTTCTTCTCTCACTTTTTCTTGAAGTTTCTCTATCTTTGTGGGAGGGGACAGAGGATTGTGTTTACTTTTACAATAAGACTATTATAGTAATGTGAAAACAAATAAATTAAACTTTAAAAAAATGAATAAAAAGAAAAAGAATGAATGACTCTGTAAAAAAACAAACCAAAAAACCTTCCAAAACTCAGTAGTTAAGAAAAGAAACCTGAAATTTTAGTCCCGACTCAAGCAGTTATGACCATCTTTCTAAGCCTCAGTTTCTCTAACTGTAAAATGGGTACAATAATACTTAAACTCCTTACCTAAAAGGATGATGAGGAAAGGGCTTTGTGAGATTACCAATTTTTGAGTTAAAGAGGACCTCAGAGGTCTCCATTTTACAAACAAGGAAACTGAGGATCAGAGAACTTCAATGATTTACCTAAGATCATACACATAATAGCAGACAGAATTTGAGCCTGGGTTTTCTGACCACAAATCCAGTTTTCCTTTTTTTGTTTTAATTTTTTAAATTAAATTTTAATGCAAATTAAAATCCACATGTTTCTTCTTCTCACTTTCTTTCCTTTTACCCCCCCAAAGCAAGAAAACAAAATCCTTTTTACAAATATGTATATATATATATATATATATATATATATATATATATATATATATATATATATATATATATGTATGTATCTAGTCAAGCAAAACAAAGTCCTGCATGGATCATGTCAAAAAACATCTCATTCTGTACTCTTTCACCTCAGTAGGTGGGCAGCACATATCTTCATGAATATTCTGGAACTGTGGTTTGTCATTTGGTTGGTCAGAGTTTTCAAGTATTTTTGTCTTCATTATGTTTTCATCATATAGATTGTTTTCTGCATTCTCCTCACTTTACTCTTTATTAGTTCATTCAGGTCTCCTAGGTTTTTCTGAAATTATTTCCTTTGTCATTTCTTATATCATGATAGTATTCCATCATGTTCATGTACCATAACCTGGTCAGTTATTCCCCAATTTCTGGGCATTCCATCTGTTTCTAATTTTTTATCATCATGAAGGGAGTGCTATAAATATCATTTTCATCTTCTTTTGAGCTTTGTGGAGAATAGACTAGAAGTAGTAACTCTGTACTTTTTCCACTCTGCCTTGCTGTCTCTAAAACACTATAGAGATGCAAGGGATTATCATTATTAACTAGGAAGTATGTAGAAACTGGCTGGTCCTAGGCATAACAAATACCAATCTTTGTGATGAGGAATCATTTGAATTGCCAGGGTTGTAACAAGCTACATGATTATCACCACTGTAACTGTCTGGTATGATGCTGCAGAAAGAACATTGAACTTGTAGTCATGATACCTGTATTTATTTCCCAGTTGTTATACTTAATTCTTATAGACTTGTGAACAAGACACTCTCCTCCCTCTTCTCTCCAGTTTTCTCATCTATACTAAATGAATTTAATACTACTTTGCTGGTTTGTTTTGAAGCCTGATGTAATTACTGAGGCACTGTCGGTGATCTTGAAACATCATGAAAAATTAGATGATGTCATTAAAGGAATGGTTTGTGAACATCTAGGAAACAGAGATACAGTCAATCCTCCACTTTCATAGGGGTAACACTCCTGGAAGGCAGCACAAAAGTAAAATATGTGAATGTTGAATCATTGAATTTCTGGGAAATAAGGGGTTAGGTTCCCACAATCAACAAAAACTGTAATCTTTTGCTCAAGTACTGAAAAAAAAACTTGAAAAAAATCCCACCAAAAACTGTAATCTTGTACTAGAGAGTACTGAAAATACACTTCTTTGCATAGAATTCTTTTTTGGGGGGGGGGGGGCGGGGTACAAGGCAATGGGGTTAAGTGGCTTGCCCAAGCCCACACTGCTAGGTAATTATTAAATGTCTGAGGCTGGATTTGAACTCAGGTATGCCTGACTCCAGGGCTGGTGCTCTATCCACTGTACTACCTAGTTACCCCCCCCCCATTGAATTCTTTTTTAAAAGTTTATTTTCCCCCAAATACATGTAAAAACAATTTTTTCATACAATTCTATATAACAAAACAAATTTTGACAATATTCACATTTTCTAACATAGTAACCATATATATCCCATAAAATGCAAGGGAGAGGAGAGGCAATGCCAGATTGGAGATGGTGGGGAAGGGGCCACAATATTAGAAGAACCTTGAGGTAAAAAAGAAAGGGACAGCCTACCATCACCCCATTGTTTGAATTAGTCTCCTGATGAAAAGTACATGCCTCAGAGTGAGTCACTGGTCTGCTGTCTAAACTCAGACCTCCTATCTCAGACCTAGGTGGGGGTCAAGGGAAGCAGCATAGCAGTGGGGTAGGTGGGATGCTTGCTAGGTTGACCACCATCTCTTTTACTCACAAATGTATACTAATTTTTTTTCCAATTCCCTCATCACATACTTGAGAAGTTACTTTAGCATTTTCTAGAGCAGAATCATGAGCATTTTTATGAATACTTATATTCTTTTTGCAAAATATAAAACTTGCATATCTCACCTCTCTTTTTTCTGTACTGCATATAGATTCAAATGTATGTAGTTGTCAATGTGAAAATGAGGTTACCAATAAAATTCACTCTAATGCTTGCCCTTAAATTTGGGAATGTTGATGATTGTCTGTAACTAAAAGCCATGACTTGAAGAAACCAAGAGCAAGTCATGCCAAAGTAACCTAATTTTCATTCTATACTGATAGATCAGAGAAGTTGTAGCTATAGTTTATTTACTGTATTTTGACAGAGCAGTTGATTTAATTTCTTATGCTGTCTTTGTGACCAAAACAAGGAATGTGTGATGCATGATTGCACAGATACAGAGCTGGTGAGAAACTAGATTAAAAAATTAATTAAATTAAAGATTTCATGCCAACTTGAAAGGAAGGCTCTAGTGTAGTTCTTTATGGACCTCTCCTTGTCTTCAATTTTTTTTTTATTAGTGGTGTGGGTGAAGGCAAATATGGCATCTTTGATAAATTTGCAGATGACACAAAGATCAGAGGAATTTTGAATAATGCAGTGATTGATATGATCCAAAGGATTTTTACCCATGGGTTAGATCAACCTAATAAGGTGACATTTTAATAAAGATAACTGTAGATCCTTATACTTGGGTACAAAAAAAAAAATCCAAAGTATTAACCAATTAAAATATCTCTCCTCTCAATTTTCTTTTTGCCTTCTTAAAGGATTTGAGAATAGTTCTAATCATAGGGACACAGAATGTTAAAAGGTCAGGGTTGAACAGGACCTAGGAGCATAGAAAAAAGGATAATAGCTAGAAAGACCTTATAAAACAGACTGGTCTTTGGGCGAAGCTCTTTACTGAGTTTTATCTCAGTTTACCCATTTGTCAATCGAGGAAGATGGGTTAATTGATCTCTAAAGTCTCATGAAACTCTGATTATACTTTTTCTTATGTACTTTTGAGCTCTTATGATGCATTTCAGGAGGACCCTCCAGACTTTACCAGTCTATATTTGAAGATCCTAATTGGCCCAAAGACTAGGTTCATTCGGGTGTCCTATCACTTAAGGACTCTATGCAAAAAACTAGCTCTCTTTGTTCTCTAGCCTGGCTCACATTTCATTCAATAGGCAATGACCAGCAATCCCAGTTTCATGATGTTGGTTTTCCTTGAAACATTAAACATTTATTCAAAACTGCATATTAAAAGGAACTGAAATTCTCAGTGCTCTATTGTTCATTTTATAATGTTTGGGTTTATCATTCATATACAGGTCCAACTCAGCAATTGATGCACATAGAGAAAAATGAATTCCTTTTCAAGAAAACCATCCTTGTACTAAGTTCTGTATGAAATCTCTGCAAACCTATCCTAGAATTTTGGCAACCAATATGTGTGAGAGAAGGAAAAAAAAAGCAAACCTATTGCCACTGGGATAAAACAGTCTATTTAGCATGGTGTTGAAAACTCTCTATAGTCTGGGTCTAATTTATTTTTCTTTTTGCCCCCCACATTTCCCAAAATCCATTCTGTAATTTAGAAAACTAGATACTACCTGAATTTGACATTTCATCTCTCACCTTTGAATATTTCCTAAACTTATTTCCCATTATTGGAAATCTCCATTTTTTCACATTTTATATCTTATTGCTTTAAGGTTCACATGAGAAGTCACTTTATCCTTGAAATCTTCTCTGATTTCTACCTATTTACAAAATGTTAGCATTTTCTCCTTCCTCAAATATTCTTAGCAACTTTGATCTCCTCTTCATCCCCTTTACAATACTCATGATATATGTTAGAGCCCTTAAGTTAAATGTAAGCCCTCTGAGGTAAGGGAATGTTTGCTTTTTTCAATACTTAGCAGAATGTCTTTGCATACAGCAATATATTAATCAGCTCAGAAGTTCTGAGAAATGAAGCCCTTAAATAAATGGATTAGGATTATAAAAAAAGTGGATCTGGCAACAAAATTCAAGAGGTAAGATTAAAAGTTGAGAGGGACCAATAGAATACAATTTAATAAATATTTATTAAGCCCCTACCATCTAAGCATATCAAAAGAGATCAAAGGAGTTTACAATCAAATAGGAGAGAAAATATGTTAACAAATAAATACAAAGTATAAATAGGAAATAATTAACAGAGGGAAAGCACTGGAATTAGAGGGTTGGGGAAGGTTTCCTATAGAACATGGGATTTTAGATACCATTTAAAAGAAGCCAGGGAAGTCAGTCATGGGAGCAAAGGAAGGATAGTATTCCAGACATGGGAGACAGCCGGAGAAAAATGACCATTGAGATCATTCAGTCCAACTTTTATGTTTTATAGATGAGGGTGACTGAGGCTTAGAGAGTTGAGGTGGTTTTATTGTTGCTATTGTTATTGTTGAGTTGTTTCAATCATATCAGACTCTCCTTGAAAGTTTTCTTCATAAAGATACTAGAATGGTTTACCATTTCCTTCTTCTGCTAAATTTACCGATGAGGAAACTGAGGTAAACAGGATCACACAGCTAATAAGTGTCTGAGGCCAGATTTGAACTCAGGAAGATGGGCCCAGTGCACGTGCACTTGCACTATGGTGCTATCTAGTTGCCCTCAATGAATCTTACCCAAGCTCATGGAACTAGAGATGAGTGGAGCCCAAGCTCAAATGCAAGTCTTCAAATGCATGGGACAGGGATTGAGCACTGAATCCGGAGTCAGGGAGACCTGAATTCAAATCAGACCTTAAATATTTACTAATCTTTGCTTGCCTCGGTTGTCTCAAGTGTAACATGGGGATGATAACAGAATGTACCTCTAGGGTTGTTGTAAGGATAAACATTTGTAATCAGAGGAAATCTATGATATTCATGAGATAATATTTGTAAATCATGATGTAAACTTTAAATTACTTTTAACTTAAATAACCTTTAACAATCTATTTACCTCTTTAACTTCCTTCATGTTTATTTTATGGTTAGATTTATCTAAATCTGAGAGCAGGAGGTTGAGGTCTCCCACTATAGAGTATTGCTGTCTATGTCTTCCTGTAACTCCTTCAACTTCTCTAAGAATTTGGGTGCTATACCATTGGGTGCATACATATTTAGTATTGAAATTACTTTATTATCTATAGTACCTTTTAGGAGGATGTAGTTTCCTCCTTAATTCTTTTAGTAATATCTATTTTTGCAGCTGCTTTGTCTGAGATAAGAATTGCTACCCCTGCTTTTCCCACTTCAGCTGAAGCAAAATATATTTTGCTCCAACCTTTTACCTTTACACTATATATCTCTCTGCTTCAGATGAGTTTCTTGTAAGCAGCATATTGTAGGATTCTTGTTTTTAATGCACTCTGCTATCCACTTACGATTTAAGGGAGAGTTCATTCCATTGACATTCAAAATTATAATTACTAACTCTTTATTGCCTTCCATATTATCTTTCCTTTTGTTTGTATTTCCCACTTTTTCCCTTTATCCATATTCCCCAGTGTTTTGTTTCTGAATATCACCACCTTCAGTGTGTTTGCTCTCCTATATCCACCCCCTCCACCTTTTTTCCCTTTCCCTTTCCCCCTTCTTTCTTCCTTTCCTTCTGTTGATTCCCCCTTTCCTCCCCCCTCCCCTTTTCCACTTTTAACACTTTAAAGGTAAGATAAATTTCTTAAGTTAACTGAGCATGTTTATGGTGACTTTAAGCCAATCTGATAAGAGTAAGATTCAAATGGTTCTCACCTCCTCCCTTCTTCCCCTCTATTGCAATATGTCCTTTATACCTCTTAATGTAATAAGATTTACCACATTCAGCCTCCTCCATCCTTCCATCCCTTTACTATCCTCCTTTTTAAGGAGGTATCATTTATAAATCCTTCTATCTGAGTCACAGAAAGGTCATAAGTGTCCATACATCACTTCTGGCTGTTCTCTCTACTAGAATTATAGTTATTGAGAGTTATTAGAGTTTTTCTCCCACATAAGGATATAAAACATTGCATCTTATTGGATAAAAGTTTCTCAAATAAGTCATGCATATCCACCTCTTCTGGTTAATTAAATTCTCTCTAATAGAGCTACAATTCTATTCTCGAGAGTTGTTAAAGTCTTTCTTTCAGGTAGGGATATTGCAGTTTCATGTTATTTGATGACAGTTTTTTCCCCTTCCCCCTCCCTTTTTAAAATTTTACTTTTTCATGTATCTCTTGAGTCTCCTGTTTAAAGTTCAAATTTTCTTTTTTTTTTTTTTGCAAGGCAAACGGGGTTAAGTGGCTTGCCCAAGGCCACACAGCTAGGTAATTATTAAGTGTCTGAGACTGGATTTGAACCCAGGTACTCCTGACTCCAGGGCCGGTGCTTCATCCACTACGCCACCTAGCCACCCAAGTTCAAATTTTCTATTAAGCTCTGGTCTTTTCACCAGGAAAAGTTAAAAGTCTCTTATTTCATTAAATGTCCATTTTTTGCCCTTGGAAGAAAAGGCTCAGTTTTGCTGGATATTGGATTCTTGGCTACATTCCAAGCTCCTTTGCTTTTTGGAATATTGCATTCCAGGCCCTTCAATCCCTTAATAATGATGCTGCCAGTTCCTGTGTAATCCTTACTGTGGATCTTTGGTTTTTATAATTGTTTTTTTTTCTGGCTACTTGCAGGATTTTCTCTTTTATCTGATGATCTGGAATTTGGCTACAACATTCCTTGGTGTTTTCATTTTGGGATTCCTTTCCAGAGGGGATCGATATATTTTTTCAATAATTATTTTGCCCTCTGGTTCCATGATATCAGGGCAGTTTTCTATCACTAAATCCTATAATATTAAGTCCAGGCTTTTTTTCCTCTTCAACATTTTCAGGAAGACCAATAATTTTTAGGTTATCTTTACTCAATCTATTCTCAAGGTCAGTGGTTTTGCTGATGAGGTATTTAACATTTTCTTCTATTTTTTCAATTCCTTGGTTTTGTTTAACAAGTCCTTGTTGTCTCATGAAGTCATTGGTTTCCATAGACTTCATTCATTTTTAGGGAATACTTTCTTCATTTACCTTTTGCAACTTCTTTTCCAATTGGTTAATTCTATTTTTCAAAGAGTTTTCCCTTTGTTCATTTGAGGTTTTGAGAGAATTTTCTTTTTGCAATTGTCCAATTGTATTTTCCAAGGATTTGTTTTCTTGTTGCAAGGTGTTAATTTTCTCTTGGGTTTCTTTTCCCAAATTTTCCAATCGATTTTTAAACTCCTTCCTGATTTCTTCAAGGAAATCTTTCTGTGCTAGAAAGCAAATCATATTCTCAAGGGTTCTATGTTTCTCTGAATTAGGGCCTTTTCCTTCTAGGAAATTTTCTGTTCCCCCCTTTTCTCTTGCCTTTCTTCATTTGCCTAAGATCTTGTGTTGGGGGGAATCTGGTTCACATAAGTTTGGTATTGAGATCCCTAGAGGCTTTTATTCACTGAGTGTAATATCTCCAGTTGACCATTAGGGGATACTGGAGGCTTTGTTCACTGAGTGGCTAGTAGGGGTTGTTGGAGGCTTTTCTCCCTATATATAATATCTCCTCCCAGCCAGTAGGGGGTGATAGAAGCTAGAACCTACTCTCCAGCCTTTCCTGTGAGTCCCAGACTGTCAGTCCCACAGCCATACTTCTACTCTCTGGTTATTTCTCAGAGCAAAGTTGTGGTTCCCACAGTGAAAGCCCCCTGGGGTTGATCATAGATTAGTCCAGCTCTTGCTCCTCCCACACTGGCTGTGGGCACTCTGCACTCACTACAGCCCCGCTCCCCAAAGACAGACCTTGAGGTACCTGTTGTTTTTCTCACTTCTCTTTCTGGGTTTTGTCCATAGGACAACAAGAGGTTTATTTCATATTGTTTATGAGAGAAGATCAGGAGACCTTAGGACAGGACTTGGCTTCTCTCCAACATCTTGGCCAGAAGTCTTAACTTAAATAACCTTTAAACTTTAAGCATATCTCAGATAGCACTATTATCTATCAAATGAGGGGTGAGGAAGCAGAGGCCAGAAATGTAGACAATTCAATTAAACTCTAATAATTTTTTTCAAAAGATTGTTTTTTTTCTACCTATACTTTTTGCTGACTTAGGAAGTTACTCTAAAATTGCAATGATTCATACATATTTTTAAATTGTGGAAGGCTTTGAACACAGGTTGAGGAATTTGGCTTTTATTCTGGAGACATTGTGGAATCATTGAAGGTTCCTACCAAGGGAATAGCATTGGTATTCTGTATCAGAAAAGTTATCTTATCTCTTTCATTCATAAGATGGACTGGACAGGGAGAAACCAAAATAAACAGACTGGCTAGAGATAGTACATAAAAGGATGACTTCAGAAAAACCTGTGAAGATTTATATGAACTGATGCAAAGTGAACTGAACAGAACCAGGAGCACAATGTCCATGGTAACAGAGATATTGGGTGATGTATGTTTGTGAATGACTTAGTTATTCTCAGCAATACAATTATCTAAGATTATGCCAAAGGATACAGGGTGAAAAATGTTATCTATTTCCAGAGAAAGACCTGATGAAATCTGAATGCAGAGGAAAGCATACCATTTTTTAACTTTCTTTGTGTGTGTATGTGTGTGTGTGTGTGTGTGTGTGTGTGTGTGTGTGTGTGTGTGTGTATGTTTGTATTTTGGGGAGAGGTGGGTGTGTATCTATGCTTTCTTTTGCATGACTAATTTGGAAATATGTTTTGCTTGATTGCCTATATATAACCCATATCAAATTGCTTTCCATTTCAGGGATGGGAGAGGGAACAGGGGAGAATTTGAAACCCAAATCTGCTTCCCAGATTTCTCACTGAGAAATGGTTGTGACATTCACCTCAGCCAGAAACAGGGGTTGCGATTACACATGACATGGAAGTATGCAGAGCCTAACAGTGATGTGACAGCTTTGTTAAAGGACTCCTACCTACCTGTGTGCAGCTTTGTGCAGGGCCTTTGTTTGCCTCACCAAGGGTGGTTCCCTCTCCTGTGAGGAACTCTCCTTCATCTAGATGGGGTGCCAGGGCTCACAGAGGTGAAAACTCACAGCATATATTTATCCTGTAGGCTCTTTGTATGCAGGTCAGCTCAGAGAGAGACCCATTTTTGAACTGCAGGCCTACTAAGCAGTAGTCTGACTTTTTTTTCATCTTATAAATCTGTTGGCACTAATAGCAAAAAGGAGAACCAAAATTTGAATCCTGAAACAAAATTTTGTCATCTTTCCCACTATATCATGTGACTTCTGTACCAAACTTAGGGCAATACTTTTGGAACTTTTTTTCACCCAGTTTCTGATCTCTGTGGCTTTAGCCTGTTGGCTGGTGATGTGGAGTAAGATCTAAACTTACCAAGCCTGCCCTTCTTCTGATGAACACTCCTGTAACTATTAGATTATGACAAAAGTAAATATCCCATCCCACACAAAATTGTGTTATGCCATTATCCATTTTATTCTGCTATAAGTAACACTGAGCAAGACAGTTAAGCTTCTCCTCTCCATTCACAGTGTGTCAGTCAATGACATTTGAGGTCCCTCTGTATGTTTGTATATGTGCATGTGTATGTTTGTGTTTCTGTATGTGTGTGTGTTGGGTGGAGGGAGTCTCTGTATTAAAGTTTAACTATAAGGTGCAACTGAGTAGGGTGAGAAAAACATGGAAGGAATGGTCCTTCTCTTAAGAGATACCCAAGTGAGTGGAGAGAGTTCACTCCCGACCAATTATTTAGGGGTTCCCACTTAGGAAATGTGGCAATAGTTGCTTCCATATCAAATCCACACTCACTATCACCAATCAGTCCAACTCCAATTTGTCTCTCACCACAGAGAAGTAAGGCATAAAATAGGAAACCATTTTCCCTTTCTTCACCCTAAAAGTGACCCTTCCTATTGAAAAATAGGAGCAATGATATATATAGTACCAACTTCATAGGGTTATTATCAGGATCAAATGACATAGCATCTTGTAAGAGATTTATTAACCTTAAAATTTCATATAAATATCAAGTATTATTACGATAGCAAAAACAGGTGGTCTATGGAAACACAGAATAATATGAGAAGCTCTAGGAAGTTCTCTCTCTCTCTCTCTCTCTCTTTTTGCAAGGCAATGGGGTTAAGTGACTTGCTCAAGGTCACACAGATAGGTAATTATTAAGTATCTGAGGTCAGGTTTGAACTCAGGTCCCCTGACTCCAGGGCCAGTGCTCTATCTACTGTGTCACCTCGCTGTCCCATCCAGGGAGTTCTCTTTGTCTGGAAACATTTTCTCAGTGAGGAGCCTGAAACTTCCCTTCTCAGCACTTTCAATATCTTGACTACTACTACTACTACTAATAATAATGATAATAATAATAACAGACAAAAATGACAGATTATATTTATAGAGGACCCTTAAAGTTTTGCAAAGTTCCTTTTCCCTCAACTGTTCTGAGAAGTAGGTAATTCACATGTCATCTGTTTTATTAGTGAAGTAATTGGAGAATAGAGAAATTGAGAGATATGACCAGACACTGAAAATAATGATGACCCTTCTGACTCCCAGATTAGGTCAACATTCAGGATATAACCTCTTGGTAGTGGTAGGGAGATGATGATGATAATTAATCTTACTAGGATCTTTGCCTTTCTTGAGTGTTTTAGTAGGAAAAAGACATGGGGTTTGTAACCTGGGGTTTGTGAATTTGTCTTAAAATACCTTGATAACTATTTCAATATTGGTTTCCTTTGTTAATCTCATATACTTAATTTTATGCATTTAAAAACATAATTATGAAATGGGGTTCATAAGCTTTAGCAGATTGCTAATAGGGGAACATTGGGGACTTTACAATTAAAGTTTTGGATATGAGCTTCATAAGGAAAGTTTTGATGAAAGGTGGGATACAGGTTGAATGAAGGAAGAGAAGATACTCAGAAGATGGGGCACCAAGAGAAAAGGAAGGTTTGTATAGTTTGGTTTTCACATGGACATTGGCCTGGGCATTCCTTTACCTTTTATAGTTTTGCAGCCTACTCCCATCTCTGCTCTTTTCTACCCAATCCTATAGCAGAACAGAAGGTGGAGTGGGCAGGCAGCCAGATATGTGTTAATAGTACATCAGATGGCTTTGAGTGCATCATCTGCATTCTCTAGGGCTAGGTTCATAAGTAGGAATTGACCAATGGACTCTGCCAAAATGCATATTGGGTACATCCTGGGCTAGAAAGGACTTTATAAATAGATTAGACTAATGGTGGGAAAGGTGGCACTTTCCAACTTTATGCTTATGGCCAACTCTATCTTGGAAAGAGAGATATTGGGAACCTGGAATGTATTCCTGGTTCTACTTCTGATCTTCTCCATGACCTTGGCATGCTGTTTACCCTTTCTTGGACCTCAGTTTCTTTAACTACAACCAAGAGAAAGAACTTGGACTAGATAATTTATAAGCTACCTCCCATATCCAACATGCTAAGATTTTTGTTCCAAGGACCCCTTCCAGCCCTGATGTTTCTGTGTTCTCTCTTTTGATAACCCTAACATATCTAACATTATCTGTTTAGAGTCTTTACATCTTAAAAATATATGTTCTCTATGTTACCTAAGACCCTATCAATAATAATCTATTTTGTTTCATGCCCATCATTTAAGGTTTTCCCCAAAATATCAGTTTGACTCAGAAACAAAATTCCCACATCTAGAGGAAAATAATCCTTGATTTCCATGCAAGCACTTTAATTATAAAGTAGACCTTAATCCCCTAAAATGAAAAAGAACCATATTGGTTCTATTACTTTCCATGCTGGTGAGCTCCTACCTCCCCAAGCACCTAGCTAGTTTTCAATACTTAGAGCACGATTCTGAAGTCATACCTCTTGTTGTCTAGCTCTCTAACCTCACTTTTAAAGACCCAGTTCAATGATGTAGCTTTTGTGTACTGCTTGGGCTAAGCATTAATCAATCATCCTCATGTTGACAATGGGACAATTGGTAGACATTATATGAGTTAGCTGCTAGAATTCTATGTAATTGTGTTCTTAAATTATATATTAAGGCTAGTGTTGGGGGCAGATAGTAAATGTTATTTTAAAAATTAAATGGCACCAACACCCCCATGTTTATTGATCTTAGAAGGTCATAGGTCATAAATTCTCAGAGTTAGAAGAAATCTTAGGAGAGCAGGGTAGGGTTGTTGTGGAAATTTTCTCTTCTTCAGATTTTCTTAAAATAGTCTTCTTTGTTTGGATCTCTCCTTTGCTTCCCTGTACTCTCTACCTTGCTTTATATTTATATGTGTCTCTCTATTTCAAATATGTTTTTTGTAACAAATGTATTATTAGATTTTGGTATTGAATCCATTCTGCCATACACTTCTGTTTTTATGGGTGAATCCATTTCATTAACATTTACAATTATGATCATTGACTGTGCTATTCCCTCCATTGTGTTTTCTCCTCCTCCTCCTCTCTCTTTCTCTCTCTCTCTCCCTTCCCCCTTCCCCTCTACCCATTTCTCCTCTAAAGTCTGTTTGGAAACAGGTCATTGGAAAAACAGGTCATAATGTGTTCTGACCATTGCCTTTTTCTTCTTTAATTTGTTCTCTCTTTTATCATCCCCTCTCTTTCTCTTATCCTTTTCCCCTCCTACTTCCTTACTGGATAATGTAGACTTCTCTTGCCAATTGTGTGTGTGTGTGTGTGTGTGTGTGTGTGTGTGTGTGTGTGTGTGTGATTAAAATGTTGCCTTTGTCTCTATCATTTCGCCCTCCACTGCAAAAGCTCTTTTCTGTGATATATTTTTCTCCATTCTTTCTTTCCTCTCCCCCTTCTCCTAGGATAGCCTTCTTTCTCACCTATTCATTTTTTACATCATCATCACAGCATAATCAATTCACTCCTGAACATTCTTTTAACTTTCCTTTTAATGATAAAATTCTTAGAAGTTACATGTATCATCTCATATAGAAATGTAAATAGTTTAACTTTGTCGTGTTCCTTATGATTTTCTTTTATGTTTATTGAGTTTTGTAATTCAGGGTTAAATTTTTTATTCAACTCTGTTCTTTTCATATGAAATACAAAAAAATTCTCTATTTGATTAAATATCCATTTCTTCCCTTAAAAGATTATACTTAATTTTGCTGTGTAAGTATTCTTGGTTAGCTCTTTTGCATTCCAGAACAACACATTCCAATCCTTTTATGTGGAAGCTGCTGAAATTTGTGTGATCCTGACTGACTTCAGAATATTTGAATTGTTTTTTTCTGGTTGCTTGAAGTATTTTTTTTTTGATCTGTGAGCTCTGATATTAGGTTATAATATTCCTAGGAGTTTTCATTTTAGGATCTTTTTCAGTTGGTGATTGATGGATTTTTACAATTTCTATTTCACTTTCTGTCTCTAGCATATCAGGTGAAGTTTTCTTTGATAAATTTTTAAAAGAGGATCTCTAAGCTCTTTCTTTGGTTATGGCTTTCAGATTGTCCAATCATTCTTAAATTATCTGTCTTTAATCTATTTTCCAGGTCAGTTGCTTTTCCACTGAGATGTTTCACATTTTTTTTCATTTTTCATCCTTTTGATTTTGTTTTGTTTTTTGATATTTCATAGAGTCATTGGCTTCCACTTGTTCAATTCTAATTTTTAAGGAATATTTTACTTCAGTGAGCTTTTGTATTTCTTTTTCCATTAGACTGTACTGATGCTGAGTGAAGTGAGCAGAACCAGAAGAATATTGTACATACTAACAGTAGCATTATGCAATGATCAACTATGATGGACTTGCTCATTTCAGCAGTACAATAATCAAAGACAATTCTAAAAGACTTGTGATGGAAAATACCTTCCATACTTAGAGAAATAACTATGGAATTTGAATGCAGGCCAAATTCTTCTTCAATTTTTAAAAGTTGTCTTATGTATTATATTTTTCTCTCTTTTTCCCTTCTTGATTTGATTCTTCTTTCACAATATGATTAATATGTATATATGTTTAACACAGTTATACATGCATAACATATATTAGATTGCTTTCTATTAGGGGAGGGGAGGGAAGAGAGGGAGGGAGAAAAATATGAAACTCAAAAATTGATTGTGGAAAACTATGCATATAGTTGAAAAAATTAATATTTTTCTTAAAAAATTCTTTCTTCAGTGGATTTTTGTGTCTTTTAAACCATTTGGTAAATTCTGTTTTTTTAAGATGTTATTTGTTTTAGATTTTCTAAGGCAATGGGGTTAAGTGGCTTGCCCAAGGCCACACGACTAGGTAATTATTAAGTGTCTGAGGCCCGATTTGAACTCAGGTACTCCTGACTCCAAGGCCAGTACTCTATCCATTTGACCACCTAGCCGCCCCCAAGATGTTATTTTCTTTAGTATTTTTGGTGCCTCTTTTACCAAATTGTGGTCTATTTTCCCCTAGTTTTCCTGAATCACTCTCATTTCTTTTCTCAGTTTTTCCTCTACCACTTATTTAATTTTCAAAAATTTTAGCTCTTCCAGGAATTCTTGTTGGGTTATATTGTGTCCAATTTCACAATTTTTTCCCCTTTGAGGCTTGACTTATAACTGCTTTGACTTTATCATCTTCTAAGTTTGTGTTTTGATCTTCCTTTTTATCATAGATTTTTATGATTGGGTTTTTGTTAGTCATTTGCTCATTTTTCCATCCTATTTTAAAATTTTTGAATTTTAATTTTCTGAGCTAGTTCTGGATATTTGAAAGTTTTTGATGCTTCTAAGGTGTGATCTGGGGAGAGAAGTCACTGTGCTCCTGGTCTGTTCTCTAATTTTTACAAATCAAAACTTCTCAGAGCTCCTCCCTATTCCCTCTATATGGAAGATGATATTGTTCTTTAGAGTCCTTGATCCCTTGTAATCAAAAGCAATACTGCCCCTCAGGGCTTCCACATATCTTGACTCAAAGTGATACTTTCCACCCTTGAACTCTGTCTCAGAAGTAGGCACAGGCAATGGAATTGCCAAACAGCATCCTATTCTACACTCAGTAGTAGCACTGAGGTCCCCATCATCTCTTTCTGACCCATTGCCAGATCCCTTAGTTGTCTCTCTCTTGAGAGTCTCAAAACTGCTGCTATACCATCTCTTCCCACCATTAATGTTCAATTCATAAGAATTTCAGGTTAGCCTCTACCCCCCTCCACATTACAGATCTCTCTTTCTGACCTCTTAAGTAGACTTGGCCTGGAAGTAGGCCTCAATCTGACCTTTATTTGGCTCTGTGACTCCAAAATTCAATTTGAATCATATTTTAAAATTGTTTAGAACAGAATGTTGGGTGATCTTAGTGGAATGCTTTCTTTTCTCCACCATCTTGACTCTGCCCCTGAAAGTGGAAGGTTTAATTTATGTTAAAATCCTTTCTTCCTCATAACCATATTATTTAGAATAGATATCAGGTAGCTAGATGAAACACTAGACAGAGCACATCAGATGGACATTCAGGAGACTGGGGTTTTAGTCTCTACTTTATCATGAACTTGTTGTATGACTTTAAGTGTCTTCCCTTTTCTGAACCTTGGTTTCTCCCTCTTATCAGAAGGAAGAAGTTGGTTTAGATAAACCCTAAAGTCTCTTTCAGCTCTGACTGCCCGTGTTGGAGAAGACAGACTCATTGAAACCTTAGTAGGCGTCTGAGTCATTAGAATGGCTCTGTTAGCACTAATTGTAGTCTCACTCTAACATACGATTCTCATCTTTGCATAGACCAGATTTCAAGGGAGAGAAAAAAGGCTTCTAATGCATTCAAGGTCCTGGGCAAAGGGAGCGGAATTTTTTATCAGGAGAGAATAATTTTCCCTGAGAACAGAGCTGGGGGTGAGTGGGGAAAAGCTGCAGTAAGAGGCTTGGGAATGCTAAACATGCTTTGTTGAGAGTCCTAGCCTTATAATCTTGTGCAGAAGTTGCCCTTCTGGCCTTTAAATGGTTTTGAAGGCAATCTTCTCATTCTGTCTATATTGTCTAACAAGGCATAGAGGTATTAGGAGCCCTTCAGCCCTAGAAATTGGGTTATGTGGGAGTCCTCCCATTTCCAAAGAATAAGAAAAAAACTCCTTTCTTGCCATCATTATTGGGAGGTAGGAGCCAGAGTAAAGGAGGGAAAGTCATTTTGGAAATAAAACATTTCTCCTCTGGTCAGATGGAAGTCTGGGGGCAAGGAGGAGGGGGAGAGAAAGAGGCCATAATGGAAGGGATAGAAAGGTGAGCTCTCTATAGAGTCAGTTATTAGGCTAAATGAGAGGAGAGGTTGGGTTTCTCTAAATGGTTCCATTACCTTGCTCAGAATAAAAATATCCCAGGGATGAAATACACTGGGATGGACACACAGAGACTGGCTCTTCACTGAAAGGCTCCAAGAGGGTGGAATCACTTTAACCCCCCCCCTTTAACTCCCCCTTCCATCTCTACCCCCAAATCCCTTGCCTAACTGTAAATCCACTTTGAATCAGTGTTATAAAATGACAGAGTGAGAAGGGGCCTGTGAACATAGTGCATAAAATGTTGGAAAGGATATTAGAGACCATCTACTTCAACTTTATTTGAGTACAGAGAAGTTAAGTCACTTGCCCAAGGTCACATAATATATGGCAGAAACAGTATTCCAACCTGCTCCTATGATTCCAAATTCTGTCATCTTCCCTTGTACTTTAATGTCTCTAATTTTAGCCCCTTCATTTTACAAATGGGAAAATAGTCTGGCTGAAAGGGGATTACACAGAATCTTGAGAGATTTTTCTAGGATTTTAGGATTTATTTGGTGGTGGAAAACTGATCTTCTTGAGTTCAAATCTGACATTTAACTAGTTGTGTTACCTTGGGCAAGTCACTTAACTCTGTTTGCCTCAGTTTCCTCATTTGTAAAATGAACTGGTTAAGGAAATGGTGAACCTTTCCAGTATCTTTGCCAAGAAAACCCAAATGGAATCACAAGGAATAGGGCATGGCTGAATAACAAAAAAGGTTTGGGTCCTTGATATCTCTCCTTTTCTAAAGCCACCTTGAGTACCCTACCGGGACTGTTTTATTAATATTTCTCCTCTTGAAGAGTGCTTTAAGATTTTGCATCTATCTGATTTGCTCCTTCATTTGCTCCTCACAGTTGCTGGATAAGATACGTGATGATATTATCCCCATTTTACAGATTAGGAAACCAACGCTGGGAGAATTCAAATGATTTTCCCAGGGTCCCATTGTTAGTAAATATTTGAGGCAGGATTTGAATAAACTCAGATCCAACACTTGTTCCACCTAGCTGCTTCAGTTATCTGATAGCTCACTAAGGGTATAGATAGGATAGAGAAAATGACCAACAAGCTGTACTTCATATCTGTAGAGGACTGAATTAGACAAAACAAACTTCAATTCAACATTTACCTGTCATGCAAAACAATAACAATAACGACACATTTCTATAGAATTTATATAATTAAAAAATGAAAATATTCTATTCTTTTATACAAATACTTCACTTCCAACCAACTTGGTAGCAAAATAGTAGAAATATTTTTACACATCCTTTTTTAAAATACAAATAAAGAAACTGAATATTACAAAGGACTTGCCAAAGTTAAGAGAGTTGGTGATGTCAGTGCCAAAATTCAACCTTGGGTCTTCTAATCCCAGAGCACTTTTCAATAGATCATGTTGGTTGATCCTCATAGAAGCTAACACTAAGATAATATTGCCCAGTACTTTACATACTTCATCTAATTTGATTCCTACAGCACTCCTAGGAGGAAAGTGCAGCTTAAATATCATCATTCTCAGAAAGATTAGGTGACCTGACTCTGAATAAACAGGCCATAAGTAGAAGAGCCCAGATTGAAAGTACACAGGAGGAACTTAATAAATACCCATTGATTGATAAAAACAGGTCTCCTGCCTCCAGGTACAATGTTTTGATGATGCAGTTATTCTTTCTACATCATGGGATTAGGGCTATGGTGCTCCTGTGATCCGGAAAATCCACATAAAATTTTTCTATGTACCAGAGAAGAAATTTATGGTAATAAAATAGAAAATGTCTTAATATTATACAATACCATATATATATATATAATATATATATATATATATATATATATCTTTTATATTTCTGATTTTCTGAACTTTTTCCTGTTATCACCTACTGGTCTTCAAGTTTAGTTTTCAGTTTCTACAGATCCCCCCCCAAATTCTCATCTAATTTCTTATACTGACCCATGTACTATATATTGTATTCATGATTGGGAAAATCACAGTATAGAAGTGATTACTATATCTGCTCCAACTATGTTCAGGGTACTGTCATTAAAGCAGGAGGGATTTTGGTAGAATTTAAAAAAATATTTATAGATCATTGTGGTTCTTAACTGCTATCTAACAGAAGGGGGCAGCTAGTTGGCACAATGGACAGAACACTAGCCTTGGAGTCAGGAGATTGGCAGTTTGAAATCAGCCTCTGACACTTAATAGCTGTAAGACTTTGGGCAAGTCCCATAACTCTGATTGTCTGGCATTCAGGGCCATCTCTAGTTGTCCTGATTCATATCTGGCCACTGGACCCAGATGGCTATAGAGGAGAAAGTGAGATTGGTGACTTAGCACTGCACTCCACTCAAATCAAATTCATTTGCTTGTCATTGCATCATCTCCCTGATGTTCTGGTTTTCTTTGAGAAGAAAGGACAAATATCATCATCAACATCATCTAATGGAAGTAAAATATATCTGCCTGAAAGCAGATTTAGATAATCTCCTGGGTTTCCAGCTCAATTTGAAGCTTTTACAAATTTATTTTGAAGTTATTAGTCCACACATCTATATGTTCCACTTAAGTTGGTCACATTGTGATTACTGACAAATATAGTGATAGATTGGCAGAAGTTTAAAGGCATCATCTATCCAAAGAGCTTGATGAACTATGGCTGTTTGATTGTTAGTGGAATTTATTTTAGACTAGTTCTACCATTAAAACTATCTTAGACATTTAAAGAATTTTTAGGAGTTAATGAAGAACTTTATCTCTGTCTCTCTGTGTGTCTCTGTTTCTTCAAAAGATTTAATATATATGCAAAAATAAAATATATAGAAAATAGGACAGTTAAAAACAAAATAGAATGAAATACAGTTTTAAAAAGGGGCAAAAGAATAGATGCTATTAGACATCTGAGGTATACTATGGTTTTATTTGGACTTGAATTGAATTCTAAACCTCCCTAAAAACTAAGGGGGGAAATGCATTGAGTTTCCTAGTTTTTATTTTCTTTAGGGAACTACACAAAAACACAGGTCTCACTCCTTTTGTTATTCTCCCTTTTCATGTGTCTGAGTATGTGAAAAACCTCCTTAGAAAGGAACAAAATCGACTTTGTTTAGTCCAAGTGCTCCTTGCATTAATTTGCTCAGATGAGTCAACTTTTGAATGTGCTTTGAATACTAGACTATGAATTGTTTTTGGATGGTTTGTGTGTTTTTATTTCCATAGTATCTAATATAGAAAAGCCTATATGTGCTCAAGCATGTTTGTTAGAGAAGTGAATGAATCTGCCCCTAAGTTCCTAACATCCTTAGCCTTTATTATATACTCTGACTCCTAATCAGACACATCCTACTTCATTCTCAATTTCTTGCTAGTGAATCCTACCTCTACGCATTGGGAGGATACAGCCTGGCCCTGCTTCTCCTCAGCCTCCCATAATTATGAGTTCTAGCTGGCAGATCCCAAGTCTCCTCTTTCATTCTTCCCTCTATGGCCAGTCTGTTTTCCCCATATCTCAGAGTAGGATGGTGTTAGACATCTTGGGAGCGCTTGGGCAGACCTTGTAGATGGATAGTTTGTTGGATTTGAGTGCATCCCCTGTCTCATTCAAACACCTTTTCTCCATCCCTGAAGGAGGATGAAATGTTCAAAATGATTGCATCAGGCAGAGCAGTTACATAAATCACAGCAATTACTTCCTCCCGGCATCTCCCACTGTCCTGTCAGGTACATTTCTTCCTCCCTTGATTTTTAGACAGCAAGAGAGAAAAACCAAAGTGGTTTGTATTTTTTATTAATAAATCAGCTGCTAACTGTAAACATGTAACTGGCAGGGAAGGTAAAGGTAGAAAGAAAATAACATCTTTTCATCTGGAATAACAAGTTGTTTTCCTGGGGAAGCATCTAAGAGAAGGGGAGGTGGTTTTCCCTACTGTCAGAGGCCAGTGAGAGTCCCTTCTATTTTGTAATCCTGACAGTTGGAGTTCACAAACCCCTCATTTTTCTTTCCCATATCTCTGCTGTGCTGCAAGGGTCACCTGTAGGAGCAGGCAGGAGCCTTTGTCAAATTCTTCCAAATGAGGATCACCTGGTGGATCTTAAACTGAGAATGGGTTTCTACTGGGTCTGGATATTGTGGATGCTCCATTTATCACCTGGCAGGATGGCCTAATAAATAAACAGAGCTCAAGACACAAGAGGCCCTGAGAAGATCCTTCCAGTTCTCCCTATTCTCCCTCCCGTATCTTCCTTATTGGCCTTTCTTGATACCTGTTGCCACAGTTGGGAAGGTAGATCTGTGGATTGTATGAATATGAAAACAACTACCTAAAAAGTCTTCACAAAGATGTCTGCCTCTCACCTCTGAGGCTGTATCCAAAAACAAGTTGCATATTTGTTGCGTTTAAATATTTACAATGAACTTTTCTCACAAAGCTCTTTGATAGATAGTATCTCAATATTTACAGAAGAGGAAACTGAGGCTGAGTAAGATAAAGTTACTTTTTCCAATCATCTTCATTAGTGGTATATTCATCCTTTTCATTTTTAATTGATATTTCACTTCATTTTTCCAATTACATGTTATAGAAGTTTTTCAATTTTCATCCACTTGCATATTTATATTACACATTTTTATCACCCTTCCTTCCCCTTCCCTTGTTAGCAAACAGTCTGGTGAAAGTTGTACATGTACATTTGTGTTTAACATATTTAAAAACCAGTTATTTTTGTGCATAAGGAATTAGGATAAGGGAAAAGAAAGAAAACCATGGAATAGGAAGGAAAAAAAACAGAAGAGAAGTTTAAAAATGTAAACATTGTATCTATTTTGATTCTGTGTTTTTTTAAAAAAAATTATGGATGTAGATGGCATTGTCTATAACAGGTCTTCCAAAGCTGTCCTAGATCTCTGAACTACTGAGAGGAGCTGCATCCATCACAATTGGTCAATTCACAATGCTGTTGTTGATGTGTACAATATTCTCTTGGTTCTACTCCCTTTGCCCAGCATCAGTTCATTTAATTATTTCTAGGCTTCTCTAAAGTCTGACCACTCCTGAATTCTTAGGGAACAATAGTACCACATAACTTTCATATACCATAACTTGTTCAGCATTTCCCAGTTGACAGGCATCTCTTCAATTTCCAATTCTTTCCCCATTACAAAAAGAGCTGTTATGAATCCTATAGAGCTTGTGGGACTTTTCCCATCTTTTATGATTTCTTTTGGATATAGACCTAATATTGGTATTGCTGGATCAAAAGGTATGATCAGTTTAATTGCTCTTTGGACATAGTTCCAGATTGCTCTCCAAAATGGTTGGATTAGTTCACAACTCCATCAAAAGTGCATTAATGTGCCAATCTTCTCATGACCTTTTCAACATTTATCATTTTCCCTTTTTGTCATCTTAACCAATCTGATAGGTGTGAGGTGGTACCTCATAGTTGTTTTAATTTGCATTCACCCTTTTCATTTTTAAAACTGATTTGTTGAAATACAATTGGATTTTATGCTAGAAGAACCCTGAACCAGAAATCAGGAATCATACAAATCTTGGCTCTGCCACTAATTCATTATATAATCATCAGCAGGTTGATTTACTTTGGACCACAATTGTCTCATGAGGATCAGATAAGACCATTGTTTTAGAGAACCAGGGAAGCCCTTAGAAATCCATAGAGTTCAATCCTGTCTTTTTACAATTAGGAAACCGAGACCTGTGGGGAAAGAAATTGATTTCTGCTGAGGGTATTGCCAATAATCCTTCTTCTAGGCATGTAGGTAAGTAACCTTGGAATTGTCCTTGACTCCAGCATGACTTCTGCTCCTAGGGGCATGCTGTTCAATGTTCATTATGAGCATTTATAACTTAGAAATCTGCAAACTCTATAAATCAGGGTTTGATTTAATTTTTGTTGACCATCTAGACTTAAGAAAGTGAGGTAGAAAATATAATGATGAGGTTAAAATGTGTCATAGGTTGTTAAACTTTTACCAGCACACCTGGACCTACTCCCCATAGTCAATTTGTTGTCAAGTCTTCTTGATTTTACCTTGGTAATTTCTTGTGTACCTTTCCATTCACTATTTCCTCTTTTTTCATTCACACAGTCATGAGGGCCTCATTGCCTCTCCCTTAGACTGCTCCTAAGGTGAGCTCAGGAAAGTCAGAAACCTCTGGTAGAGCAGAAGGGCAAAAGTTCACTTGATCTTGATTTTTAATCTGAATACAGACCATGAAAGTGGAACCTCAGAATCCTTCTGACCTTTGGGGTTTTAAGCAGAAGGTATCAGAAAAGTTACCACAGGGATAACTGACTTGTGGTGGCCAAGTGTTCACAGTCATACTGCTTTTGAAGCACAGTTCACCAGTTCACCAAGCTGGGATTAGACCAATAGTTTTGCCCTATTGCTGAGGGTTTGTTGCCATAGTAAACCTACCCAACACTAGAGGGACTGCAGACATTTGATGAATGTCTTTGACTGAGGAGCCAATGGAGAGAAGTTACTATCTGTGGGATTATGACTGAATGCCTCTAAGTCAGAATCCCCCCATGAGAGTTGATATCATACTGATGAAGACCTCCGGTGGTATGGAAAAGACCTGAACCTAAAAGGTCAAGATCATCCATTGATCATCAACCTTCCTGATCTAACTATGTCAGATCACTAGGCTTCCATGGAAGAGTAAGAATGTACAACACTCTCTCACTTTAATTAATCTTATGTGAGAATCACAACATCACTTACCTGATGTCGTGGTCTTCTTCAATACCAAAGAACAACTACCATGCCTCCATCTCTCCTCTATTTGATTCAGTTTCCTTACATCTGCCCCAAATGTTCTAAAACTTACAATTGACCTTGCCATTGCCTGCTCAAGAAACTTATATGGCAATAGCATAAAATGCCAAGTTCTTAATCTGAAATTTTAAGGTCATCCACAATCTAGATCCCCTCTGCTCTTCTAATCTTATTTCATATTATACTTTTTAAATATTCTGTTTTAGACAATTTGAAATATTAGTTGTTCTCCAAACTCAACAGTCCATTCAGAGTCTCCAAATATTCACAGAATCTTTGACTTCCTTAACTTTCCCTCTCAGTTTGTTTAACTTCAAAGGTTTATGGGCTTTCTCTGTGAAGCATTCATTGGTTCCTTTTGGTGCTAGTACTCTCTCCCTCCTTGATTTTCCTTAAAGTATATTTACTTGTTCACATGTTATATCCTCTCTGGTAGAAAGGGGTTTCATTTCTATTATTGTATCAGCACCTAGCATTGTATTTTGCACATGTGAGTGCTTAAATACTTTGTGGATTGAAATGGTTTTACCAAAGTTTCTGAACATTGAAAGCAAAGATAGAAATCCAGGTTTCCTGACTTCTTGTCAGGGCATTCTCTACTACACTATGTTTGCATTCTCCAAAGTCATTTTTCTTGGGTGATTAGTCATGCAAGAATGACAAATGACTAAGGATCTTATTTCCAGAAAGCATGGAGAACAGAAAGAAATGATTGCATAAAAGGCCTAATATTTACTTTTCTGCCATGGTTAAGTAATTGTTATCTATGTTCAAAGTGCAAGCTAGTCTCTATCCTAGTTAAAAGAAAGTAAAGAGACTGAAAGACAGTATCTCTAGTCTTTACTCACATAATATTTGAAGGAGAGTCAATTAACCAGACACGAATTAGCAAACTCTCTTATAAAAGCAGTTGTTGTTTAGTCATTTTTCAGTCAAGTCCAACTCTTTGTGACCTGTTTTGGAATTGTCTTTGCAAAGATATTGGAGTGGTTTGCTATTTCCTTATCCAGCTCATTTTATAGATAAAGAAACTGAGGTAACTAAGGTTAGGTGACTTACCCAGGGTCACACAGGTAGTAAGTGTCTGAGGCCAGATTTGACATCAGGAAGATGAATCTTTCTGATTCCAAGATCAGGGCCCTATGCAATGAATCACCTAGCTACTCCTAATAAAAAGCATAAGTTGATAATTTTTAAATTATTTTAATGATTATTTCATCATTCAAAAAGTGAAGGACTAAATGAGTATAACTGCTATTCTTTGCCTGTTTCTCACTGAAAAAAGAAGGGATGAAACAGTTGTGGAGAATAACCATTCTACATTAGAATGTGTGAAAGAGGAGGGGAGAGTTATACATAATCTGACATGCAGCCTAGAATTGAGGAGAATAGATTTTTAGAAAGTTCAGAGGAAGATCAGGTAGGATACCATGACCTAAAATTCTATGGGAGAAGTTAGATAATGAGGAAAGAGAAACTTTTAATAATAAAATCCTGAAGACCCAAAGAAATAATTTCAATGAGAAGGAAAGTGGGAATAGCCAAAATATATTGAGAGTGAAGCACAGAGATTTTCTTAAAATAAATTTTATTATTAACTTTTACTTTTCTATCACTTACACTTTCCAACTTTATTCTTTCCCAATCCCTCCTAGAGAGTTCTCTTATAATAAATAACAAAAGAGAGGAATAAAAAAATTCATTGGTTAGCAAAACTAACATCAAAAAGTTTCATGAAATGTTCTTCACCTATAGACTAGAGTAAGGGAGGTGTCTTCTGATATTTTGGAGGGGGACAACTTGGTTATCATAATTTCAATCTTCTATTTTGATTGTTTTATAATTATTGTTTTCTTTTCCTTCACATTATTGTCAGTGAGTATACTGTTTTCATGCTTTTTCTGCTTATTTCACTTTGCATCAATAAGTATGCCTTTCTATACTTCTCTGTAGTCATATAATTCTTCACTTTTAAAATATTCCATTACATTCAGATACCATAATTTGCTTAGCCATTTCCCAATAGATAGGCATATATTTTGTTTCCTGTTCTTTGCTTCTATAAAAAATACTTCTATAAATATCTTGACATATATGGGGCCTTCCTTTTTTGTCACTGACCCCTTCAGATACATGCCTACTATTCACTTTCTTTGGATCATTGCAAATGGCTTTTTTGAATGGTTAGGCCTAATCACAGCTCTACCAACAATGCATTAGTAGAACAGAGGCTTTTAAATGATATGCTATGAAAGCAACTGATTGAAGAAGAATGTGAAAATGTGGAATGGTGTCTGTGGCATTAAAACTGTGAATGTTAGGCTAGTGACATCAATTCTTGACAAAATTCTAAGGCACAATAACAAAGTTATGTTTAGTAAAAAGGAAATGATGATCATAAAGAACTAGCAAACTTAAGAACAAGTCTTTCCAGACTAATCTCATTTCACAAAGGAGAATTAAAGACCTAAGCTTGAATCCTATCTCAGGTACTTACTAGTGTGGCCCTCTATCTGCCCCAGTTTCTTCTTTGGTAAATGGTTATGTTAATAACACCTGTCTCATAAGGTCATTGTGAAGATCAAATGAAATGAAACATGTCAAATGCTTTACAAACCATAAAACAATAAAAATGTTAGCTGTAATTATCTTTATTCATCATGGAATATACCAAATATCTTGATGACTTAGAACTGAGGCAGCTTTCATTTTGGATGGGAGCCAGATCTAACATGGTGTTAATTTAATAGGAATATAAAGTTTTAGACTTGAATTAAAAAAGATCAACTTCACAAGTACAATACTGGGCTACCTCTAGAAATTTGTCTGAATGCTGCTATTTACAGCCTGTGTAAACTTTTTGGCAGACACAACACACTGTTGACAGCATAGGATACGATAGTCAAAAATCTAATGTTATCTCAGGCTGCACTAAAAGAGATGAAGTGCCCAGAACAAGGGAAGGGATAGTCCCATTGTATTGTGACCTTGTCAGATCATATTTGGCATATTACGTTCAGTTCTGGGTACCCTATTTTGGGAAGGGCATTGGAGAAGGATAAGTCTAGAAGATGGTAACAGGAAAGTCTAAGTCCCCAAGATCATGTCAGGACATGGGCAGAAGTAGAAAAGGAGAGAAGAGAGGGAGAGAGAGGGAGAGAGAGAGAGAGAGAGAGAGAGAGAGAGAGAGAGAGAGAGAGAGAGAGAGAGAGAAGAGAAGAGATTTAAAGATGCTATCACAGTATCATCTTTAAATTTCGGAAGGGAAGGGAAGGGAAGGAAAAGATTACAACTAGGTTCTCATTAGCCCCAATAATCAGTCCCCTAAAATAGTTATTTGTATTATAATACATACCATTCATAGTCATAATGATGTAAAATGGGGATAATAGGTTTCAGATTGATGGCAATATAAGGCAACTTGATGGCACAATAGATAAAATTGCAGCCCCTGGAATCAGGAGGGCCTATTTAAATCTGGTTTCAGATTGCATCACCCTGGACAAGTCATTTAACCCTGTTTGCCTCAGTTTCTTCAACTGTAATATGAGCCAGAGAAGGAACTATTGAACCACTCCATTATCTTTGCCAAGAAAATCCCAAATAGGATCATGGAGAGTCTGATACACCTGAAATGATTCAACAACTATGGAAATATACAGGTGTGACTGAATAATATTTCCACTCCATGGAATTCATTATTTTCCCTCAGTGGAATCTAGTTATATACATCTACTTTGTCACTGGTCATAAAATGAAGTGTATTAGATGGAGATGGTAGGCAGGAAGATTTTGACTTAATGCAAAGAAAAACTTTCAAATAATAAAGCACACCAAAAGGATATATATTTGCTTCATAAACAGGTTCCCCCTTACTTATGTTCTGCAAATAAAAGCTGGATAGAGAATCATTTTGGTGTTAACTTGTAGAGAGAATTCTTGTTCAGGCCAAGAATGGGATGAGTTGACTCCTAATAAGATCCCTTCCTACTGAGATTCTCCAAACTCAATGTATTTAAACGTGTTCCTGGGGAAAGTCATTTGTATCAGATTGGGCTGTTAGTTGCTTGAGGTCTCATGAGTGGTGACTAAGATACAAAGTCAACAACCATGGTATCTTTGATAATACAACAGGTATCCTTCCCTATTTTCTTGAGTATATCTCTGCCAGAGGTCATAGTATTACATCATTTGTATTCTGGCATTTGGAGGGAGGAAGATGGGTTGAATAACTTCCCAGTGCTGTCCTATAGATAAAAAATAGACAAGTCCAATGGTCAGGGGCAGGGGATGGGGACAATAGACACTGATAGTAGAGAGGACTGAAGGGGAGTATGTGTGTGACTGATGTCAGAAATCTGGTTAAAACTGTTTTCATCTTCACCTGGGCTAAAATTGACAGCAGGGACTACAGCTTTCTATTTGAGACTTCCTGAAGTTTTAATTTCCCCTGATTTATGATCTGTTCCACTGGTTTATTACGCAGATAAGGAAGGCAGACAGGATCCCATAACTGGCAGGATATATAATGCCTTTTTGTAGCCTGGCTTATAGATAAACTGCTAACTCTATTTCCACATTCATAGTAAGATTGCCTTGCCACACCCTTTTCAGTGATTAATGGAACCCTTGCTTTGAAGTATTTCTCACCTAGTTTGGGTCTGTTTGTTTGACCAAGAACTCTGCATTTTTGATGAAGGTACAGGGGGCTTCCTGATGCCTAGTAAGATATCTGTGGAGGTTGGATCATTGCAGAGAGGAAACACTATCATTTATGCATGCATATATATCCTTTCTGCAATGTTTCCACAAGCAATTCTGTTGTTTACACACAATTTCTGAGATTACTTAGCTGCCTACAAGACTGTCAGCATTTGATATATGATTGGGTCGCTTGTGACAAATTATTCTGTTTTCAAACCAGGGCTAAGGAATAAAAAAGATTGGCCCAAAGGGAGGTATGCCCTGAGCCTGGATGTCCCCAGGTCCCCAATGATATCTGTGTTCCTTGTTTTCACACACATCACAAAACATAGAGTTAGATGAAATATTAGCGACCCTCTGACATTGGAGTTCTTAATCTTTATGTATCATAGTTCCCTTTGACAACCTGGTAAAGCCATAGATTTTTTCTCAGAATGTGTTTTTACTAGGTGGTGTAGTGGATAGAGCACCAGCCTGAAGTCAGGAGAACCTGAGTTCAAATTCTGTCTCAGACACTTAATAATTGCCTAGCTGTGTGACTTTGGGCAAGTCACTTAACCCCAATGCCTTAAATAAATAAAATTTTTAAAAAAGAGTCATTTTTGAAATCTTAGAACTACAAAATGAACTAATTATATTGAAATATAATCATCAAAATATTCTAAAAACACATTTACAGATCCCTGGCTAAGGTTGTTGCAGTTGGAGCCACTTTTGAAACCCTGCCAGTCTCCATTGCTTTTGCTGCTTGCAATGGGGCCTTGTCCCAGAACCCACTCACAAGCACAGTCAATCCTCTGGCTACAAGTCTCCACTCTCTCTCATGCCCTAGGGTCTCCTTCACTCCCTGTCCCTTTTGCTCCATGTTTCTCAGACCCTTTCTGCCCCAGAGCACTCATCATCTTGGTTGAATTCTGATCCTGCTGTTCTCCAGTGTATAATGATGACCCCAGGACTGTTTCCTCAGGGTTTCTCTCCATGCCAGTTTTCATCAGAATAATAGTAACATCCTCCAGAATACATTTTAATTTAAAACCCAGTCCCCTCCATCTTGTTGCTGCATTTGAACATTCTCCTCTAGGCTGAGAAATGCAAGACATAGACTAATTTAAAGACAGCCAAAGAGAATGCAGTCTTTTTTATGATTCCTTCAAGGCAGCAACCTTACAGGAATATAATTAAATTTTAAAAAGCATTTATTATTAAGTGCCTACTATGTACAAGACACTGTCCTAGGAGCAAGAGATTAAAAAAATGAAATAGTCCCTTAATGAACATATCCTATAGGGGAGAAATGACATGTATAAGGACACATACAAATCATATAAATAAATTATGTACTAAACAAAGTGACTTGGGGAAGTGGGGCTGGGGTGAGGCACTATCAGTTTGGGGGAATCAGGAAAAATTTCCTGTAGAAGTCTTTGCATGAACTGAACTTTGAAGAAAGCTAGGTATTCCATGAGACAGAGGTAAGGAAGGAATTCTAGGTATAGGGTTGATATGGGAATGACCAGGTTGGTTGGGTTATAAAGTTCAGGAGAAGAAGTAATTGGTCATCAGTCAGTAAGGACAGGTTGAAGCTTGATTGTAAAGATCATTTAAAGGTCAAATGGAGGAGTTTGTAGTTTATCTCAGAGGCAATAGGGAGCCTCTGAAGTTTCTTATGTAAAGCAATGGCTTGTTCAGATCTGAATTTTAGAAATATCAATCTGTCAATATTGTGGTGGATAGACTAGAAATGTGAGAGGCTGGAGGCAAAAAATATCAGGATGATATTGGAAAAGTTCAGTAAGAGCCAATGTGGATCTGAATGAGGGTGGTTGTAGAGAAAAGGGGATGAGCTATGGAGATAAAGATCAATAAAACTTGATGCCTGATTTTCTATAAAGGAGGACTGGGATTGAGGACTAAGGATACTACTCTATTGCAAACTCTGATGACTCCTTTGACAGGAATCAGGATGGTAGGTCAAGAGGGCTGGATTAAGCAAGAAAAATAATGAGTAATTACTCAAGCATGAGGCGCTTGAGGTACCAATGGGACTATAGACATTTGAAAATCACTAGTGTTCAGGAGAGAGATGAGGGTTGGATATATCAATTAGTGAATCATCTAAATAGAGATGATAGTTGAGATGATCAAGAGAGAACTTAGGCAGATGCAGTCAAGTCTTAGACTTAAAATCAAGAAAGGCAGGATTAATTGCTATTTTTTCACATGGTTTAGTCTTGCACTTACTGTGGATCCTTAGGCAGCTCACTTCCTATCTCTGGACCTCAGTTTCCTTTTCTGTAAAATGAAGAGGATGGATTAGAATACTAGGATTCTAGAAAATCATACAGTGAACAATTTGACAAGTATTTCCTTAGGAAAACTTAGTTCACAACTCCATTCTGGAGTTAGAGGTGAAAATAACCTAAATAAAATCTTTGATTTGCTTTCAGGAAGTTCACAGTCTAACAGGGGATAACAAATTCTACAAGGGATGTTCCAGGTTATTCTAGTCCATCACCCTCATCTTGAAGTTATAAATGACTTTCTTCATTGATTTCTTTAAACCAAGAACACATAAGTTGTACAAAACAAAAAGTATACAGTCACTTTGAAAGTACTACACAAGCAGATTTTGAGATAAGACAATACATCCACAAGCTTGAAATGGTATTGTTGTTGGTGCCTATTATTCCTACTGGGACTGGGGAAACTGAAGCTGGTACTTTGTAGGAGGTGAGAACTACCTAAATGTGGCACCAATAAGATGAGGCTCCCAGAGTGGACAGCCATCAGGTTTACTAAAGATGGTTGAATTTGTCCATGTTGGAAAAAGAGAGCAAGTCAAAACCTTGTTCATCAGTAGAGGAATCAACCTGTGAATGACCACTAAACTTCAAGTGTGGAAAAGATAGGGAGTCCCAGTCTCAAAAAAAATTACAATACATCAGAACTATGACAAGTTTTTTAAGTTATCAAGAGCTGAGAGTTCCATTTATATCTAAATTAATTTGTTGAAAAAATATTTAAACTATATAAAATGCCCAAATATATAATACTAATGGCAGCTAAGTGGGACACTGGGCTTGGAATCAGGAAGACTCACCTTCATGAGTTCAAATCTGGTCTCAGACAATTTCTAGCTGTGTGGCCCTGGATGAGTCATGTAACCTGTTTGTTCCTCATCTGTAAAATGAGCTGGAAAAGAAAATGACAAGCTCTAGTATCTTTGCCAAGAAAATTCCCAATAGGGTTACAGAGTCAGATACAACTGAAACCAATCAACAAATAACAATAGTGCAATCAGAAGTGATGACAGTTTATTTGATTCATCAATAAGAAATAATCATGCCCTGACTTCTTTTGATGATTAAAATCCTCATTTAATTGTCAAAGTCTGTTCAATGTTCTAGTATTAAAGGCCATCAGGCCTGTGATACTTGACTACTGTTGTGCTCATTAGAAAACATTACCTAGACCCCAATTTCTATCTTGGCAGTGCTGGCAGCTTGCTGGCTCCCACTATACAAGAGACCCTTCAATCAATGTATCACTATATATTAAAGCTTTCTCAATCCAACATATGGTATATTTCTAGTTGATGTTTAGATTTCTTTTTGCTGCCCTGGTTCTCCTGAGGCTAAATATAATCATTTTCAATAGGAACAGTAGCATCTGAGACTGTGACCATCAAAGGCCAAGATATGACTTCCTGATTTTATAGTTAAGAATGAATTCCAGAGAAGTTAAGTAACCTGCCTAACTCCACACAGATAATAAAAAACAGAATCAAGCTCGAACCTAACTTGAAATTCAGAATTCTTTCTACTACATCTCCACAGAAAAGCCAAACGAAATAGAATATAATTACTGCATTAAAAAGATTCATAAAGCTCTATATGAAGTCTCAGGAAGGAAAGATGATTAAATTTAAACAGAGGGAGACTCTGTGAGCCTCAGTTTCCTCATGTATTTAATGGATATGATAATTCCTGATCTACTTCCCTTGCCAGAATTCTGTGAGGACTAGATGAGATATTGTGAGTGCCTCCAAGATACTGACAATCATTTGCCTTTATTTGTAACCATAGCATATAATAGAAATTTAATCAATACTTATTGACTGAGATATAATAATAATAACAATAACAAGTTTTTAATAGAATATTTAAGCTTTACAAAATGGTTTACACATATCTCATTTGTTACTGAACATAATGTGATTTGTAACTATAAAGTTGTCATTTGTTATTGAATGAAAAAGTATTTATTAAGTTTTTACTATGAATCAAATAGTATGCCAAGTTCAGCGGACATAAACAGAAAAATGGAGAAACTCCAACTTTAATTGGGAAAAACACCACATAAAAATGCTCCAATCTTGATACAAAGTTCCTTAGATGTGACACTGGAAAACCTGGGTTCAAATTGTGCCTTAGATATTTATAAGTCACATGACCACCATACTTGTACTACCTATGTCAGATTGATTGTGAAGAAAGCCCATTGCAAAGCATAAAGTGCTAGGTACATATGAGCAGTTATTGACACTTTATTTTATTTTTTATCTGATTCATGTATTCTCATAATTCTCATAATTCCAGTATACCCTGCAGCAAGGGTATGGATGGATGAGTTGTTCCATAATGAGCTAGACTGGTCCTTGGGGAGTAGGTAGTTTGGGACTATACGCGGATCCTTTTTACCTTAGTAAGAACTATTAGAAATAATACCTGGGTTTTGTGAACCTAGGATTTACCAATTTGCCAAAATGAGGTATCTAAGTAGGAGAGTTATTGCAATTATCATTATTATTCTTGGGGTTCCTATTCTACCCATTAGAATTTGGAATACCCATTAGAATTTGGAAATGAATACAGAGGATTCCCTTGAAAGGACAATCTATGCAGATAGAACATGGGGAATCATCCACCCTGTGACTCTTCTCTTTTTTGCAATTGCTTTCCTAACTAGAATGCTCCCTGAAGGGTACCCTCCAGAAGAATGCCAATGTAACCTTAGCCCAAACCCTACCTCCTAGTATTCCATTTCTTTCAGGCTCTCCCCCTCCCTACCAAAGGTTCATCTGTGGACATTTGTTGGATATATTTATCATTTTCATCTTGACAAGTCAAGTTGGCCTTGTCCTCTTCTTCAACAGTATTTCAATTGACCAGGAACTAAAATACACTAACTCACCTACTACTGTCACTTCTCCATCACTTTCTACCTTGGGCTCATAGTGGAATGTTTCAGTTACTGAGAGGATTGGTGGGTGTCTGAGCACTACAGATTTCCTTAATCAAAATGATTCCCCCTGCCCTCCTCCACCTTTGTAAATTATGTTTCTTTGATGTCCATTTATCCATCCATTCCTTAAACATTTAGTTAGTGCTTGTTGTGTATAAGACTGCTGCTGGGTCCTAGAAATAAAGACATTGTTGACTTTTTCCCCTACCTGTTTCTGTGTATATTTGTATAGTGTGCCCTGCTAGGATAATATTGTGTGCTGAACATTGTTGCTTAGGGTTGTGAATGCAAGGAACATCAAAGGAGTTTAGTGATGATAAGTTTATACCACATAGTCAATGACAGTTGTCTTGGGCAATATCTTCTTAATCCTTCCCTTGTTATGAGGTGGTATGAAGACACGTTAGGATGGACCATGTTGTTGAATACGGTTTGAGGATGATCAGATAATGTCAAAGAACCAACCATCCCAACTCAAAGATTATTGGTCTGTGTGAGGAAAGAACGTACCGATGAATAGTCCTTTGAGTGACAGGTTATTATATATTACCACAGACTTCAGTTTGCCTGGCATTGTTGTGGTGCCATGGAGCCTTACTGATATAGGAGGTATAGTCCTGTTTCTTAGATATCAGGACCTGGGATGTTTGCTTCTGGTTAAGGCAAGAAGTGAGAAGGATGCCTTATAGAGAATACCTCTCACTATAAAAACATAATTGCATAACTCATGCCTCTAGTCATCTGGTTGATTGATGCGGTCTTCTTTGTTGAAGGTCTAGTAGTAGTAGTAGTAGTAGTAGTAGTAGTAGTAGTAGTAGTAGTAGTAGTAGATGAAGTGGGCTAGCATTGATTTATTTTGTGTCAAAGGAAAACATGTTTATATTAATTAATTCTTGCTAGGATTTTACTTCTATTCCTTACCTAGCTTTCAGAGAAGGGAGGGAATAATGCCATATGTCAAAGAGCAGATACTCAGATAGGACAGCATGTCTGTAGTAACTCAACAAGCTGGCAATAATAATGTTTGTCCTTTGTTCTTGAAGAAGACCATGACATCAGGGAGGTGATGCCATGACAAGCACATGAATTAGATTTGAATGAGGGGGTGTTGTGCTAAGTCACCAGCCTCATTTTCTCCTTCAGAGCCATCTGGATCCAGTGACCATATATGAATCAGGATGACTGGAGATGGTCCTGGATGTGAAGCAGTCAGGGTTAAGTGACTTGCCCAAGGTCACACAGCTAGTAAATGTCTGAGGCCAGATTCAAACTCCTATCCTCCTGACTCTAAGACCAGTGTACCACTACACTACCTAACTGCCCTACAAGCTGGCAATAGTCCCTTCTGATTAGGTGAATTAGGAAAAAAAATGAGGAAAACTCAAGGAGCCAAAAGTTATGATTAAGGTGAGGGTGGAGCTAATAGTGCAGAGAATTCTGCATAGAGTTATAAAGATTGCAGGGTTTGGAATAGGATATAAGATGGTACTGTACAATGAACCTAAATAACTGCAAGGCTTGGCTCTTTCCCTGATACTATCTATCCTCACAGAGAGAGAGAGATTACTTACTTCACTATTGGTTCCTTCTTTCTTGTGTGAGAAACCACTCTGGTACAGGTTATCATCATCTCAGGCTTGGATTTTTAAAAATAAATTTTATTTTATTAAAATAAATAAAGTATTTTAATATATTAAAATAAAAATTTATTTTATTTAAAATAAATTTAAAATTTATTAATATAACAAATGCAAAATAAAAAATAACATTATCATGTACACAGCAGAACACAGTAGAGAATTAATATAAAACAATAAGGTTCTATCTCAAAAAACCCTGCATAATAAATATTACTCATTGTATTCAAAGTTGTCCAGTTTTTCTTTGCTTCTGTGTAGGTTTTCTTTTATTCTCTGATTTGTACCCTGAAATAAGTACTGATATACACATATACTTACCTGCACACACACACACACACAGACACACAGACACACAGACACACAGACACACAGACATACACACATATCCATATACACTCTATATATACACACATATACATATTATATACAGATATTGATAATTATACATATATAAACACACATATGTGTATATATTAGTCTTTGCAATGATTATTTCTACCTGTCATCTGTTTCTCTGGAAGTGAATAGCATCCTCCTTCATAAGTCCAAGTCTTTCCAAATTTTTCCAAATCAGATGGCTCATCATTTCCTATACCTTAGCAATATTCCAACCCAATCACATTCTAGTTGAGAAATCCTCTATGAATGGCTTTTCCCAATTTTCTGCATCCCTTCTATTCTTAGCTGCTTATGTTTTATTTAGACAAGAAAATTTTAATTTGAAATAATCAAAGTGATCCATTTTATACTTCAACAATGCTCTCACTTTGTGATATGGTTTAAGATCTGATGCTACTGAAGCTGTTTTCTTTATATCTTTCTTCCCTTGATCTCTTTGAAATTTCTGTCTCTGTTCTTCCAAATGAATTTTGTTATTATTTTTTCTAATTTATTAAGATAATTTTAGTGATTTAATTGGAATGACATTGTATAAATAGGTAAAATTCTTATTTTAAAATTTATTTTGACTTTACCTACCTATTATTCCAATTCAATTTACTTCAGTTATTTAGATCTTACTTTATTTGCATAAAAGGTATTTTATGTTTAGATTTGTCTACTTCCTGTATCTGTTTTGGCAGGTATACTCTCAAGTATTTTTTACTGCCTAGTTACTTATTTTATTTTATTTTATTTAGCTTTTTTTGCAAGGCAATGGGATTAAATGGCTTGCCCAAGGTCACACAGCTAGGTAATTATTAAAAGTCTGAGGCCAGATTTGAACTCAGGTACTCCTGACTCCAGGGTCAGTGCTCCTATCTATTGCACCACCTAGCCACCCCCGTCTAGTTATTTTAAATGTCTAAAACAATATTGAACAATATGAACAATATGAGTATAGTTTCTGTATTTTTCTCTTTTGATTAAATCTATTTTAGCTTTAACTTTATTTGAAATCAGGATTACTACTCTTGTTTTTTAACATAATAATTTTTTCTTCTGATCTTTTTTATATTTGTATGTATTTCTTATTTTTGTAGTATTTCCTGAGAACAATAGATTGTTGAATTCAAATTTCTAATCTATTAGTTTCTACCCTATATGTAAATATATCTCCCATTCACATTCTAAACTATAATTACCTATTATATATGTTCTCCTTCCTATTTTTCCTCATTGTCCTCACTTTATTCATATCCTTAATGTGTTTTATCTGCTACTTTACTTTTCTATTTCTTTAATCTATCCATCTCTTCAAGAATCCCTGTTTTCCTCTCTCCCTACTCTACCTCTTGCCATCTTGTTTGTTTATGAATTTAGACTTCTCTTTCTGAATTTAGAAGATTTTTCCTCTTCTAGATATATATATTGTTCCCTCTTTGACCCATTTTCAATAAGAATAGGATTTTAGTACTGTCTTCCTTCCCCCTACTAACTTCTTTATCTTTTTTGACCTTAATTGTATGAGATGATTCTTTTTATTTTTCTGTACACCGTTTTATTTTTTTACTCACCCCATCATACTCAGCTCAGTACAAGCCTTTCAGACTACCCAACTAAAAATTACAGTCATAAATGACTTAATAATATCGTAATATATAAAAAGAAAACATTTTGACCTTATTGTATCCCTTATAATTGATTCTTAATGTTTACCTAATACTTCTGGGTGTTAAATGTCAAATTTTCCTTTTAAGTTGTACTATTTTTTTTGTCACAAATACTTGAAATTCTTTCAGATCATTAAATGTCCATCCCCTCCCTCCCAAATTAAGATTATACTTAACTTTGCTGGGTAAATTACCCTTGGTCATATCATAGTTTTTTTGCTCTATGAAATATAGCATTCCAGGATCTATGGTTCTTCAACATGGTAGCTGTTAGGACTTGTGTAATTCTTATTATAGCTCCATGATATTTAAAATTGTGCTTTTGTTCTTGTTGCTGCCAAAATTTTCTCAGTAGACTGGGAGTTTTGAAATTTGGCTATGATAATCCTGTAAGATTTCCTCCTGGGATCTCTTTCAGAAGGTGATGGGTTAGATTTTTCTGTTTCTGCTTTGCTTTCTTGTTATAGAACTTCAGGGCAATTTTCCTACATAATTTCCTTTTGTATCATAATTTTCAAGTCCTTTGATTATTCTTATACTATTTCTCTTTGATCTGTTCTCCACATCAGTTGATCTGATGAGATGTTCAACATTCTTTTCTATCTTTTA
The DNA here is from genome assembly GCF_037893015.1 of Macrotis lagotis. Lineage (NCBI taxonomy): Eukaryota > Metazoa > Chordata > Mammalia > Peramelemorphia > Peramelidae > Macrotis > Macrotis lagotis. Next base: position 56,934,671 of record NC_133665.1, on the reverse strand, counting down.
TTCTTTTGATTTTGTTTTATTTTTTCTTTGTGTTTTAGAATGTCATTAGCTTTTTTTGCCCAATTTTAGTTTTCAAGGAATTATTTTCTTCCTTAAGTTCTTGATTCTTTATTTAAAGTTGATTGACTTTCCTATCATAAAGTTCTTGATTTTCTTGGATTGCTCTTATATTTTTTACTAATTTTTCCTCTATATCTCTTATTTGATTTTAAAGTACTTTTTAAGTTCCCTCAGGCAATCTTCTTGATTTTGGGATCATTTGACTTTTCTCAGTGAAAAATAAGTAGCTTTTTAGTTCCATTAACTTCCTCTGAATATGAAACCAAATCTTCTCCATCACCATAGTATTTATCTATGCTTGGGTTATTTCTCTTTTGCTTGCTCATTTTTTTATATTATCATGATCATTATTTTATTTTATCATTATCATTATTTTAGCAGCTATTAGTGTGATCAAGTTTTAGTCTCAAAGTATGGAGAATAATGCCTGAAATCTCAATTTCTTCTTTGTATTGTTTTCTGAGGTCTATCCAAGGGTTCAAACTTGGACTATTCTTTCCAATTCTAAGTCACAGCTAGTCACGTTTCACACAAATGATCATATTCCCTGCATTTGCTCTATGACTGCAAACTACAACTGTCTCTCTGGAACTAAAACCAGGAACTCTGCTCTCCTGCAAGTGTCCACAGCCCCTTGCTACTCACCAGGTGTGTGCTAGTTATTTCTTTCCTGTAGTGGCAATCCAGTCTGGGATGTATCCAGTCAGTACAGATGTGCTTGGAATCCCTTGACAAAGAAAGGTCTTTCAAAATCCTCCTGCCTGTCATCAGACCCTAACATGTCCATGAAATTGAAGTTTCTGAGATTGTGGCTTCCTCCCAACACCAGCTGCCCCCAGGGCTTGTTGTGGTTCTGCAGAGTTGGCCTGGATGTGTTTGTACTTCACTAAGGTTGAACCTCTTCCCCTGTGGGTCAGGTCTTTCCTAGGGTCTTCTCAAATAGTCTTAGGAGAGCAATTGCCTTACCTCATGTTTATTTCTGTTGCTCTGAGACAATATTCTGTTTTTTTGTGGAGGAAATTTGGAGAACAGAAGAAAGTTTTCTGACCTACTCTGCCATCTTCTCATAATCCTCTCAGTAGGTCTAGATTATTGTTTTCAATAGCTTTCCAGATGGTCTCTGTGCTTCAAAGTTTACCTTACTACAGTTTATCTTTCATAAAATGGATTTTCCTTTAGTTACCCCCACCATTCAATAAATAATTTACATGGCTCCCTATTACCTCCAGGATCAAATATAAAATTCTTTGTTCAGTTTTTAAAGTTTTTTATAACCTGACTCTTTACCACTTTTTCCATCTTTTCACACCTTTCCCCCCTCCCCATATACTGACATCCAGGATACTCTCCTTCTTGCTGATCCTTGGACTCCATCCCTGTCTCAACGAATTTTCACAGGTTGACATTTCATGCTTTGAACTCACTTGTTCAATGTCTCCTCCTTCTGGCTTCCTTGGTTTCCTTCAGATTTCAGCTCAAGACACACTTGGCTTTTTAAGCAGGTGAAAGTGAAATCCTCCTGAGGCAAAGGTCCCATGTCCTCTGTCATCCATTCCAACTCTGGCACTTTCTAATGTTTCCAAATTTTGTCTTTGGGTCCATTGACAATTTCTTTACTTTCATTTCAGCTAACTTTTTTCCATTGGGTCCTCTGTGGAGACTTGGCCTTATTCAATCTGATTTATAAAGCTATGTTTGAGGGCTCAGCAAGGGAGCTGGGGGGCTGGCTTTACACTGTTTCTTCCATCCTTGGGGAAACCTCTTTCTACTTGATAGATCTCTTTTTTTGTTCTGTCTTCCTCTTTTCCTTAGACACCAGTCACTCTGACCACCTGATGGGTGACCTACTTGTATTGTTGCTTCCTAGTGTCTTATCTCTTATCATGTTTTCCTTCTTTACTGAAATGTGGAAGGTGGTTTCATCAATTTTTAATGTCTCAGCTGAAACAAGGTGTCAAAGTTTCCTTTATCATCCACCAACTCATACCACTCTGAGCTGTCATTGATCTGTGGACAAGTTTTAAACTTTCCACTCTTGAATACTCTGCAATGTCTCCTTGCCTTTTTCCTCATCATGAACCACTGCTCCTCAGGTTTTGGTGTTTACAGCTACGTATGCATTGACTTAGGATTGGACATATTCATCTGGACCCTTATTGTTTTCCTCCTTTCTACCCATTAGACAATCTAACAGAACTAAGCATGAATAATTATGCTAGAAAAAGAAGACTAATTGACAAAATAAGGAATTTAGTTTTTGTTTGCTCTTCTTATTCACAATACTGAACCTGTGTTTATTTTCAGAAAGTGGCCCTAAGGTTGAGATAATATATAAAAGGCTGTTTGTAATTATGAAATACTATACAAAAATGACTGGTTATTATACAATATAATCCCTTCTTGATTATAGTCATTAGCAAATTTTCAGTGGATTTGTGATTTTATTGATGTGGCTATCCTTTTAAGGGTAAAGATGAGATTTACCTACTTCTTATTCTGTGTGATTTGAATTCAATGTCTCCCATAGATCATTCATAGAGAGTCTTTCCCTAGACTTTATTTCTATATTATATTCTCCAGTGAAGTACTTGACTATTCATTTGTTATCTCCTATTCTCACAGCCCACCTCACTTTCTGATGATAAATTTTCTTGCTAATATATCCTGGAATTGTCAAATGGTTTAGCTTCAGAGTATGATATGGTTTTATCAGTGTAGATGACATTCAAGAAGATACATTTATATCTACTTTGCTTCTGTACCCTAGAGAGCATGAGACTTTTCAATCTGGTACCTTCCTTATATTTTTTCTCTTCCATTGGAATGTGATCTTGAAAGTGGGGACTATCCTGCTTTTTCCATTTGTATCCCTAGAAGTTAGCAGAGTGCTTTACACATATTAAATGCTTGACAAATGATTTATTCATTCATTCATATCTCTTATCCTTCTTGAAACAGGTCATTGTGAGAAATACATTGCCACCTCCACATACTCACCATATATTTATTCATTGTCTGGGGAGTCAAATGCAACTTTGAATCTTTAAATATTTTTAAATCATACAACATTGCCAAGAAGATTTATATGTTGGGAAAAAAATATTAGTTTTTGTTTCAGATTGCATCCTAGGATTACTGAAAGTACTATACAAGTTCTCAAAAATAAACCAGCCTTAATTCTTTTTCCCATTTGTTCTAGACTCAGCTTATTGATCATCTTCGCTAATCTTTACTAAGTATATGCACTGATGTGACCTTCTCAGTGGATAGATCATCTGACTGCATGCCATAGTCTGGATCAGGAGTTGGCAAACTATAACCAAGGGTCAAATCTAGCCATCACCCTATTTTCATTCAGTTTATAAGTTAAGAATAGTTTATATGAAAATCATTAAATAATGGTTTGAAACTCACCTAATTCATTCCTATTGTGTATACATAGGATAGATGGCATAGATTATTTCAATTTAAAAGAAATCAATATTGTTAAATTAAATCAAGAATGTATATTTCACTTAATTTTTGAAGTAACTTCATACATCAGACTATAGTAGGGGTAGTAGGGGTAGTAGCAAGGGTCATTTGGATATTTACAATACCATTTGCAAGTTATATTTCATCAAATTTTTAATTAATTTACCCCTAAAAAGTTCCCAGATTTATTTAACTTTGAGTCCTGTCTGCAGTTACCTTTCCAATTCCAGACCAATACCAAGGCAGACCAGAGGTTCCTATAGAGACTTCTATTCAGACTATAAAGACATACATAATGAATCATGCAAAAATAAGCAGAGACCAGATTTGACCCTTTGGTCATAGTTTGTGGCCACTGTTTTAGATGATAGGCATTTTTCTCCCATTTAAGTTTTTCCTTAAGCTGTCAGTCTTATTTCATTTTAGCAATCATGTCCCTCAGTGAGGAGACCTATAATATTCTTGACTGGATATATTTAGTACAATATCCATAAATGGGAGCATTCAGAGGACTTTGTCATCTATTTGTTGTTGTTTAGTTATTTCATTTGCATCCAACTCTTTGTGACTTCATTTGAGGTTTTCTTGGCAGAGATACGGGAATGGTTTGCCATTTCCTTCTACAGATCATTTTACAAATGAGGAACTGAGAGAAACAGGATTAAATGACTTGCCCAGGATCATATTCCTAGTAAGAAAGTATCTGAGGCCAGATTTGAACTTCGGAAGATGAGTCCTTACTTCAGGCCAAGCACAGTGCCAATTAGCTACCCTTTACCATCTATAGGAACCTCAATAAATACCAGTTGTTGCATTGTCTGCATATTTCAGTCAATTATTTAGCAATAAAAATATGTCCTATTGAAGAAAATAATTTGTGAAAGATAGCCTATTCTATTTTCACATTTTTTCCTCAAGAAAATCCTTGATTTGCTAGGAAATATCCTCAAAAAAAAAAGGGGAAAAAGTAAAGAGGAAGTAAAAGGGCTCCATGGATAGTAAAATATTCATAGTAGGATTTTTTTTGTGATAACCAAAAAGATGGAAACAAAGTAAATGTCCACTGACTGGAGAATGGCTAAAGAGATTGTAGCATATGAGTGTCATGGAATATCATTGTGCTAATAAGAAATGACAATTGTGACAAATACAGAGAAGCATAGAAAGACTTATATGAAATGATTAAAAATTATCTAAACAAAGCAAGGAAAATAATAAAAAATTGTAATAAATACTAACATTTATATAGCACTTACTAGATTATTTCATCCTCACCCAAAAAAACTCTGATATAGATGGTATTTACAGATGAGGAAACTGAGGCAAACAGAGACTAAGGGACTTGCTAAGGTCATAAAACTAGAAAGTGCCTGAGATGGATTTGAACTGAGACCTTCCTGATTTCAAGTTCAATGTTTTATCTGTGACAGCAGTTAGAAAACAATATAAATGAAGATTATGATCATATCTATGCCAAAAATTGTTATAATTAAACATTCTAAACTGAATGTGACAAAAATATAAAGGACAAGTTTGACCCTACTCACAAGACATGAGAAGAGAAGATGCCTCCCCTAGGCCTTTGCAGGAGTGGAACAGTGGTGAATACTATATATAATAGCTGCTTTTCCCCCCCAATGTGTTGATCAATTTTGTTTATTTTTTTCTTCAAAGGAAGAGAAGGAAAGTAGACAAATAAAAGGGAAAATCTGGTTGATATATAGAAAGGATATCAATAAAATCTATTTTTAAAAGCAAGACATATGCCTTTTCCACCACATTTCTGGAGAATAATATTATTCGCAAGTTTTCATTTGCTAGGAGACATAATGGATAGAGTATCAAAATTAGAATTAGGAATAAAAGTTCAAAATCAGCCTCAGACGCTTATTGTGGGACCCCAGGTAGCTCCTTGATTCCTGTTTATCTCAGAGTCCTTATCTGTAATGTAGTTATGACACCTACCTTGAAGGATTATTGTAAGGATAAAATGAGATAATATTTATAAAATTCTTCACAAACTTTAAAACACTATGTAATTCTGGGCATAATGATGATGATAATAAGGTAGATGATGATGACTCTGAGTAGGACAACAAAAAGGCTGTCTCCTGGGGATGATGTGATATCTTATATGTCTGTGAATCTTAAAGATCCAAAGTCTTAGGTAAATTGAAGGATAATGGAGAGATTTACATAGTAGCAAGAAACTTGCAGTGTATTTATGGCACATGCTAGCCATTGCCATAAATATACAGTAGGCTTCTTGTTACTTTGTGAATCTCTCCATTTAGAAGATCTAAGGGATTCTACCAAGGCCTGGGTGGGGGGAAGCTTGGTGAAGGAGATATTTTAAAAAATACTGAAGAAAATAACATCTTAAAAGTCAGTTTAGATCAAATGAAAAAAAAAACAGTCCAAAAGGTCAATGAGGAGAAGAAAGCCTTAAAAAGCAGAACTGGCCTGATGGAAAAGGAGATACAAAAGTTCTCTGAGGAAAATAATTCCTTTAAAAGTAGAATGGAGCTCAGGGAAGCTGGTGACTTTGTGAGAAATCAAGAAACAATAAAATAAAACCAAAAGAATGAAAACTAGAAAAAAATTGAACTATTTTATTGGAAAAACAACTGACCTGGAAAACATATCCAGTAGAGATAATTTAAAAATTATTGGGGTACCTGAAAGTCATGACCAGGAAAAGAGCCTAGTCTTCATTTTTCAAGAAATAATCCAAGGAAACTGCCCTGAGATTTTAGAAGCAGAGAGTAAAATAAAAACTTAGGGAATTCGCAGATCCCAAAATAAAAACTCCAAGGAATATTACAGTCAAATTCCAGAACTGCCAAATCAAGAAGATATTACAAACAGATAGAAAGAAACAATTCAAATATCTTAAAGCTACAGTCAGGATTACACAGCATTTAGCAGCTTCAACATTAAGGGTTCATAGGACTTGGAATTTAACATTCTGGAAGACAAAAGAACTTGGTTTACAACTGAGAATCAACTACCAGAAAAGGTGAACATCCTCTTTTAGGATAAAAGATGGACATTCAATGAAATAGGGAATTTTCAGACTTTCCTGTTTAAATGACCAGAGCCGAACAGAAAGATTTATCTTCATGAAAAAGGGTAAAAACCCCACATATACAAAATTATTCTTAGTGGTTCTGTTTGTAGGAGCAAAAAACGGGAAATTGAGGGGATGCTCATCAATTGGGGAATGGCTGAACAAATTGTATTAGTTGTATGTTATGGATCAATACTGTTCCATAAAAAAATCATGAGTGATGGAATTTCAGAAAAACTTGGAAAGACTTGAATGAATTGATGCTGAGTGAGAGGAGCAGAACTAGAAGAACATTGTACACTGTAACAACAACATGGGGTGATGATCAACCTTGATAGATTTGCTTACTCTATTAATGCAATGATCAGGGACAATTTTAGATCTGTGATGCAGAATACCATCTGTATCCAGAGGAGGAACTATGGAGTGTAAACAAAGACCAAAGATTATTATCTTTGATTTTTAAAAAGCTGTCTTATATATTACATAATTTTGCTATTTCTAATATTTTCTTTCTCCCTAATTGATGTTTTTTCTCAACACATTCAGTTTAGATCTATCCATATCATGGAAACAAATGTAAAGACTATATCAGATTGCCTTCCAATGCAGGGGAGGGAGGAGGAAAGAGAGGGAGAGGGAAAATTGTAAAATTTAAAACCTTGCAAAAATGATTGGTAGAAATTTCTATTGTATATGATTGTAAAACAAATTAGATATTTATGTAATTAAAAAAAAGAAAGATTGATCTTCAAGTACAGGACTCAGGTGAAGCATAAAGAGGGTGAACAGAAGGGCAGCTAGTTGGTGCAGTGGATAGAGGACTGGTCCTGGAGTCAGGAGGACCTGAGTTCAAATCCAACCTCAGACACTTAATAATTACCTAGCTGTTTGATCTTGAGCAAGTCACTTAACACCGCTTTGCAACTCCCTCCAAAAAAAATGAATGCTGAAAGAGGGTGAATGAGAAGGGACAATTATGAGGGATTTAATGATGCTGAACTGCTTGTATTCCCATATGGAAAGATGATATTGATAATGCATATGAGCTATTGTTGGAGTGTAAGGGGGAAAGGTGTGTGTGTGGGGGGTGAATGAGCCTTCACTCTCATTGGAAGTGGCTCAGAGAGGAAATAACATACACAATACATATGGTATAGAAATCTATCTTATCCTACAGAACAATAGAAGAGAAAGAGATGGGAGAAAGAGGACAGGGAGAGGGGAGTGAGGTGTAGGTGATAGAAGAGAGGGAAGATTGTGGGAGAGGGTATTCATATGAAACATATTTTTGAGTAGGAACTGTGAAAGGAGAGAATAGAATAAATGGGCAGTGGGGGAGGAAGAGGATGGAGGAAAATGCAGCTAGTAATAGCAAATGTGGGGGAAATATTTAAGCAATTTGTTTGATGGACTTCTGTTAAAGATGCTATCCATCCCAAAGTCAGGGCTGATAGTATCTGAATTCAGACTGAAAAACACTTTTTTTCCTCTCATTTTATTTTTTTTTGAGGTTTCTCTCTTTATGGAGGGGTGGGAATTATGTTTAATTTTACAAGACTATTATAATAATGTGAAAAAATTTAAAAATAAATAATAAATAAAAAAAGATATTAAAAATGAAATACAGACAAAAATAAAATTAAAAGCAGGAGTAGAAATTATTCTTTAAAAATCAGGGAAGGGAGGCAGAGCCAGGATGGCAACAGAAAAACAGTCTTTCTGAAGAGCTCTCTCCAAAATATATCAAAAACCTTAAAATTATGACTCTAAATTTTTGAGAGACAGAACCCACAAAAAGATCGAGTGAGGCAATTCTCCAGCCCAAGGTAACCTGAAAAATAGTGGGAAGGCTCTGTTCCATGGGGTTGGAGGGGGCGGCAGTGCCCCAGAGCAAAGGAGCTTCAGTCTTCTGGGAACAGCCCACAGGGAACATGTATTCCTGGGAGCCCCAGCTCCTGGCAACAGAAACAATTTCCTGACTTGCCATACCAGGGAGCACCAAGCACAGCCTGGAAGATTATCAGGGAGACGTCTGCCAGAGCTAGCATGAAGCCCAGGACAGCATGGCCTTACTTAGTGTGGCCGTGGCCCTCAGCAAAGCCCAGATCACAGGAAACAGAAGCAGGCTTGTGGAACCACCTGTCAGGGAGTCACCCGGCAGCTGCTACCTAAGCACTCAGCTTATGGGAGGTAAGGGAGTGTAAGGAGACTGCCGAGGTCTTACCTCTGTCCCTGGTACAAGACTCTGGGTCTTTGACCATATTCAGACCCTGGTTGCAGTCCGGGGCCCCATAGAGCAGGGGCCCTCCTCACAGCCCTAGGGCACAGAGGTGAGCTTGTGGTCATTCACAGACCAGGAGAGTCCATAAAACCTTGAAGGAACTGAGGTCCTCATGGGGGTGTCCCAATAATACTCAGAAGCTCAAAAAGCACCCTAAAACCAGACACAGGCTGGGGAAATGAGTAAATAGAACAAAAAAAAACCTTACCACAGACAATTAGTTTGGTTCCATGGAGGTCCAAAGCACACACTCTGAAGATGAGAAAGAGTACAAGCTTCTGCATCTAAAGTCTCCAAGAAATATGGCTATGACAGAGCTCAAAAAATAATTTTGAACATCAAGTAAGGGAGACAGAAGAAAAATTGGGAAAAGAAATGAGAGAGATACAGGAAAAACATAAAAACAAAGTCAGCAGCTTAGTCAAGGAGATCCAAAAAAGTGTTGCAGAAAATAACATATCAAAAACCAGTTTAGGTCAAATGGATAAAACAGTTCAAATAGTTAATTAGGAGAAGAATGCTCTATCTTTATTTTTTATTATTTTTATTTTATTTTTTAGTTTTTGCAAGACAGTGGGGTTAAGTGGCCTGCTCAAGGACACACAGCTAGGTAATCATTAAGTGTCTGAGGCCAGATTTGAACTCAGGTACTCCTGACTCCAGGGCCAGTGCTCTATCCACTGTGCTACCTAGCCGCCCCTGAGAAGAATGCTTTAAAAGGCAGAATTAGCCAGATGGAAAAGGAGATAAGAAAGCTCTTTGAGGAAAACAAATCCTTCAAATATAGAATGGAGCTAAAGGAAGCTGATGGCTTTGCAAGCAATCAAATTACAATAATTCAACACCAAAAGAATGAAAAACTAGAAGAAAATGTGAAATATCTCATTGGAAAAAGCAACTGATCTGTAAAAACAGATCCACAAGAGATAATTTTAAAATTAGTGGGCTACTTGAAAGATCATGATCAGGAAAAGAACCTTGACTTCATTTTTAAAGAATTTCTACAGGAAAATTGTCCTGATGTCCTAGAAGCAGAGGGTAAAACAGAAATTGAGAGAATCCACCAATCTCCCCTGGAAAGAGATAAAAAAAACAACCAACTGCCAAGAATATTATAGCCAAGTTCCAGAACTCCCAAGTCAAAGAGAAAATATTGTAAATAGCAAGGACACAATTCAAATATCATGAAACTACTGTCAGGATTACACAGGGCTTAGCAGCATTCACATTAAGAGCTCATAGGGCTTGGAATAAAATATTCTGTAAGGCAAAAGAACTTGGAATGCAACCAAGAATCAACTACCCAGAAAAACTGAACATCCTTTTCCAAGGGAAAAGATGACTTTCAGTGAAACAAGGGAATTTCAAATGGTCCTGTTGAAATGGCCAGAGCTGAACAGCAAGTATGATCTTCAAGTACAGGATTGAGGTGAAGCGTAGAGAGGGTGGACGAGAAAGGTAAATTATGAGGGACTTAATAATGATGAACTGCATGTACTCCTGCATGGGAAGATGATACTGATAATACTCATATGAACCTTTTCATTTAATAGAGCAGGTAGAAGGAGTATATATAGACAAGGCACAGGAGAGAGCTGAATTTGCAGGTATAATATGTTGTAAAAATGGAGTCAATGGGTGAAAGGGAAATGTACTGGGGAGTAAGAGAAAGGAAAGGTAGAATAGGCTAAAATATTTCATGTAAAAGAGTCAAGGAATAGCTTTTACAATGGTATGGAAAAAGGGAAGGTAAGGGGGAATGAGGGATCCCTCATTCTCATTGTAAGTGGCTCAGAGAGGAAACAGTATATACACTCAATAGGGTATAGAATTCTAGAAGAAAAAGTAGAGAAGGAGGACAGGGGGAGGGGAGGGGGATGTGGGTGATAGAAGATAGGGTAGATCATAGGAGAGGATAGTCAGATATAACACATTTTCTTTTTTACTTATTGCAACATGCTGGGATGTTGGGGATTGTTGTGTATGGGAGTGCTGTGAACCTTCATCACCTGGTGTCCTTGAGCTATGACAGAGCCTTATTTTACTAAGTGCTACAGGAGTGGGAGTCGACCAGGGACTGGGGAGGATATTTAAGCACATGTATTTTGGTAAATAAACGGAGACCTTGGTGTATAAAGGGAGAACTTGTGTTCCTTATCTCCCGCCCCTTCAAAGTTCGCCTGAGGAAGGTTAAGGGAGTCTGGAAAGGGACTCAATACTGGGATTGAGTGGTCTGTCTGGGCGACAGGACCAGGTGGTTTCTGGGTCTCTTGGGTGGGATGTAGCCTCTGTCCACTGAGCCACTTGGCTTCCCTGCAGCACGTTTTTGAAGAGAGACAGAGTGAACAGAGAGAGAAAATATAATACATGGTAGTGGGGAGGAATAGATAGAGGGAATTACAATCATCAATAGGAACTTCTATGATGGACTTATGATAAAGAATGTCATTCACCCAAGACAGAGCTGATGGTATCAGAACACAGACTGAAACAATTTTTTTCCTCTTTCTTTCACTTTATTTCTCATGTGGTTCCATATTTTTGTGGGGGGAGGGGTATTATGTTAACTCTTACAACAAGAATATTTTAGTAATGTGTAAATAAATTAAATAAAAATTTAAAAAGATAAAAATAAAAAAGGAAAAAAGTCAGTGATAGAATCAAGATATTGGACAAAGTTAAAATTAAAATGTATTTAATCAAAATTGAAAAATAAAGTATAATATGTCAGCAATATTATCCAATACTGTTTTAGCCCATTTAAAAATACTTAGACAGTATAAAATGCTTGAGCATATATGCCTGCCAAAATGGACAATGAAACTATATGAGCATAAATAAATATAAAACAGTTTTTATACAAATAAATTCAGATCTAAATAAGTGAAGAGTTATTTTTCATGGGTAAATAAAGTCAATGTAATCTTTAAAATGACAATTTTACCTAACAAATCTATTTATTCAATGTAATTCCAATTAAATTACTGGAATTTCAAGGAAATCAAGGGAAAAAAGATGTAATGGAAGTAGATTCAGCAGTATCAGACCTTAGACTATATTATAAGGGAGAGCATTGCTGAAGTATAAAAAAGAAAATTTCAATTAAGTTAAATTTTTCTTGAAGAAATAAAACCTTTATAGTCTAAAATAGAAAGAATGCAGAAAATTGGGGAAAACTTTCAAAGGTAAGCTCTCAATTATGATGTGATTGATTTGGGATATTGCTATGGTATAAGAAACGAGTAGCTTGCTGATTTCAAAAAAACAAGGAACAATTTGGACCTAGGAAAGAAAATGCTATCCACCTTCATAAAAACAGCTTACAGGTGGAGATAAACATTGTACAGTCTTGTAGATATGTGTATAAGTCATGTATATTTTTGAGTATGTTTTCATATATATATATGAATAATGCATATATTTGTATTTATCTATGCTTAAAGAACCATGCACCCCCCCCAATAAAGAATAAAAAGAAAGAAAACTTTAAAAAATTTTCCTTTAATCTTCCTTCAGACTCCTCTGGAGGTAGATAGCATTTTTTCACCAAGAGTCTTTTGTTTTAGATTACTGTATTGATCAGAATAGTTAAGTCATTCATATTTGATCATCATAAAATATTGCTCTACTATTGACTATGTTTTCCTGGTTCTACTCACTTCAGTTTTGCAATAGTTCATTTAAATCTTCCCAGGTTTTTCTGAAACCATCTTGTGTATGATTTCTTTTAGCCCAAATGTATTTCGTGAAAATCATTCCACAACTTATTCAATTGTTCCCTAATTAATTGGCATCTCCACAGTTACCAAAATATATCCATTTCCTTTTTCTTTGATCTCCTTGTGATATAGACCTTGTATTATTGAGTCAAAGTATATGCACAGTTTTATAAATCTCTGGTCATAGTTCCATATTGCTTTCTAGAATGATTGGATCCCTTCACAACTCTACCAACAGTGCATTAGTGTCCTAATTTTTCCACATCCTCTCCAATATTTGTCATTTTTCTATTCTGTCATATTAGCCATTCTGAGAAGTGTGAGGTTATTATACCTAAGAGAAATTTGCATTTCTCTAAACAATAGTGATATAGAGCATTTGATCACATGACTATTGGTCATTGATTTCTTCTTCCGAAAACTGTCTATTTAGATCCTTTAACTACTTATCAACATTTCTTTTAAAATTGACTCAGTTCTCTATATATATTTGAGAAATAAACCTTTATTAGATAAATTTACATTTATATATACTCATAAATATGTGACACTAGTTTTCTATTTTCCTTCAAAACTTGGTTTCATTGGTTTTGTTTATGCAAAATCTTTTCAATTTAATGCAATCAAAATCAACTCATTTTACATGCTATAATTCTCTGTCTTTTGTTTGGTCATAAATTCTTCATTTATGCACAGATTTGACAGATTTTTTTATTTTTACTTATGACATCACCCTTTTTGTCTAAATCATGTACCCATTATGATCTTTTCTTGGTATATGGTGAGAGTTGTTGATCCGTATGTAGTTTCTGACAAGCTAAGGTTTTCTAATTTTTCCCAGATGATAAGTTCTTGTGCCAAAAGCTGGGATCTTTGAATTTGTCAAACAATAGATTACTATGGTTATACCTACTGTGTACCTCATTTATTCCACTGAACCACTTCTTTATTTCTTATCTAGTATCAGATTGTTTTGATAATTACCAAATTTGTGATCTGTTATAGATAGGCCCCCTTTCTTCACATTTTTTTCATTAATTCACTCGACATTCTTGATCTTTTGATCTTCCTGATAAATTTTGTTATAATGTTTCCTAGTGTTAAAAAATAATTTTGGTAGTTTGATTGGCTAGTTTGGTAGTATGTAAATTAATTTATGCAGAATTGTCATTTTAATTATATTGGCTTGGCCTACCTCTGAGCAATTAATATTTTTTCAATTGTTTAAATCTGACTTTATTTGTGTGAAGGGTTTTGTAATTGTGTTTGTGTAGGTCCTTGGTTTATCTTGGTAGATAGATTCCCAAATATTTTATATTATCTACAGTTATTGTAGGATTTTTCTCTTTCTTCTCTTGCAGTTGGACTTTGTTGGTAATACACAGAAATGTTGATGATTTATGTGAACTTATTTTATAACCTGTAACTTTGTTAAAGTTGTTAATAGTTTCAGTTGATTGTTAAATTGATTATCTAGCATTCTCTAAATATATCATCATATCATCTGCAAAGAGCAACAGCTTTGTTTCTTCATTGCCTATTCTAATTTCTTCAATTTCTATTTCTTCTTTTATTTCTATAGCTAGCATGTATAGTACAATACTAAATAATAATGGTGATAATGAATACCCTTACTTCACCCCCAATTTTATTGGTTAGACTTCTAGCTTATCCCCCCAAAATAATGATTAGTTATGGTTTTTAGATGGATACTATTTGTCATTTTAAGGAAAGCTCCATTTATTCCTATGCTATCTAGTGTTTTTAATATGAATGTTATATTTTGTAAAAAAATTGGCATATATTGAGATATGATCTTTTTGCTATTTTTGGAATTGAGTTTTCCTAATATTGAACTAACTTTATTGTCATGGTACAATTCCCATTTAGTCATAATGTATGATCTTTGAGATATGTTGCTGTAATGTTCTTGAGAGTATTTCATTAAAATTTTTGTATCACTATTAATTAAAGAAATTGGTCTAGTTTTCTTTGTTTTTGCTCTCCCTAGTTTAAATATCAAAACCATATTTGTGTCATAAAATGAATTTGGCAGAACTTCTTTGCCCATTTTTCCAAATAGTTTATATAGTATTACTTGTTCTTTAAATGTTAAGTTGTGAATTCATCTGGTCCTGGGAATTTTTTCTTACCGAATTCTTTGATGGCTTGTTCAATTTCTTTTTCTAAGATACGGTTATTTATGTATTCTCTTTCCTCTTTGTTAATCTGGGCCATGTACATGTATGTATGCATATATTAAATATATATAGTAAATATTCATCCATTTCACTTTGATCAACAGGTTTATTTCCATACAATTAGAAAAAATCTCCTAATTATAATGGGTTTTTTTTTTAGTTTTTGCAAGGCAATGTGGTTAAGTAATTTGCCCAAGATCACACAGTTAGGTAATTATTAAGTGTCTGAGGCTGGATTTGAACTCAGGTCCTCCTGACTCTAGGGCCAGTGGTCTATTCATTGGGTCACCTAGCTGCCTCCCCTAGTTATTGTTTTAATTTCCTCTTCTTTGGTGGTGAATTCAATTATTGTACAAAATCAAATTGCTATTTGAAAAGTTTCTATATGCAGGCACTTATACAAGTCCTGATAGCACTAGTATACCTAGTTCTTCATAACACTGCCTACATTGAGCTAATGCTGGCCAATGCTAATAACTAACATTTATATAGTGATTTAATGTTTACAAAGAGCTTATAAATTTATCTTATTTTATCCTCACAATAACTATAGGACATAAGTGCTATTATTATTTCTGTTTTATAGATGATGAAACTGATGGAGATAGAGGCTATAAATGACTTTTATAGGATCACAGAACTGGTGAATGTCTGAAGTCACATTTGAACTCAGGGCTTTCTGACTCCAGGTTCAACATTTTACTACCATACTGCCAATTATTATCAATTTAATGAATGCCAAGTAGTATTTCAAAATTATGTTAACTAACATCTCTATAACTAACAGTGAGGTTGAAAAGTATTTTCAAGTGATTATTATCAATGTTTCTTCTTTTAAAAATTATATGATCATAATATATTATCATTATCTTTTATAATTTTACTTATAACATATAAACCATCTTGACAAATAATATTTTATTGATTTTTTTAAGTTCATATTGTTGAAATTTCCCATTGTATCCCATATCTTCTCCTAGAGTCATTCTTAAAAATCTCCTTCCAGCATCATCCTTCGTAAGAAAGACTAAAAAAGAAGGAAAAAAATTAATTTGGCAAAACTAACCAACATAATGAGTAAGTCTCATGTGATTGACAGTTTTCCTCATTTACAGTTTCCCATATCCACAAAGGAGGGGGAGAAGTATTTTTTCATATCTCTTCTTTTGGATCAAATTTGGTTATTATTATTTCACAGTTTTAGATTTCAATTGTGTTATTGCTGTTGTTGTTTCCATTTGCTTTATTAAAATTACTGTGTATGCTATCTTCTTGGTCCTGTTCATTTTACTTTGTATTAGTTAATTCCTTATTTATTATAGACATCAAATTTTTGCCTTTTATTTAGTCTTGCATAACTTGAGGAATCTGCTGGTTTTTTGTAATCGCTGTTTTCCATTCTAAATGCTCACAAATCATCCTTCTAATTATACTTGCTAGAATTTTGTTAAGACAATAAATCAGTCTTATGGGTTATAGTCTGCAGGATTCACTCTCTTCTCCTTAAAGAAAATTGAAATAAAATTTGCCTTTCTCCATACCTGAAGCATTGTGTTCTTTCTTAAAATTTTTAAGTATAGTGTCAGAGGATCCCCAAACATTCTTGCCTGGTGTCTTGAACTTGTTGAGGGTAGCTGGGTACTCTTGTAACTATGTCCTCACTTTTGTTCAGTTGCAATTCCCTATTTTTCATTTTTGTTTTTTTCCCCCTGTCTCAATATCATTCTCTTTTGTAGGGAAAATAGAAACAAAGCATTAGTTGAATAGTTCTGTCTCTGTCAAAAATGAAGTAGGCTAGAGGCTATCACACTGGGTCGGATATAGAAAAATACATGTTTCTGCAAAGTACTGGATACAGCAAATTGAGGGAACTCTTTTCCTATGACAATTTGGTCATCTATCCCAGTATCAAACATCTTCGGTCTGACCCCAGATGTCAGTTCTTTCTAACCCCTTTAAGGCCTTAGTGATTCATGCCTTGACCCTTCTCCTCCAGACTTTCTATCTTTGCTTTTTAGTTTTCTGACCTGTGCCCTAATTAATGATAGTTTTTTTCTTTTCACAAGACACTTTTATCTGCTTAGGAACTTGGTTAGTTACCATCCTCTGCTCCCCTAAAATGACAAGGCTTCAAGAAAAACTATTAGAATCACAAAGTCCCAACTCCAGTTAAATCTGATCCCCCTGTGAAGTCATCGCATCTGGAGGGATCAGGATAGAGATGGTAAAAAGTACAGGGGAACTTTTGCTTATTGGAGGTTCAACTTACCAGTGAAAGAGAGAAAGGATGTGGTTTCCTTCCATTATGTTTTTATTTTCCCCATGACTTTAGGGGGATGATGCTGTTCCAAATTCCTACATAATGTCTGGCCTATTTCAGTAAGACTACTGGTTGAAGGGGCCAATTTGGATGAGCAAACGGATGTTGGTAAATTGATTTGAATGTAAATCAACCATGCCTTGGAAGAGGTTTAATATTTAACAGAATTAAATATTGAAACAAGGTGTGTTGACATGGGCTGTAAGCAGAGGTACACAGTGATTGATATGCTCTGAATATTGAATATACACTCCATCAGCTACAGAAAATGTGAAAGAGGGTATCTATGGGACAGTCTATATATATATATATATATATATATATATATATATATATATATATATATATATATATATATATATATATATATATATATCAGCTGTATAGATTGCTCTAGGATATCACCCCTGTAAGTACTAGAAACTTTCCCTTACACAGAAGGATAACTCCTCCTTTTACAGGCTTATTTCATTAATGCAAATCTTGCATGGATTCCAAGAAATCTTATAATGACAACAGACTACATATTTTATTTTCTTTCTCTTTTTACACTGAATTTTATTGTTTAAAGTTTTTCTTAATATATTTGATTTTTACATCACCTTCAATTATTAAAGTAGCTCTTTCCTTTCCTTTATCAAGAAACCAATCTCTTATAACAAAGACTGAAACCAAAAGAAGGAAAAGAATAATTTAGCAAAACTAACCAACACAGTGTCTCAGTCTGATAACCATACACGATTTTCCACATCCATAATTCTTCATCTTTGAAAAGAAGAGAAAGATGTACAGTTTCATATCTCTCTTTTGCGGGATGAGGGAAACTTGGTCTATATAATTCTAACACATTTTGCAAATAAGAAACCCAAGGTCCAGAGATTTTTTTTTATTTGATTGTCTTACTTTAGGTCTAGAGGCCTTGTTTTTTCTTATTATATTATGCTGCCTTCTCAATACTCATCCCCTTTGGATTGCACAAATTCTCCCAATTCATTATAAAATGAATTGTATCTTCCCACATCCATGATATTATAACTGTGAGTTGCCTTCTTGATTTAGAACTCATACTCAAATAGATTGTAACCCTTAGTCAACAAAATATTGCTAAAAGCCAAGCAGTAGTATTTAAGAAAGTATAATTATGTTCCTGGTCCTATAAAGTAGAATAAATGTCCTGTTCAGGTTGATTATATGAGGTACCCCTGTGTGTGCCAAAGTGAAAACACCATATATGCAAGTCCATAGAATTGTGTTTAACTCAAATCTAATAAGCTGTTATGTTAAATATAAAGTAAACATTTAATTAAGAGTAACAATGTTGCCTTCATAGCAATAAAAGGACTTTGGAGGGGATCTTTGGAATGGCCTTATCTTTTTAAAGAGCTGTCCAGAAAAGCAAATTGGAATTACAATTAATAAAAAAAAATACTAACAGGCCCATATCCTTTGACTTAGAGATCCCACTGATGATTTAGTGGATTTTGACCCTAAGGAGGTAAAAGACAGAGAGAAACAATCTATAAATTCTTAAATATTCATTGCGATGAATTTTGTGGAAATAAGCAATCTGTAGAAACAAAGTAGGCACCCCTTGATTGAGAAATATCTAATCAAATTACTGTATGTTTTTTATTATGTACCCACCATAGATGTGGAGAATTCAGAGAAAATTGGGAAGATATTAAGTGATGCAGAGTGGAGTAAACAGAATTAGGGAAATACTTCTTAATAACAAAAAAAATAACATAAAGATGAATACTGCTCTAAGGGATTTATGGAGGATATTTTTATAGGTCCTTTAGGAGTTAGCTGCAGGTTTTTAGGAGATAAAGTCCTGGACTGACAAGATGGTGTCTGTGTGTTTTTGTGTGTGTGTGTGTGTGTGTGTGTGTGTGTGTGTGTGTGTGTGTGTGTGTGTCTCCTAGGAAGGACTAAGATTATTGTGAGTGCTGAGGCCACATGGTGGAAAAGTTTTTATTTGTTATTTTTTAAAACAGAATTTTAGCAAGTGATTATGGTAGGAATGGTGCTCCATAATTTGGATAAATTAGGAGTTGTATTGAGAACTACAAGGGGAACTTAGAGAGCTGAACACTGCACTGAGGCACAGCATCTAAGTTGCCTCTAATTTCAAGGGCCAGAATGGAGCAAATGGAGAAATTGAAGAATAGGTGTCTAAGCTGCTGGTGGTTGCTGACTTTTAATTGAGAAAATTAAATATCTGATCTTCTAATATAGTTTCTATTTGTTTCTTTCTCAGGATAGGTCATAAGATGGTTCCAAAGATTATAACATTCTGTAAAGTTAACTTCCTAATTTCTGTTTAAGCATTCTTTTTGCTGCCTAAATAAATTGAACCACTCTAACTTCTGTTATCTCTGGATTTTATTGTTTGCTAACAGTGGGTCTGCAATGGGGGGAACAGTGTTTGGCTATTGGTTTACTGAGGTACTGAAAGGATTAGTGTTCAAGTCTTTATCCCCTAAAAGTGCTAGGCTTCCTCCTGACTAAGGGCAGAGCCAAACAGAGAGAAACTTACGGTTTTGATTCGGTGACAGACCCTTATATTTTTGATTTATTGTTTTTAAATAAACTTCCTCAAAGGTTAAATTGGATCAGATAACCAATCAAAAAACAATTATTACTAGGGAATTATGCAGGGGGGAAAAAGAGGCAAAAGTTAGTCTCTAATAATACATTATGACCAAGTAGGATATATTCCAGGAATGCAGAATTGTTTCAAAGGAAAAACTGTCAGTATAATTGACTATATCAATGATTTTTCATTTTCTCAAACTATAATTCCTTCTTTATGAAATTCAATTCAGTGGATATTTATGAAATATCCATCATGTGTAAGAGATCTGCTAGATGGTAAGGAAAAGAAAGACAAAAATAAAGTAATTTATGACCTCAAGGCATTTATATTCTATTTGGGGGTAGGGAGGTTTACAGGGATACAACTAAAATACAATTAAATACATTTTTTAAAATCCATTTTAAAACAAGTTTTATTGGCATGTCCTATTTCTATGTAAATTCTTTTTTTTCAAGGTTGGCCAACTTTATCTAGAGGAGAAAGAACTGAGTTCAAAGTCAGCATGACCTGGGTTCAAATGCCTGTCTTTGGCACATATTGACTGTAGGGCCTCTGGTGAACTAATTACCTACTCAAAGCTTTAGGCAACTTTCTTTCTTTTTTTATTTGTCTTTTTTGTTTGTTGTTTTTATTTGTTTTCCTATGGTTTCCACCAATCATTTTTTTCAAAGTTTTGAATTTTACAATTTTTTTCTCCTTCCTTCCATTCCCTCCTTCCTCTCCCCCAACAGAAGGCAATCTGATATAATCTTTACATTTTCTTCCATGATTTGCACAGATCAAAATTAAATGTGTTGAGAGAATAGATCCAAAAAGAAGAAAGAAAACATTAGGGATAGCAAAATTATATAGTACCTAAAAGAACTTTTAAAAATTGGAGATAATAAGCTTTGGTCTTTGGTTAAACTCCACAGTTCTTTCTTTGGATACTGATGGTATTCTCAATCACAGATCCCCTAAAATTATCCCTGATTGTTGTACTGATGGAGTGAACAAGTCCATCAAGGTTGATCATCCCCCATGTTGTTGTTAGAGTATACAATGTCCTTCTGGTTCTGCTTATCTCACTCAGCATCAATTCATGCAATTCTTTCCAGGTTTTTCTGAAATACCATCTCTGATTTCTTATACAACAATAGTGTTCCAACACATACATATACCACAATTTCTTTAACCATTCCCAATTGAAGGGCATCCCTTTAATTTCCAGTTCTTTGCTACTATAAAAAGAGCTGCTATGAATATTTTTGTACATGAGGGGTTTTTATCCTTTTTTCATGATCTCCTCAGAGTATAGACCGAGTAGTGGTATTGCTGGATTAACACATTTTTTATTGTCCTTTGGGCATAATTTCAAATTACTCTCCAGAAAGACTGAGTCAGTTCACAACTCCACCAATAATGCATTAGTGTCCCAGATTTCCCACATCCCTTCCAACATTGATCATTATCTTTTTTGGTCATATTGGCCAATCTGAGAGGTGTGAGATGATTAAATTTGCATTTCTCAAATCAATAATTATTTAGAGCAATTTTTCATATGACTGTGGATAGTTTTGATTTCCTCATCTGACAATTGCCTTTGTATATCCTTTGACCATTTGTCAAGTGGGGAATGACTTTTTTTATAAATTTGATTCAATTTTCTATATAATTTAGAAACAAATCCTTTGTCATAAACACTAGTTGTAAAAATTGTTTCCCAATTTATTACATTCCTTTTGATCTTGCTTATAGTGGGTTTTTTGTGCAAAAGCTTTTTTTTTTTTTAGGTTTTTGCAAGGCAAATAGGGTTAAGTGGCTTGCCAAGGCCACACAGCTAGGTAATTAAGTGTCTGAGACCGGATTTGAACCCAGGTATCCCTGACTCCAGGGCCAGTGCTTTATCTACCGTACCACCTAGCTGCCCCTGTGCAAAAGCTTTTAAATTTAATGTAATCAGAAATATTGTTTGTTTTTTATAATGTTCTCTATTTCTTCCTTGGCCATAAACTGCTCCTCTTTCCATAGATGTGACAGATATACTATTCTTTGTTCTAATTGGTTTATAATATTGTCTTTTATGTCTAAATCCTGCATCCATTTTGATCTTATCTTGGAATCGGGTGTGAGATGCTGGTTTAAACCTAGTTTTTGCCACACTATTTTCAAGTCTTCCCAACAGTTTTTATGGAAGAGTAAGTTCTTACATCAGAAGCTGGACTCTTTGGGTTTATTGAATAATAGGTTACTATAATCATTTTCTGCTGTCTCTTTTGTACCTAATCTATTCCATTGATCCTCCACTCTATTTCTTAGCCAGTATCAGATAGTTTTGATGACACTTTATAATATAATTTTAGCTCTGATATGGCTAAACCACCTTCTTTTGAATTTTTTTCCATTAAATTTCCTGATATTCTTGAATTTTTATTCCTCCATATGAATTTAGTTACTATTTTTCCTAGTTCACTAAAGTAATTTTTGGGAAGTTTGAATATATGGTACTAAAGAAGTACTTTAATTTAGGTAGAATTGTCATATTTATTATATTAGCTCAGCCTATCCATGAGCATTTGATATTTGCCTAGTTGTTTAGATGTATTTTATTTGTGTGAAAAGTGTTCTATAGTTGTTTTCATAGAGTTTCTGAGTCTGCTGCCTTGGTAGGTAGAATCCCAAGTATTTTATGTTGCTTGAAGTTATTTTAAATAGGATTTCTTGGGGCAGCTAGGTGGTACGGTGGATAGGGCAATGATCCTGGAGTCAGGAGAACCTGAGTTCAAATCTGATCTTTAGACACTTAATAATTACCTAACTGTGTGACCTTAGGCAAGACACTTAACCTCATTGCTTTGCAAAAATGAAAAAAAAGTAGAATTTATCTTTGTCTCTCTTGGTGCTGTATCTTGTTAGTAATATAGCAAAATGCTGAGGATTCATGAGGGTTTGTTTTATTTCCTGTGACTTTGCTAAAATTGCTAATTGTTTCTAGTAGTTATTATATGATTTTGTAGGGTTCTCTAGGAATACCATCATATCATCTGCAAAGAGTAAGAGTTTTGTTTCTTCATTTCCAGTTCTAATTCCTTCAATTTCTTTTTCTTTTCTTATTGATAAAACTAATATTTCTAATATAATTGACTAATAGTGGTATAGTGATAGTAGTAGTGATAATCACCCCTGATCTTATTGGAAAGATCATTGGATTGGAATCATTGGAAATGCTTCTTGCTTATCCCCATTGCATATAATGCTTGTTGATGGTTTCAGATAGATACTGCTTATCATTTCAATGAACAATCCATTTATCCCTATGCTCTTTAGTTTTTTTTAGTAGGAATGAGTGCTGTATTTTTTTCAAAGACGTTTTTAGCATCTATTGAGATAATCATATGATTTCTGTTAGCTGTGGTATTGGTAGAGTCAATTATGCTGACAGTTTTCCTAATATCGAACCAATTCTGCATTCCTGGAATAGATCCTACTTGGTCATAATGTATTAGCCTACTGATCACTTTGCTAATGTTTTATTTAAAATTTTTGCATCCATATTCATTAAGAAAATTGGTCTATAATTTTCTTTCTGTATTTTGACTCTTCCTAATTTTGGTATCAGCATCATATTGGTGTCATAGAAGGAGTTAGTCAGAACTTCATCTTCACCTATATTTCAAATAGTTTATATAGAATTAGAACCAATTGTTCCTTGAATGTTTGATAGCATTCACTTGTGAATCCATCTAGCCCTGGAGATTTTTTCTTAGGGAGTTCATTTATAGTTTGTTGAATTTCTTTTTCTGAGATAGGGTTATTGAGGTATTTAATTTCCTCTTCTTTTAATCTGAGCAGTTTATATATTTTTTTGTAAATATTCATCCATTTCATTTAGACTATCAAATGTATTGGCATACAGTTGGGCAAAATATTTCTGAATTATTTATTACTTTAATTTCCATCTCATTGGTGGTGAATCCACATTTTCCATTTTGATATTAGTAATTTGGTTTTCTTCTTTCTTTTTTTAATCAAATTAAACAAAAGTTTATCTATTTTATTGGTTTTTTTTCACAAAGTCAACTCCTGGTTTTATTTATTAGTTCAATATTTTTCTTACTTTTGATTTTATTAAGTTCTTTAATTTTCAGAATTTCTAATTTGGTATTTAATTGTAGATTTTTAATTTATTGCTTCTCTAACTTTTTTAACTTCAAGCTCAGTTCCTCTTTCTCTATTTTATTCATGTAAGCATTTAGAGATATAATATTTATATAAATATATATATAATTTTATATATAATTTATATATATACATAAATATATAAGAGAGAGAGAGAGAGAGAGAGAGAGAGAGAGATAATATATCCCCTAATAACTGCTTTGTCTGTATAAATTTTGGTATTTTGTCTCATTATTGTCATTGTCTTGGATGAAATCATTATTTCTTTCTATGATTGGTTGTTTGATCCACTCATTCTTTAAAATTAGGTTATTTAGTTTACAATAGTTTTAGGCCTGTCTTTCCAAGACCCTTTATTACACGTGATTCTTATTATATCATGATCAGAAAAGGATGTATTCAATATTCCTGCATTTCTGCATTTGATTATGAAGTTTTTATGCCCTTGTTCATGGTCAGTTTTGTCTAGGTTCCATGTACTGCAGAAAAAAAGATATATTCCTTTCTATTCCCATTCAATTTTATACAAAAGTCTATCAGATCTAAGGTTTCTAACATTCCAATTACCTTTTTAACTTCCTTCTTGTTTATTTTGTGTTTCTATTTATGCAATTCTGAAAGAGGGGGGTTGAAGTCCCCACCAGTAGAGTTTTGCTGTCTATGTCTTCCTGTAACTCATTTAGTTTCTCTTCTAAGAATTTGGATGTTATACCACTTGGTGCATATTTAGTATTAAAATTACTTTATTGTCTATGGTACCTTTTAGGAGGATATAATTTCCTTCCTTATCTCTTTTAATGAGATCTATTTCTGCAGCTACTTTGCTGAGATAAGGATTGCTACACCTGCCTTTTTCACTTCAGTGAGGCATAATATATTCTATTCCAGCCTTTTACATTTATTCTGTGCATTTCTCTCTGCTTCAAATGCAGCATATTGTGGGATTTTGGTTTATAATACATTCTGCAATCCATTTCTGTTTTATGGAAGAAATCATTCCATTCACATTCAACATTGTAATGACTAATTCTTTATTGCCTTCCATGTTGTTTTTCCTCCATTTGTATTATTCCCCCTTTTTTACCTTATCCCTATTGCCCAGTATTTTGTTTCTGAATACCACCTCCTTCAGTGTGTTTATCCCTTCTATCCAACCCCCTCCCCTTTTCTTTCCCCTTTCCCTTTCCCCTTCTTCCTTCCCTTCCTTTTGTCAGTCCCTCCTTTCTTCCCCCCTTCCCCTCTTAATATTTGAAAACTGAGATAAGTTTCTAAACTCAACTGAGTATGTGTGTGTTAATCCCTTTTTGAGCCAAATCTGATGAGAGTAAGATTCAGGCAGTTCTCACCTCCTCCCTTTACCCTCCCCCGCCCCAGTTTGTAATAGATCCTTTGTACCTCTTCATATGAATCTCCCCCTTCCTCTTGTCTCTTTACTGTCCTTTTTTAAATAAGATATTATTTTAAAATAATTCCAGCTAAGTCTTAGCTATGTTATGGAAGTCCATTCCTTCTGGCTAAGTATATTCCCTCTAATAAAGTTACAATTCTCAAGAGTTTTGAGAATCTTCCTCCCAGGTGGAGGTAACACCAGTTTAATTTTAGTGGTTATTCTTTTTTCTTTTCCTGTTTATCTTTTCATATATCTCTTGAGCTTCCTGTTTGTAGACCAAATTTTCATTTTAGCTCTGGTCTTTTCATCAGGAAAAGTTGAAAGTCTCCTATTTTGTTAAATGTCCATCTGTTCCTTGAAAGAGAAAGCCCAGTTTTGTTGGATAGTAAATTCTTGACTAAAAACCAAGCTCCCTTGCTATCTTGAATATCATATTTCAAACCCTTCAATCCCTTGATGTTGATGCAGGTGGGTCCTATGTAATCCTGACTATGGCTCTTTGGTATGTGAATTATTTCTTTCTGGTCACTAGCAGGATTTTCTTATTGATTCACAATATTCCTTGATGTTTTTATTTTGGGATCCATTTCAGGAAGGGAACCATTGCTCCCTGGGGTTAGGAACTCCAGGGGTTACTCAGTGGGCTGCCAGTAAGGAATGCCAGAAGCTTTCTCTGGTTTGCCTGTGCTGTTGGTATCAGTAGTGCACTCCCTTCCTGGGGCAGGATCTTGGCTATTCTAGAATAATCTGGGTTGGGTTCTCAGGCTAAAAAGGTCAAAGGCTCTTTCTGGGTAATCAGCTTAATCAGCAAGCAGCACTGGGGGAGATTTGCCACCCAAACTTGGACCTTAGGGCAACTTGCAAACACCTGGACTGTTTCTATGGGGTTTTTTTTAGGTTTTTTGCAAGGCAAATGGAGTTAAGTGGCTTGCCCAAGGCCACACAGCTAGGTAATTATTAAGTGTCTGAGATGGGATTTGAACCCAGGTACTCCTGACTCCAGGGCTGGTGCTTTATCCACTGTGCCACCTAGCAACCCCTGTTTCTAAGTTTGTTCTGGAGAAAGTCAGGTCCTCCACAGGAATGGATGGGAGGGATTGGGGATGCACAGCGTAAGTTTCCATCCCTGTTCTCAGGTCAGTCTTCTTGGCCTCACTCACCACCCCTACACTGGCTCTCTGCTCTCTGCCTGCAGCTCACCCACACTCCCCTTTGATAGACCTTGTTAGTAGATGTTTTTCTCCTCAGTTCTTTTCTGGGTTCTGTGGTTCCAAAACCTGTTAAGAGGTTTGGTTCACATCAGTTCTGAGGGAAAGTCAGGAGAGTTTAAAACAGTGCCTGGCTTCTCTCTGCCATCTTGGTTGGAAGTCTCACAACTTTCCAAGATAAATAGTAGGGAAGGTACTGATTTGCACTGATAGAGTGAATTATTTAGAGAAAAGTATTTTGAAAAAATGAAAGTGTTCTTAAAATGTCAATTATCATTACTCTTCTCTGAAATTTATTAAGAAAAAACAGAGCATAGAGGTTCAACTACTTTTTCCAAAATTTCCATTTTGAGGAAATGGCCAGGTCAGCCATGCTCCTTCCTTCATTTTTTCCTCAGTCTCTGAGCTTCATCGTATCCTCACAATATCCTCCAATCCCTAAATTCTTCTGTTCCCTTTTGTGTTGTATTTCCTCATTAGTATGTCAGTTTCTTCAGGTAGGACTATGATTTTGTTTTGCTCATGGAATGGTACAATGCTTAATAAATTTATTATGGATCATCTATCTATCTATCATCTATCTATCTATCTATCTATCTATCTATCTATCTATCATCTACTAGATCTGTTTGTTGTCTGATTTTGCTGGACAAAGCAGCTGAGGGCAGCCCCTATCATTAGATAGAGGAGTGAGAACTTGGCTACCTATCTATCTGTCCATTCATCCATCCATCCATCCATCCATCCATCCATCCATCCATCCATCCATCCATCCATCCAACTGTCTGTCTGTCTGTCTGTTTGTCTATCTATCTATCTATCCATCCTTCTACTAGATCTGTTTGTTCTCTGATTTTGCTTGGCAAAGATATAGCTTCAGCTGAGTTTAGCCCTATCATTAGATAGAGGAGTGAGAGTTTGGTTATCTGTCTTTCTTTCTATCTATAAATCTGCCTATTATATCTGTCTATTAGTGTTCTCTAATTTTGTTAGGCAAAGATATGACTTCAGATGATTTTGACACAATCATTACATAGAGGAGTGAGAGTTTGGGGGAGGATGAGTAGAATAGGAGTTTCTGGTCATGCTATGACAAATTGGTATCCTAACTCTCTGACAGGGAGAAAACTAGGCTCTGATGCCCACTTTCTGTACCATATGACTCAGTACTCAGTAATATGTAGTCTTAGAATAAGTCTTAGAATAAGGCAATTTGGGTTCTAGGTCTGCTATTCCCTATGACCTTAGAAAAGTCACTTCATTGCTATACTTTTTTAAAATCCATAAAATAGAGATAATCATAACTTCATTCTTGATCTCAAGGTTACTACCAGAAAAGTGATTTTCTGTCAGTTGTTCAATAAACATTTTTTAAATGTTTAATATGGGGCAGCTAGGTGACACAGTGGATTGAATATTGGTCCTAGAGTCAGGAATAACTGAATTCAAATCTAACCTCAGATATTAGCTGTGTGACCCTGGGTAAGTCACTTAACTCAGTTTACCTCATTTCCTCATTTTTAAATGAACTGGAGAAGGATCATTCCAGTGTCTCTGCTAAGAAAACTCCAAATGGGTCATGGAGAGTCAGATACAGCTGAACTGAGTTAACAATACTATTAGGATACAAATAAAAGGAAAAATAATCCCTGCCCTCAAGGAGATTACATTTTAAAGAGGGAGATAACAAAAGAAGGAGAGTGGGTTCAAACTTTTCTCAGTGTCTACATAATATAGTTTCCACCAAACAAATCATTGGTTGAGTCCTCAAGGTAGCTTTTTGTGCCTTGTTTAAATGCTGCAATGTCTAGAAACAAATTCTCTCATCTTCCTGATCTTTTAAAACTCATAAAATTGTAATCTTCAATTCCTTTATCTAGAATGGAAATAAACCAATAGCTTAGAGGGGAAAAGGTCTAAGACTTTGCCCTTTGGCAAAGGAATCCAGGAGATCAACAAAGAGAGCTAAAAAGAAAAATGGAGGAGGTTCAGATTATTAGTCTTTTTGAATGTCTCTGTAGCCAAAGAACCTTGTGTTTATCATGCATTTAAGCAGAATTGAATCAGTTGCATTTTTCTCCAAGTGTTCCCATTACATGTCACCACAACTCTCCCCAGAGCAGGCTCTGTAGCCTCTACATGAGTGGAAGAAACTTTCCAAGGTCTTCTAGCCATGTGCCAGACCTTTATTACGTAACCAGTGAGAAATAAGCCCAGACAGAGTAGTGGTGGCTGGAGAGAAATCTACGGAGGGAGTCAGATGTTCAAGGCCCCTTTTCCAGTTCCAAATTCACTACAGCTGATGATTTTGTGTCTTTTGAATTCCAGGATGGTCTAGGACCCTGGTCAATGTCCTGGGAAATAGACAAAGGCCACAGGCAGTGGACAGAGGGCAAGTCTAGATTGAGAGCTGATATTGGGTTCTCTGGGTGGTATCAAGGGTGAATTTTGTCCATCAGTCAACAAGTATCTATTAAAGTCTTGAGGTGGTTAAGTGGTACAGTGGATAGATCACTGGCCCTGGAGAGGTAGGAGGGGATAGAGTAGGATGACCTGAGTTCAAATCTAGCTTCAGTCACTTGACACTTATAGTTATATGAACTTGGGCAAGTCACTTAACCCTGATTAGCACACATCCAGAGCCATCTCTTGTCCTAATTCATATCTGGCCACTGGACCCAGATGACTCCGGAGGAGTAAGTGAGGCTGGTGACTTAGCACAGTATCCTCTCATTCAAATCCAAATTACATGCATGACATGGCATCACCTCCCTGATGCTATAGTTCTTTGAGATTGAAGGAGAAACAACAACCTCTATATTTAGTACCTTAAATACTTGGGAATATACAAAAAGGCAAAAAACAAATAAACCCCCCCCAAAATTCAAACTCCAAAATCAAACAAAACAACCGCAAACAAAAACAGTCCCTGTTCTCAAGAACCTTACTTTCTAATAAAGAAGACAAAGTGCAAGGCAGTCTAAGAAGGGAAGAATCTAGTAAATGGGATTGGGCTGGGGTGGCCGGGCAGTCCTCCTTCAAAAATTAACATTTATACTGTAATCTAAAGGAGAAATGTTCTGATTGCTATTGGTTTTCAGGAGGAGTTGACCTCCTCAGGGCAGGAACCATGTCTTTTCCTGTCTTCTCCACAGAGAATGAAAGAAAAAGACAAAAACAAGGAGGAGATGATAGAGATAGATAGATAGATAGATAGATAGATAGATAGATAGATAGATGAAAGGAAAAATAGATAAGTAGATAGTGAGAGATAGATTTATTCAGCATTTATTATGCTAAGTTTTGAGAGTACAGATACAAGCAAAAAGGAAAACAATCCTTTGTTCTCAAGGAGCTTATTTTGGGGGGAGGGTAGGGAAACAATATGCCAATGGGAAAAAATATTTTTTAGGGGGGAGTTTCTCCTGCAGGGAAGAAAGTGCAAAAATGTAGAAAGTTGGGAGTTGAGTCTGGTTTGAAATACTCATAGCTGACCTTGTTGCATCCTCAAATGGAAGTTTTGGTAGGGAAATCATCAATCAGACAAGGGCTACATAGAGTGGAGAACCAGGAGCAGAACTGGGTTCAAAGTGGGGGGGGGGACTTGGAGAAGAGAAGTAGAGATGGGAATGTAGGGGGTAAAGGTTGAGGGAAGGGAGCTGTGGGTATAAGAAAGGAGGTGGGCTGTGGCAGAAAAGTCAGGAAGGAGAGATATCATGAAAAATGGGTTACATTTTGAGTCAAAATATTGGAATTGACTCAAACATCCTTTTATGGCTCTCTATTGAAAGAACAAAAAAAATACAAACAGCTCAAATAAATTCCCTGTCTTGCCTTGGCTTTTAAGACGCTCTGTTCTCACAGATGATTTTTCTAGGTCTTTGACTGAAAATCAGAGCTTTCAAGTTGGAAAGAACCTTACAGTTCATCTAATCCAAACCTCTTTTGATGTGGCAAAAGTCTTGGATTAGTCAGAGGACTTAGGTTTGAGTCTTGACTCTAACATTTTTTTGTTGTGTGACCCTGGGCAAATCACTGAATTTTCCTGAACCTTGATTTTCTCATCTTTTGAACGCAGATAATAATAGGTGTGCTCATCATTTCCAGGAAAGAAGTAGATTGTGAAGATCAAATGAGATGTTTATAAAGGACTAGTGCATCAGTGTGAGTTATTTTTAGCATTATTATCATTTTGATGAAAAAGGAGAGGGACTAAAAGATGGAGGGACTTTGTTCCTATATATTCATCGTGGCACTGAAGGAGTTTGGATTTGGTTGTGTTTCTGTAGAGTTGGGATGAGATACCCAGATCTCAAGATTCATTCCTATTTTTATCTTATATATTTTTCATTCCTATTGGTTACCATGTATGTGCATATATATGTATAAGCACATACATATATGAATATATAAATGAACTCACCTATGTGTGCATTCATATATAAGTTTATTTTAAGAGGAAGGTTATAATAAAGAATAATAAAGATGACACCAAATCACTGGAGTTAAGAAGGCAAGAGTTCAAAATCTACCCCTTACATAAAATTGGATAACTATGTTCAAATCACTTGACCTCTTTGAACCTCATTCCTATAAAATGGAAATCATAATACCCATTTCATCTAATCAAAGTTGAATTGAATTAATGTAGGTAAAAAATTTTCTGGCTCAGAGGGCAGGAATCTCACTATTTGAAGGCAAAAAAATTTGATTGTTAGGGAGACTGGAAGTAGGAGGGGAGGTGGGGGAGGAGGACATAATTCTTTAGGTATTATAAAAGATAGATCATCTTAGAAGGGTCAGGAGTGACATAATAATTGTGTTTAAGTAATTGAAAGGCTAAAAGATATTAGGACTGTTCTGTTTGTTCCCCTAAGGCAGAAACACAAGCAACAGGTGAAAGTTTAAAGGAAACAAGTTTAGCTTTGAAGTAAGAAAACAGCTTTGCAACATTAAGAGGCAACCTAAGATGGAAAGGGTAATCTAAGGGAGTGGGAGTGGGTTTCTATCTCATTACAGGTTTAAAGCAAAGGCTGGAAGACAATTTACTGGGGATTTGGCAAAGAAACCACATTTTTTCAGCTATGGGTTAAACTGGATAGCCCTGGAGTTATCTTGAACCCTGGTGATTCTGGGTGATTGAAATTTAGGATTCCATAAAAATCTAAGTTTCTTTCCCCACTAACTCTTAATTTCCCCTATGGCCTCTTCCTTCTCACTTTTCAAGCCTCAACTCATCTGTGTCCTTTGCTCTATATCAATAGCAGTCTTTTCCTTCTTGGACTTTTTGGACTTGGACTTCCTCTTGCATTGTTTCTTTCCCCAACTCTAGTCCTGGTAATAATCTGCTTTGTAATGTTTTATTTATATTTTATTTTCTTACTAGAAAGTAAGAACCCTGAGGACAGGCAGGGTTGCAGTCATCTCCATATTCTACACTCTGGGGTCCAGCACACTGGAAACTGGTGTGAAATTGAACTCTATGAAATTAAGAATGGAACTTCTAGTCCCTGATGCATCAAGTCAGAGCTAACCTGTCAGGGGAGTTGAATGAAGCATTGGATATTTGTGGTTACAAATCATTTAGTGACTGTGCTGCCACGTAGTCCCCAAAGCAGAGGAATATGCTAGATGACCTCTGGAGGACCCAGACAAGGACTAATGTCTACAATTCTCCCAATTTTGCTCTTGGGAGAGCTGCCCTCAATCCCCTTTGCTGGAAGCTGAGAAGAATTAAAACAAGGTGGTTTGCTGTAAAAAGTACATGATATGTCTGAGTTACATTTGCCCAGAGAAATAAATACCATGATCGTGATTCTGCCTTAATGTAAACTTGGTCTGATGCAGGAATTTTCCTGAGAAAGGAATTTGTGAACTGAACTTGCTCATTGTATAATGTGATACTCTGCAAAATCAGTTTGAATCAGGAGGAAAAAATACAGGCTCTTAGACCAGGCTGATGTGCATACATTTTAGAGAATTTGCTTCCCAGGACATTTCTTCACCATTTGGATGTTGTTGGGGGCTGGGAATTCTCCCTTATTCGCCATTCATGGCTTCTTCTAGTGCTGATACCCTCTTTCAGTACAGACTGGGAGAGGGGTCTGGGGGGGGGAGGGGAGGTAAAGAAGAAAGAAGAGAGAATAAAAAAAAAAACAGCCAAAGAATGTCAGAGCTGGGAGGGACCTTAGAGATTATTTAATCCTAAACTTTGATTTTACAAAAGAGGAAAATGAGGCTCAAAATGTGTAGGGGGAAGATATTTGTTCAAGGTCACTCAGGTCGGATTGGTTTCTAGCAACCAATTTTCTTTCTGCTCTACCCTACTGAAATCAATTAAAAATCATCAATATCAGAAAATATAATCAGTTGTCCTTGCCATCCCAGAAGCTAACATGGATAATTTAAAATAGACAATCACTTCCTTTGTGCAAACCAAGGGATACAGATTTGTTGTAGAAAGAGATTGAAAGTAACTGGTTTATATTCATTTATTTATTAGACATATATTAAGCAAGTTACTAGTTAGAGTCTGCTAAGAAGAAAATAAACTAGAAGAAGACATGATCCTTGCCCTCAATCAGTTCTCTCTCATTCTAACAAGAGGAGATAAGATGTGGTCACAGTTATGAAATGGGAAAAGCTCTACAAGAGAGGAAAGACTGAATGGGAGCAGATGTGGATAAGCAATCGACAACCAATAAGCATACTGGGAGTGAGAAAAGATATATTACTCAGGAGACGTAAGATTGGAAAATGAGGGAAGGGGGCAGCTGGTGATAGAGCAAGCGATAGAGTTCCAGTTACATTCAGGCTTATCAAGTGGGAAAACAAGGGTAAAAATCACATTGGATGAGGCATGAATGAACTCCAATATGCCTTGCTGGAGGGAGTGCCCACTTCAATAAAATCATGAATTTACTCAAATTACGATGTAAATTAGGTTCCATTAGGGAGGAATGAAGTTCAAGGGGGACAAAGCAGAGCAGGATACAAAGGCTTTCTGGCAGAGATGACATTTGTGGCAGGTGTTCAAAGAGAAATGCTGATATTTCAAAAAGACAAGATGGGGTGGGACATTTTAGCCACAAAATATATGTGAAGATGTAGAAGGTGAATTTGGGGATGGGAGTTCAGTTCAGCCAAGTTATTCAGTGAGTGGATGGGAGATTAAACTAGGTAAAATGGGGACACATTGTAGAGAGCCTTGAATGCCAGACTAAGGATTTTGATTTTATCCTTTTGGCCAAGGAGAGTCATTCGTGGTCCTTGAATGAAGTTGAAGAAGAGAAAGGATCAGGGTAGAGTTTCAGAAAATTAATTTGGTAGGTTATATTGGAGGGACAAGAAATGGACAAATGGGGTATGGACTTTTGACCGGCATCTTATCATCACCAACCAAAAGCTAACTGAATGAAGCTCAGCCAAGAATATTTGCTGATCATTCTGTCTGCCTATTGACTCCAAGGCCAGAGCTCTGTCCCCACCCCTTTAGCCCCCTCCCCCCAACCTCTTCCCCCTATTCTCCCTTTGTACATGCTCAAAGAATCATCAAATTTCGGTTTGTAAGGGAACTTTGTAATCATATTTTCAGGAGAAAAAATATGAGAAATCAAAGACTTTGCTGACAGTTGCCTCTGCTCCCTCTCCAGTCATGATTTAGAGGCAGGAAGTGATTGTCCTTCAGATGTGGGAATGTTGAAAGGAAAGGCCTGAGGGGAACAAGTGAATAACTTTTCTGTCTCATTTTTACCCCCAAGTAGCACCGGAGTTACATCTCATAGTTAGATAGAGCATTTTGATGTTTATATACAAAGCACTCTTCTTAAAGCAACACTGTGAGTTAGGGTATACAAATGCTATTAACCCATTCTACAGATGAGTAACCAGTTGGTACAGTGCCCCGAGTGCCAGTCCTGGAGTCAGAAAAACCTGAGTTTAAAATCCAACCTCAGACTTATTAATCATGTGACCCTGGGCAAGTCACTTAAGTCTGTTTGCCTCAGTTTCCTCCTCTATAAAACAAATTAGAAAAGGGAATGGCAAACTACTCCAGTATTTTTGCCAAGAAAATTCCAAATGGGGCTATGAAGAGTTAGTCAAGACTCAAATAACTGAACAATAGTCAATATTAATTATGGATCAAAAGATCCAGGTTCACTCCAGATTCTACTATTATCCACTTTTGTGTCCTGGGACAAAATCCCTCCAGCATTCCCTGAGGCTCTAATTTCCTCATCTGTAAGATAAAAGCTTCAGATTGAAATGATCTCTGGGGTCTTTTCTAGCTTGGAACTCCCTGGTTATCACTAGTATCACACAAACCAGGGAAAAAACCCATTTGTAGTTCCCTGAAAGGTCTAGGCATGCATCAGAGGTATAGCAGGACCCTCATTTTGTCTAGGAAAAGGTGGTTCCAAAAGGAGAAAAAGAAAAGGAATGATACAGATCCTTGTCTGCCATTTTTCAAGCCTGCTCTGAAATTCTATCTGGTCTAGGCCAGCCCAGCTGCATCTTCTCTGTTGTACATCGCTTTCCTTTTAAGGTTCATGTGTGTTAGCCAGCTTTTTTTAAAAAAAAAAAATCTCTAGATTGTTTGAATAAGAAATTCAAAAGAGAAAAACCTTAGGGAGGAGCAGGAGTGAACTCCCCTGATTGTAATTTTGTAATACACACACACACATACACACACACACACACACCCCAATGCCTAGGAGCCAGTTGCCAACTTCCAGCACCATCCAAATTAATTCAGGTGATAATTATTAGTTACTTCTGCTCCTGTCTATACTGGGGGGTGGGAAGCCAGGTTGTGAAGAGAAGGAAGATAACTAGAGGGATTTGTAACCATGACATTCCACAGTACCTTCAGTCAACTCATGCATATAGTCTAGATCAACTCCACTTCTAACCTCCCCCATGAAGCCTATTGGGATCCCCCTTTCCTCTCAGCTTTTACTGTGTGTGTGTGTATATATATATATATATATATATATATATATATATATATATATATATATATATATATATATATTTCCCCTTCTGTTTTCTTTACACAATATTGGGTTATATTGGTTTGAATCTACTATCTATCTTGCCCTTTCTCATTTTACAACTGGAATGTGTGTGTGTGTGTGTGTGTGTGTGTGTGTTTGTGTGTCTGTGAGTGTTCATGTGTATGTGTGGTGTCCATAGTTTTCTTTCCACAAAAACTACATGAATGAGCCCTTGACAGGAGGGTTGTAGGAAGGATTCCTATGCCATTTTGAATCAAACTATTAGATGACCTTTAAGGTCCCTTCTAGTTGAAACATCTTGGGAGCTAGATATCTGAGTAGGGATGAAAGAGTGAATAAAATGGAGCATGAGATCTTCAAGAAAACCAGAGTCCATATATTTAGTGACATGAAGAATGGAAATTCAATTGAATCCAATAATTCAATGTAAACTCCTTCAGAAAATAAAGTGCTCACTAGGTGCTAACTGTTGAAAAAGAGATATAAAATTTAGATAAGACAACATCATTGTACTGAACAATTGGTAGGGAGAAAAGACAAAAACAGAACTATACTTAACAATATTACATGACCAAAGTATTCAAAAGACAGAAGAAAAATCTGTCAAATCAAAAGTTGTAGTCAGGGTAGGAATCTGAGAAAGTTTCATAGTGGAAGAGCAATTTGAGTTGAACTTTTTAAAAAACAAAAATTTAGTAGGTAACAAGATGGGCATTTCATTCTTAGGGAATGAATAAAGGCAAAGAGTTAGTAAAGGGAATGTTTAGGAATGAAGTAATTGTCATACCATTTGCCTCAGCACCAGGATATATGAAAGAGAGTAATATGAAGTAAAGGTGCCAGAATGGAGAGGGCTCTGAATACTAGAGATGAAGTTTGAACTTTCCTTAATAGGCTATAGGGAGCCACTGAAGATATTTGAGCAGAGGAGTGACATGATCAAAAAGATACCCAGAGGGGCGGCTAGGTGGCTCAGTTGGTAGAGCTCTGGCCCTGGAGTCAGGAGTACCTGAGTTCAAATCCAGTCTCAGACACTTAATAATTACCTAGCTGTGTGGCCTTGTGTAAGTCACTTAACCCCATTTGCCTTGCAAAAAAAAAAGAAAGCCAGAAAAGTTCTTTCTGATACTGAGGTACTGAGGATTGATTAGAAAAGGGACAGAAATATTGATTAAAAGATTGTGATATTCTATTTTTCTATTGGGAATTCAGGGAAGCCTGGAGAGATTTGCCTGAACTGACGCTGAGTGAGATGAGCAAAACCAGTAAAACATTGTATACCCTAACAGTAACATGGGGGTGATGATCAACCTTGATGAACTTGCTCATTCCATCAGTGCAACAATCAGGGACAATTTGGTGCTATCTGTCATGGAGAATACTATCTGTATCCAGAGAAAGAAATGTGGAGTTTAAACAAAGACCAAAGACTATTACCTTTAACTTAAAAAAAAAAGCTGTTATCTTATTTATGTAATCTTGCTATCTCTTATACTTTATTTTTCTCCCTTAAGGATATGATTTCTCTCTCATCACATTCAACTTAGATCAATGTATACTATGGAAACAATGTAAAGACTAATGGACTGCCTTCTGTAGGGGGTAGGGGTGGGGAGAGGGAAGCAAGAATAGGGGAAAAATTGTAAAACTCAAAATAAATAAAATCTTTCTTGAAAACAAAACAAAACAAAACAAAAGACTGTGATATTATTTTCCAAGAAAGCACATACAATGATTTCCACAATATAAATGGAAAATAAATCAACAAAAAAATTGAAACCAAACATTGTGAAAATATAATGACTAAACTTGGCCTAAAAAAGACACATGAGAAGACACCTTCCTCCCTTTTCATAAGTGGAGGATGATGGATATGGAATACTATATCCAATGAGGGATAAGATGGATGCATTGATTAGTTTGAAGGAACTGTCTCTCCCCTCTTTTTGTTCTTTGTTTTAAGGGTGAAGAATAGAGGACCTATTGGGAAATAAAAGTGATTTGGAAACAAAAATATCAATAAAGTTGTTTAAAAGAGATTATCCCAATATGGTAATGAGGCATCAGGAATGACAAGGAGGGAATGCATTTGAAAGTTGTGACAGAAATGGGTGACAGAATTCAGTAACAGCTTGGATCTAAGAAGAGAGGGGAAAGGGAAAATGCAGCAACAGCAGCAGGGAAGGATGATTCTCACTGAATAAAACTGTTCCCTTGTTGAGGAAATTAGACCATCAATCTTTTTTTTTTTCCTTTTTTCCTGAAAAAGAAGGACACCAGCACAAACTCCAGTCATCTCCAAGGTTCCAGCCCTGCTCACGTCAGCACTTATTTCCTAGGGGGGAAAACTTTTTTTTTCTTAAATGTTGCAACTGGAGCTTGCCCCATCTCTTGAAAGGCTGGTAGTTGTTCAGCTTTATCCCTTCAGAAAACCACAGTTTAGGAATATGGGTCAAAAGGGAGTGAATACATGGGGAATGTGTTTGTTGGAGACTTCTCTGTCCCTGAATGGCTAAGATGTTCCTGATAGCAAGGATCTTTTGTAATGTAGACTTAGTTATGGATTGGGGAGGCAACACCTTTGGAGGAGCTAGCAACTCATTGTACTGGGGCCTTGTCTGAATGGTTATATGACCAAGACACTGGTTTAGATGGTATTAAGCACTTCTTGGCTCCTCTGGACTCTTTGAATGCCATTTTAATCTTTGGATACAGTGACTGGATTTCAAAGGTGTTGAAATCTTCCCTTGACAACAGAGTTTCTAGAAAGGGAAAAAGGAATGAACTTAGTGAAATGCAGGCAGAGTCCTTTCAAAATCTGAGATGTCTTCAAGAGCCTAGAGTCATAGAGATGGATGAGACCTTAAAAATCAGATAATCTAACCAGAGGAGATTGTTCCTTGATTAAAACCCAAGCTTTGTTCATATTCTTCTTGGTCTCTGAAATGCTACTTGCCCCCTCATTCCTCAACTCTGCTGATGACTTCTTTCTTTCAATACCAACTAAACTCTCTCCCACTCCACTGAAACACCTTCTGGTCTCCTGGACTGGAAGGGACCCTTCTGTCACTTATAACTTATATGAACATATTGCCTATGGGCTTCTGGCTATATGTTCTGAAGTCATTCATTGTAGTTTCTTATTGGAGTCTTTGATTATTATATGGTCTGGTGTGGTTTTCAAGTATTTGCTGGAATGACCATTAAGTAGCATCTTTGCCAGAAGTCTTTCTTCTTTTATTTTGACGATGAGAAAACTGAGATTCAGGAGTAAATGATTGAGACGAGATCAGAACTCTGATCCTTGACTTCGGATCCACTTCTCTTTCCATGGTAACATACTGCTTCCTAGCAAAGATAATTAGTGTTTTTAAGAGGACAGAACTTTGAGCTCTCAGCTTTTTATCACCTATGAACTGAATATCCCTTTTCTTCCTTTGGAGAAAACTGGCCTTGATTTTTTCCCCTCTCCTTTGAAACTTCTATTTTAAAAATATTTAGCAAGCAATGAAAATGAGAAATGTGGTGAGAGTTCTTATTTGTTTTGTTAAATATTTTCCAATTAATATTTTAATCTGCTTCCTCCATACCACAAAGATCTGTTTGCCTATTTGATACTTCAAACAGTTGAAGGAGCTTATTTTTCTCCTTGTGAGGAGCAGCAGAAGTATCATTCCAATACTGTTGGGGTATATTTGAGGAGAAAGACAGGTAGGGTTCAGGACCACTAATCTCTCCTTCTGTCTCAAAAGAAATATTGAACAAAAACGATATACATATATATATATATACATATACATATACATATACATATACATATGCATACACATATACATATACATATACATATACATATACATATACATATACATATACATATATATATATCTGCTACTCCTTGAATATTTCTAGTTTAGTAAAAGAAGTCTGGGATCATGAGGAAAGTCATATGTTCTTAAGGTAGAGTGTAATCTTTAGCTAATGCCTTTTAAGTGTTATTTAGACAAAGGCATATAATAAATAGCAAGTAAACTATTTTTTCCCTAAATAAACCAACCAATAGAAATTAGAGAAAGATTTGGTTTAGATTCATTGCTCATTAGATTAGAAATTGAATTAAAGTGTGCCAAAGAATATACTAAAGAGTATGAATTCATTAGCTAGAAGTAAAATAAGATATCAGCTATGGATGTAGAGGGAATGATCTCTCTTAGAGATGGAACGTTAACAGCAATCTAAAGCTGAAAGCCTTATAGGTCAAAAGACATGGATCCCAGTCTGACATTTTAAAAGTTTGTATCTTCATCTCTCTCTTTGGACAGCATCCCTCACCTCAATTCATAGATCCACCAAAAATATATTAGCATGTCTGTCTTTCCACAAAATTTCTTCCAAATTTAATTATTTTCATCTTTTTCATATTTAGCAAAAAGTAGAGTGTGATGTAAAAACCTCAGATTGCTTTTGTTTCCTTTGTTTTTGGTATTCCTTTTATTAGCAATGATTTAAAGCATTCTTTCATATGGTTAATTCTTTTGAGAACTGTTTGTGTATATCTTCTGACCACTTATTTATTGAACATTGGCTATTTTTTATTTGCTTGTTTTATTTTGTTTGATGGGACTAGGTCTTTCTATCTCACCCAGGGGCATATCGGTCACTTTTAGGCCAGATGCCATTAGAAGCAGCATATAGGTGACACAGTAGATAAAACCCTGGACCAGGAATTAGGAAGACCAGAGTTCAAATCCAGTCTTAAATGCTTACTAGCTGTGTGACCCTAGGTAAGTCACTTTACTTTGTTCACTGGAGTTTCCTTACCCATAAAATGGGTATAATAATAGCACCCACCTTGCAGGGTTATTGTGAGGATCAGATGAGATAAAATTTGTAAGAAGCACTTTGTACAATGCCTGAAACATCAGAACTACTCTATTTTATAAAATATTTATTTCTTTTCTCCTTGCTGCTCTTGATTGGCACAGAAGCTTGGCCTAATTCAGTTTCTGACTTGTGTTTGTTTATTCTTTCTTAGGTATCTTGTCTACCCCTTTCTCCTAGCTTCTTACCATTTCAATTTCAGACTGAGTGTGGACTCTTGATCATCTTGGCCCTCTTAATCTCAAAATTCCCAAATTCAATCAATCTACCATTCTTAGCCTCCCTAATAGTGGGGATTACACATATTGCTACCTTGAACAGATTTTTGGTCATTTGTATTTCTATTATTTGTTTGGATATCTTGCTGTCAAATCATTATCCGAAATATTGGATAGAAAGACTTTCTTCTAGTTGATAACTTCTCTTCTCATGTTAGATGAATAAATTTTGTTCTCATAGATTTTCAAATAAATGTAAGCAAAATTTTTTATTTTTTGCAAATAGAAATTAACTCACTCCTTACCTATAATAAAAGATATATGATCAATTTTTTAATTATTTTCATGGTATGATTTTCATATACAGGTCATATAACCATCTTGAAATGGCAATTTCTTCTAAGTAATTTATGTTTTCAGGTTTACAGATCAAGAGGTTATTAACATTCATTTTTTCTGATTCCCCTTTGTCTAGTCTGTTGTATTGATCTACTTTTAAAAAATTTTTAACAAGTCTTGAATAGTTTTAATGATTACCTTTTTATAATACAGTTCATTGTCTGAAAATACTATTATTACCTCTTTCTTCATAGTTTCCTTTGATATGCTAGTTTTTATGCAACTGTAAAATATCTTTTTAGTAATTTGATTGACATAGCATTAAGTATTAAATTAAATTTGGTAGCATTGCGATCGTTATTATATTGACATGACCCAGACATGAGTACTGAATATTCTTACAAAAATATAGCTTTTATTTCTTTAAGTTACATCTTGTAATCAAATCTACGTAAGAACTGAATATGTTTTGGCAGATTGATTTCCACACATTTTATGCATTTTATAGTTATTTTGAATAAGACTTCCTTTATGTGAGATTGTCTTCTGGATGATGGTGATGATGATAATGATGATGATATTTAAATAGTTTTGATTTTTGTGGGTTTATTTTTAGCCTAAAATCTTGCTGAAGTTATTACTTGCCTCAGTTGCACTTTTTTTGGTTG
Source organism: Macrotis lagotis (assembly GCF_037893015.1). Classification (NCBI taxonomy): domain Eukaryota; kingdom Metazoa; phylum Chordata; class Mammalia; order Peramelemorphia; family Peramelidae; genus Macrotis; species Macrotis lagotis. The sequence goes on along the minus strand of NC_133665.1, from coordinate 56,893,065 downwards.
ATTCCTTATGATTTTCAGCAAATAGACACCTTTGTCTCTTTTCCCCTATCATTTTGTTTTTAATTTCTTTCTCTTGTATTATTGTTCTTGCTAGAATTGTAGTAAATAATAGGAGGGAAAGAGGTCACTTCTATATTTATAGGGATGGCCTCTAGTGTACTCCATTGTAGTGTATTCCTAAATTGTACACAATACTTGCTTTTGACAAATTCTCTATGAACAGGACTGGGAGATTAAGTTTCTGTGGAGTCCCTGTCTGGACTCATGTTGAGTCCCAGTTCTGGACTCCCTCAATCTTCCTCAGGAGAGCTTTGGAGGCATGGGAGACAAGGATTACATAGGAGACAAGTACTCCATCAAGATCTCCAAGTGCTCCATTTATTCACCAAAACATCAGTGTCTAAATACTTTTACAGTCTTTAATCCACTTCCACTCCCATAGAACTTAGTAAAATAAGATTCTGGTGTTCAAGGACACCAGGTGAAGATAATCCACAATACTTCCATATACAATGGCTCCCAAAAAGTTTCTGAGATCCTGGATATGAAAGCCTTTTATTTGGAGAATGTGAAGTGCAGAACAGATGGCATAAATGATTATTTTAAAAGATAATCATATGTTCACATAATTTGAGAGTTAATAGGATCTTCAGTAGTTGTTTAGTTTAATACAATGGACCAGATACCCAACGCTGAACTGAGAGCATCTCAGATGTTGCTTGTGAGTGAATTGAGAGGGGGCCACCTTATTAGTTCTTTTCGGCTCCCTTCCTTAGTATCTCCTTTTTTATTTTTTTCTTCTCATTCTTCTTTTCACCATTCAGTCCCACAGTTGTCTATTGTCCTTTATCTCAAATCCAAGCCTTGCTTTTCTGTGAGATATGAGAAAAAAAGAGTAAAACAGGTTCCACCAAGCACCCCATGTAGATTGATGGCAAGGTAGAGTACTGTGCATACTCAGAGAATGAATCTCCTATAGGCCAGTCTCACAGTCCCAGTCTATTATCTCTGTGTAGAGTTATTTTTAGAGGAAGGAAGATGAATATATTGCAGTTTGGTCATTTTCAGTTGTGTCCAACTCTTCACAATTCCATTTGGGGTTTTCTTGACAGAGACACTAGAGTAGTTTGCCATTTCCTTCTTCAGATTTATTTTATGGATGAAAAAACTGAAGTAAACAGGTTTAGGTGAATTGTCCAGGAACACATAACCAGTATCTGAAGGTGAATTTGAACTCAAGTCTTCCTGACCCCAGGCCTAGTCTCTTATCTATAGCATCACTTAGCTGCCTATATTAAAAAAAAGTAAAGCAAAACAACCCCCCCCCCCAAAAAAAACCCTGCTTTCTTTCTTTTAGGGATATCCTCTTCTTTCCCCCTCTAAAACAAGATGGTGTCTTGATGCCATCACACTCACCCCAGAACCAGGTAGCTCACACATGTGTCATCTTGATACACTGATACAATCATTTCTTTAGACTTGATGTGGTCAGAGGCATACATTGCTTTTTGTTCAAGGGACTTGGAGAAAGTCTGGGGAAAGAACATCTTAGTATCTAATACTGAACATATGACCTTCACAGAGCCTAGGAATTCACTGAAAGATAGCAACTACAAATAGAAATCAATTATTTATTCTCTGAATTCAAATATGACTTTCCTAAACAGAATGTTACAGGTTCAGGGAACATGAGGGAAGGCCCCAGAAAACCATGAGAGGTATTATGGTTAATGACAAAAGAATAAAATACACTGATTTTTTTTCAATGGGGCAGCATCTTCCACTGATGATCTCTCATAATCTTAGGATTTATGAGAGATATTATTATTCAGTAGAGGGAACATTTACTAGGGAGGGCATCAGAAAAATTAGATTTTTCAACCTGACTTAGTCACTAATTTGGTGAGTGACAGGAGTTTTCTCTCCTCCCACATCTCTGCCCTGAATGTTTTCTCATCTGTACAATGGAATAATAACTCTTGTCATAGAATTATGGGGGGATAAAGAAGAGATGGATGTCAAAAAATGATTTGTAGCCATTAGCTACTAGACACAAGCCAACAAGGATTTTTAATATGATTACTATGTACCAGTAAATAGACACTTTGTCTCCTTTTTAACTAGTACATTTTTACTATGTACCTGGCCTGGGCTGAGTGCTGAGAATACAAATAGAAGCAAAAATGTCTCTGCCCTTGAGAAGTTTATATTCAAAAGAGGAAAAGAAACATAAAAGGGAACTAACTAAAAAGGCTGAGCGAATGAGGAAGTATGGGAGGAGAGACAGAAGGGCAGCCTGGAGAAGAATTAAGACATGTAAAGTCTGGACACCCTCCTGATAACAGAGGTTCTAGGTGAAAACAGTCAGAAGGAGGGATTTTGGGGTAAAATGAAACTTCCCTGGTGTGAAATCCAATATTGTAGGAAATTTCTAGAGTCAGGAGTATAGCCATCTTTGACAATATTGTTAAAAATCCATCAGTTTATAAGGATTAATTGAACTTCCCCAGATATCTAGACATGTTCTTGATTATACTATGGGAAAGACAAATGAAAGAAAAGATATGGATCCTTACTTAGGGGAGCATATAGTCAATTCACTATTTTTATTATATTCTCATTTTGCTGGATAGAGTTTATATAGCAACAATACCTATCTTGCTATTATTAACTTTAATCCCTTTTAGGCTAGTCAATAAACATTCCTTAACATTTATTATATAGTGGAGATAGTACCAAGTCTGAGGATACAAATAGAAGCAAAAAGAGACAGTTCCTGCCCCTCTGGGAGTTTACATTCTAATAGAGAAATATAACTCATAAAAGGAATATAAAAAGCAAAGGAGAGATATTTTTGGAGGTATGATGGAGAAAGAAATATGGGTGACTAGGAACCAAGCCTGGAGAGGAATGAAAGAGGATCCTCTCTTAAAATGGAAGAATCAAACAATCTGAGGAAGGGGAAGCAGGGGTGGAAGACTGCTGGTGTGAGACTATTTTTTTTTTCTAATTGAATAAAAGTATTAGAATGTAAAATTATTTTCTGTAGGCTCACTGAACTCATCTTTGGGACAACTTTAATAGCAGAAAAGATGACAGTGATGATTTGGATGTCATCCTATTCCATATGTGTGTGTATATACATATATATCTTCTACTCGGTCTCTATATTTTGAGAGTTTTCTTTTCCCTGTGGTTTAGAGATTGAAATATTCTGTAGGGTGATATTAAAAATTGCTTTTAAACTTCTATGGCTCTTTCTTCTCACTGACATTATAAAATCTTTTATGATAATGTTTTAGTTCCACTACAGTTTATTTGTTGAATTCTCAATAATATTTCCACATTTTTATTTTTGTCATGGGAATTTGTTACCTGATTATAAAGGGACAAGAAGCCACTTCACTGTGTCTTTCTAGGCTATATCTTACTGCTTACAGTGACATATTGGGAATTTCTTTGTAATCAGTATCCATCAATAAGTATGAGATCCTTAAGGACAACCATTCTGCAATTTCTTGTAGTGATGACCTGGTTATTTATTGCTGTCATAATCTCTTCTGTTTCTGTAAAGAAATTCACAAGACAACTTTTTATTTAGCACCTCCCATTACATCATCATTTTATTGTCATGCTTATAGTTATTAATCCTTTATGATTCATAAATGATTTTTACATGTTACACAATTTGATCCTTATGATGTCCCTATGATAAATGCAGGATGGGGAATTACAGAATTATACAATCTCAGTATCAGAAAAGAGAATTCAATTTAACCCACAATGGAATAAGAATTTCCTCTGTATGCTACCTGTCAAGGGGGTCATTCCATTTCTGTATAAAGACACTTAGCAGCAGCAATTCATTCACTTTCTAACATAGTTCCTAAATCTCTTCTTTGAATCTTCTATTTTCTACTCATCCTTTTCAGCTGAGACTCCTGGGGCCAAAAAGAACAAGGTTAATCTCTCTTCCCCAAGAGAGGATTTACTTTTAACTACTTGAAGATAACTATTCTATCTCCTCCAAGCCTTCTCTTTATGATTTTGAAGTGCCAGCTAGTCTGGGATCTCCCATTTAGATGTTCTCCAGATTATCAATATCTGCTCCAAGAGGTGATGTTCCAGACTGAGCACAGTAATTTAAACATGGAGTAATTATGGTAGAATATAGCAGAATTTTCACCTCCCTAGTGCTAATGCAGCCCAAGATCCCATGCTGTTGATTTATTAAACTTGCAGGTCAATAACCATGACCTTCCCCTACACACACACACACACACACACACACACACACACACACACACACGTTTTTCAGATGATCTGCCATGTAGATATTCTTTCCCCAGTCTTTTGCTTGTGGAGTTAATTTTTTAGCCCAATGAATCTCTGTAAAACTTTACATTTATCCTTGTTAATTTCTATTATAATAGAATTAGCCCGACATTCTAGCTTGTGGAGATCTCTTTTGGATACTATGTCATTTAATATGACAATTATTGCTCCTATATTGGCATTTTTGCAAATGTGATAAATATTTTACTTGTGTTTCCCCCTCAAAATCATTGATAAAGATGTTCAATAGAATACAGCCAAGCACAAATCTCATTAAAGACTTCCTCCTCAATTGACATTAAATCATTAATAAATACTCTCTGAGCATGGATATTCAACCAGTCTTGAATTGGTATACCCATACTGCTGTTTAGTTCATATCTTTCCACTTTAAATGGAGCATGGTAGATTTGGTAAATGCTTTGCTGAAATCTAGGTAAACGATATCTACAACATCTCACTGAACTTTTAGACTTCTTGTTCAATCATTTTGGTCATGTCTTACATTTCCTTTTGGAGTGGCTTACCATTTTTTCCTTCAATCTCTTTGGCTCAGGAAAGTGAGGCAAATGGGGATCTGTTTGCCCAGGATTACACAGCTAGCAAGTTTCTGAGACCTCCAGGTCCAGTACTCTGTCAACTGTGCTAACTAGCTCTCCACTCAACCTTCTCACACTTTCAAAGAAAATAAAAAACAGAACTGAGATGAGTCTGGCATGGTTTTATTTTTTAATTAAAATACAAAAATATGAATATAAATTAAAAATATCACCTATTTTTCCAGGTATATCCTTTCTTCCTCCCAAAGAGCTATAGATAATAGCAAGGAAGGAAAAATCAATTCAGTAAAACTGACATCAACCAAGTTTGAATTTATTTTCATTTGTTCTAATTTATTGGATTCTCCCCTCCCCCGTCTCTGCAGAGAAATAAAGGAGTTGCATTTTCATGTCACTAATTTATTGTGACATGCTTATTATAAATTTATGTTGTTCTTCATTCTATGTACTTCCCTGTAGTCATTATATATATTGTTTTCTTAACCAAACTGCTTACTTCAATTTAAATCAATTCATGGATTTTCCCAAGCTTCTCTGTATCCATCATATTCATCATTTCTTTTATCATGGTAATATTTCATTACATTAAATATCACATTTTATTTATGTAGCCATTCCTCAATCAATGGACATCTGCTTTGTTTCCAATACTTTGCTACTACCAAAAGCGTTCAATACTATAAATCTTTTGATGTGTATTGAATTTTTCTTCCTTCCTTCCTTCCTTCCTTCCTTCCTTCCTTCCTTCCTTCCTTCCTTCCTTCCTTCCTTCCTTCCTTCCTTTCTTCTCTCTCTCTTTTCTTTTTCTTTCATTTCATCATTCAATCAGTGAGAACTCTGGTTTAAAGGATATGGACTTCTCAACTACTTAACATAATTGAAATTTTTTTGCAGAATGATCGGACCAATTTATAATTTTACTAACAGTGTATTTAGTGTGCCTGTCTCTCCTTAGTTCAAACAATGACTAGTCACATCTTTTATTATCTTTGTCAGTTTACTGGGCATGAAATAAAACCTCAGTTATTTTCATTTTCATTTCTTTTATCATTAGTGATTTAAAAGTCTTTCATGTGATTGCTTTTTTCTTTTACATTTTAGAAATCATCTTTTGTCTCTCCATTGCCTATGTTTCCCAATAAATCTCTTCACCTCCTACTTTTAAAGAGGATGGCAAACAAAGGTCTTTGGGCCAAATTCAGGGAACTAAGAATGTTTTTTTTTTACATTTTCAAATGAAATTTGATTGTATTTTAAAATGTAACAACCAATTCTTAATTTCAGAAATACAAAAACAGGCAATACACTGGTTTTGACCCTCAGGCAGTAATTTGTTGATTCCTACATTAAAACAAATAACAAAATAGAAAAAGGAAACAAAAATCCACTGAAGTCTAATGTCCTATATGGTGTTTCATGTCCACAATTCCCCAGCTCTGAAAAAAAAAGGAGGGAAGTACATTCTCTTTTCTTTTCTTTTTTTTGTTAGCTAAACTGGGTCATCATAATTTTACTGCATTTGGTTTTCATTTTTTATGATCATTCTTTCCAATGATCTTATTTTTAATATTATCATATTGTTTTCTTGATTCCACTTATGTATCAGCTCATGTAAATCTTCCTGTGTTTCTCTGTATTCATCATTTTTGGTAAAGTACATCTATGTACATAATTTGTTAGTTATTCCACATGTATTGGGTACCTATTTTATTTTCAGTTTTTTGCTGTTACAAAAGGTACTGCTATATATTTTTATTGTGTATAAGACTTCTTTTTATCATTTACCTCCCTGTATATGCCTAGTATATGCTAAATAGTGGGATCACTAGATCAAAAGATATGAACATATGACAAAGAACTGGAAACATGGGAATGGCAAAAATAAGTTATGGTAGATGGATATAATGGAATATTATTCTATCATATAAAGTGATGCAGGAGAAAGTTTCACTGAAACCTAGAATAATGTGTATGAACCAAAGCAGACTGAACCAATCAGGACTAGGGGAACAATGAACACATAACAATAAAAAAATGAGCAACAAAAATCTTTGAATGACTTAAGAACTCTCCATATATCTTAGATATCAACTCCTTAGCATGACCTATTCTTAGCTTCTGGATGTTTATTCGCTATTCCTTTAATAATGGATGCTAAAGCTTTATCAGATATCCAAGTGAATCTCATTGGTTTGTGGTTTACAAATTCTAATCTCTTACCTTTGTGATTATTAAGATATTTCAGATTTACTACTAGCAATTTTGGTAACTGAACTAAAGATCAGAAAACACACCCAGGGCAAGAAGCACAAGACTTTCCTTCAAATAAACTTTTTCAACAAACTCAGTTGATCAGGTGACTGGGAGTCTAATTGAGCAGTGATATGAGGGAAGTGAGCTGGGATAACATTTTGGGGTATTGCTTGACAGTTTCCCAAGTTAATTATTCTTGCCAACTAAGTGCTATACTCAGATGTTTCTTTGCCTTTGAAGAAGTCCAAGTGTTTTTGGTGCCCTCTAAATGTTGGTGTCCTGGGACAAAACCCTGGGCACTCAACCATAGTTACAGCTCTCCAACCAGTTCTGTAGCCCCTCGTTCATTTACCAGGACTTTTCAAAAATCACTCACAGGTCATCTTCCATACAGAATGTCTCTTCCATTTCAGAACCATCATACTCCTTATTTTATTATTACCTCTGAAAGCACACCCAACATTCTTTCATTTGTTATATTAACTTTTACCACCTCTGAATTCTTCCTAATTTCTCCTCCATGACAGCCAAAACTTTCTTCACTTTTGTAAAACTTCTGAAATCTTTTTCACTATAGTTTCTGCTGAGGTCACAGTTGATGTGACCTAAGACTAATTACTTCTCTCTGCATTCAGTGGCAAAGCTGGGACTAATATTTCTATGACTTCAAGGGTTTTTCCATCACATCTTCAAGAACAACACAAAACTGTATAATTAAGTGATAGATTTAATAATAGTTGTAGAATGTCCAAGAGGCAGCTCTTAGGTTATAAGGAGTAGCTTATGGTGCAATGGAGAAAAAGCTGGACCTGGAGCCAGGAAGACATGAATTCAAACCTAGTCTCACACACTTTACTAGCTGTGTGATCCTGGGCAAGTCACTTGAACTCTCTTTTTGCCTCAGTTTCCCTGATTGTAAGTTGGGTATAATAATATCTAACCTTCACAGGATTGTTGTGCAGATCAAATGAAATAATTGTAAAAAGTGCTTAACATAGGGGGCAGCTAGGTGGCACAGTAGATAGAGCACAGGCCCTGGAGTCAGGAGGACATGAGTTCAAATGTGGCCTCAGGCACTTAATAATTGACTAGCTGCATGACCTTGGGCAAGTCACTTAACCCCATTACCTTAAATAAATAAATAAATAACATTTTTAAAAAAATGCTTAAAACAATGCCAAACACATATTGGATATTATAGAAATACTTATTTCCTTTTCTTCTTCTTTCAAGAAGGGAGCAATCTCTAGAAAGGTTAAGGAGGCTTCCTAGAGGAGGTAGTCATAGAGACAGATATGTACTTGGTATGTTTGTAGGACAGAAGCTCAACCTAACTCTGTCTAAGAGTCCCTCTGCAATGCAGAAAAGACTAGAAAACCAGAGTTGAGCCATATTGTGTAAAGTTCTTCATTCATTGGGAGGATAAGAATTTTAGACTGTCCTTTAGGCAGGGTGAATCCTTTAATATTTTCTGAAGAGGAAACTTGGTGAAAATGTTGGGTTTTTTTTTTAAGAAAGATTCTCCTGAGGGCCCTTGGGGTGAATCAGAGAGGCTCAAACTGTATTTAGAATAAAGGGCTCTGAATGTGCCTTTAGTCTCTTGATGCCTGGTTTGTTGACTAGAGCTGATTTTCATGACTGTGAACTGGAGATTAGAGAATCTCTGAATTTAATAGTGGCTCTGAGGTTATCTAACTCAACCTGTACCTGAAACAGGAATCCCTGCTATGTCTCTATCAAGTCCATGCAAATTTCATTTTTAAAGTAAATGGGCTGCTCATCACCTCATGATGCAATCCATTTAACTTTTGGCCACTTTGATGGGTGATGTGTAAGATGAAGCTTAGGTGAGGAAAACTCCAGAATTTTAGGGGAGTCATTCAATAGTTTCAATGAGAGATTTCTCTGTGATCTAAGGGCTTTTTTAAATAGAATAATAGATTTGGAGATAGTATCTTCCCTAGGTCCAAAATACCCTCTGCTCCCCAAACACACACATTCTGCAAATATTTGTATAGACATATTATGCATTTGTATACAGTGTCTTTTTCTTCCTCTGAGCCTCCCCAGCTCCAAAATCCAGTGTATTTATCTCCTGCCCACCAATTTCACTTACCAAATTCTACCTGGCATCAAAATTTTTGTTGTCACCACATCTCCAAACCTCTAAGCATGAACTCCCTGAGGGCAAGGGTTTAACTCATCTATATATCTTTCAAAGTTCTCAGAACAGGGCCTCACTCACAGCAGATGCTTAATAAATGATTGTTGAGATTAATGAATAATAGGAATGTATATATGAGCAATCCAATTAAATAACCTATTTGATCTTATTTTAAAAACTTGACATGCAATTAAGAGGTAAATTAGAAACCCAGTCCAGCTTAAAGGCCAGCAAATCAGGGGAAAGATCCCTTAACTTGGAATCAGAAGCCTTTGGTTTGAATTCAGGCTTGGTGATAGTGGAAATTTGAGCAAGTCAGTTTGCTTTTCTAGTCTTTTTTTCCTTAACTTTAAAATGAGGGTGATCTACCATACTACTTACTTTAAAATATTGTACTAGAGATCAAATGAGGGCAGTCTATAAATAGGTTTTATAACATACAATATTGATGGGAGATCTTGTTCCTATTAAGTATAAAAACACATATACAGCACATCTTATCACATGGATCATGCCCAGCTTGACTATCCATCAAGAACAGAAGAATAGGATAAAGATAAGACAGATAAGAAACTGTCAGAAAGAAAGTAACAACCCCAGGATATCATGACATACCTGTATGACAGCAAATCTCCTGACCCTATCACATAGAGCCTCAGGAAACCAGGTGGAAAATTGCCCAAAATGATTTGAAAATAGTAGTAAATAAAGGTCACGGTGCCCTTATTGAACACATCTTGATGCTGCTGCTGGACTCTTTACAGGAATCAAACCAACTACCATGAAACCTTGGCAAATGTATATGCTGTACCACTATACGTATAAGCACATTCATAATAAACATGATTCTGGTACATGGACAGTTACAGGCATGCAGTCACACTCAGAAACACATTTCTCTCTGGCATTTGGTTGTAACTTCTCTGTTACTGTCTACTGGTTTTCCTAGACCACTTTGTAGTTTTTACTCTCTCATCCCAATCTGGCTCTGGTTCTGCACATCCATTAACTTCTTTCAGTGTTCAATCCTCAAAGGCTCCTTCATCACTCTGTATCCTAATAAGCTATTTGATCTAATGGCCTGTTCAATCATACTTAGGAAACTTCACTTGGAATTAAAGAGGCAGTTTAGAAATGCTGGGAGTTTAAGCCAGCCTGGATCCTGTTCAAAAGAACAAGAAAACCCAGATCAAAGCCCAGTTTTAACCAAAGCTAGTCTAGAAAATAATTCGAAGTCCAGCTGATTCCATATTAGTCCAATCCAAGCCATGACCCATCCTAGTTTAGTGAATAAACCAGTGCTATAACCAGTATTTATTTCTAGGCTTAAAGAATATCCCATAGTCCAGCCAAGAGTTAAATTTAGTCAAACCCAGTCTGGTGGATAATGCAAATCTTAATTTAGAACCCAGTTTAATCTAGCTTTGTCCAAACCAGTCTACAGAACATCACAAATTCTATCTCAGACACCTTCCCTAGTTAGAGAATAGCTTGAGGTCCATCCCAGGGTTAACCTTAGTACCCAGACCAATCTACAGGACAACAGAGAGCTAATTCTGGTCTGTAAAAATCTAAAACAAACTGCCTCATAATGATTGACAAATACCACAGAATAATATAAACACTGTGTATTTTATTCAATTTTATGTATATTTAGTCTAGTCTTCATAATTTTTGTCATATTTCCTGATTCTTTCTACTGTTTTCATCAGAACCATGGTGGATGTGTATGATATTTTCATAAGGATTTTATAGAGATGGAAAAAATAAGCCTAAGGGTCAATAGTTGCTGATGCTTTCTCAGTTACCCATTTGGGTGTAATAACATTTGTGATATTTTCCATTTCTTTTTTTAAATTTCTTTTTATTTTATTTTCCCCCAGTTATATGTAAAAACAAGCTTTAACATGCATTTAAAAACTGAGTTCTGAATTCTCTTCCTTCTTCCCATTCTACTCTTTCTCATTGAGAAAGTAAATTATTTTATATAGGTTAAAAATGGGCAGTCATGCAAAACATTTCCATAATAGTCATGTTATGAAAGCAAACATAACCTCACCCCAAAATAAGAAACCTCAGTTTGCTTTCATCTATATTCAGACACTATCAGCTCTGTCTTTGGAGATGGATAGCATTTTTTATCAGGGGTTCTTTAGAGTTGTCTTGAGGAATAGCATTGCTGATAAAAGGTAAATCATTATCAGCTGATCATCCTACTGCTGTTACTTTGTACATTTCTCATGGTATCTGTTCATGTAAGTTTTTCCAGGTTTTACTGAGAACTTCCTACTCATAATTCTTATAGCACATCCAATACAACAATTTGTTCAGTCATTTTCCAGCTGATGAGCAACTACTCAATTTCCAGTTCCTTACCACCAGAAAAGAACTGCTATAAATATTCTTATACATATAGACCCCTTTCCTTCCTCTTTTTCTTCTCTTTTGGAGTATAGAATTAGTAGTAGCATATCTGAGTCAAAAGGTAGGCATGGTTTTATAGTCCTTTAAGTATAGCTTCAAATTGCTCTACAGAATTGAGTCATTTAACAATCCCTCCAGTAGTGCACTGGTGTCTCATTTTCCCTACATTCCCTTCAATATTTGTAATTTTTCTTTCTGTTCCACTAATCCAATAATTATAAAATTATTCAAACTTGTATTTCTCCAATCAATAGTGAGTTGTAAATTTTTTTTAATATGGCCATAGATAGCCTCCTCTGAAAATTCTTCATATCTTTTGATCATTTATCATTTGGGAAATGGATCTTTTTTTTATAAATTTGACTCCATTCTCTATGTTTGAAAAATGAGGTCTTCATCAGAGAAACTTATTTCAACAGTTTTTCCCTATATTTACTATTGCTAACTATATTTCCTTCCATTTTCTTATGCCCACCCCCATTTATTCTGTCTCTTTCCTTTGACCCTGTCCCTCCTTCAAGGTGTTTTGCATCTGAATAACCCCCACAATCTTCCTTCCTTTCTATTACCTCCCCCTCTCTTTCTCATATCTGTTTCCCTTCCTACTTTCCACTACCCAATTGAGTGCATATGTTATTCCCTCTCTAAGCTAATTTTGGTGAAAGTAAGGTTTATTCACTCCTCTCATTCATTCCTTTCAACCCCTGCCCCTTCCCACTTCACCACAAACATTTCTTATATCTTTTTATGTAAAATAACTTATCCCAGTCTATCTCCCCCTTTCCCTTTCCTCAGGAACATTCCTCACTCACCCCTTAACTCCATCTTTTTAAATTTATTAAATATATTATCCTTTTATTTTCAGCTCCCATCTGTGCCTTGTCTGTATATGTTCCTTCTAACTGCTCTAATAAATGAGAAAGTTCCTATGAATTATCAGTATCATTTTCCCATGTAGGAATATAAACAGTTCAATATCATTAAGTCCCTCATGATTTGCTTTTCCTGTTTAACTTTTTATGCTTCACTTGAGTCTTATATTTGAAAATCACATTTTCTGTTCATTTCTGGTCTTTTCATCAGAAATATTTGAAAATCTTCTATTTCAGCTAACATCCATGTTTTCCCCTGAAAGAATGTGTTCAGTTTTGCTGGGTGATTGATTCTTGGTTGTAATCCAAGCTCTTTTGCCTTCTAGGATATCATATTCCAAATTTTAAATACCTTAATGAAGCTGCTAAATCTTGTCTTACCCTGACTAGGACTCTGTGATCATTGAATTATTCCTTTCTGGCTGCTTGCAATATTTTCTCCTTGATTTGGAAGCTCTGAAATTTGATTATAATATTACTGACAGTTTTCATTTTGGGATTTCTTTCATGAGGTGATCAGTGGATTCTTTAAATTCTATTTTACACTCTGCTCTTAAAATATCAGGGTAGTTTTCCTTGATAATTTCTATAAAGATAATGTATAGGCTCTTTTTTTATCATGACTTTCAGGTAGTTCAATAATTTTTAAATGATCTTTTCTTGCTTTATTTTCCACTTTAGTTTTTTCCCAGTGAGATATTTCACATTGCCTCTGGTTTTTCATTCTTTTGTTTTTGTTTTATTGTTTCTTGATTTCTCATAAAATCACCAGTTTTGTTTGTTCCATTTTATATTTTAAGGAATTATTTTCTTCAGTGATCTTTTGTATCTCTTTTTCCATTTGACCAATTCTGCTTTTTTAAAATGTTATTTTCTTCAGTAGTTTTTGTGTCTCCACTAAGCTGCTGATTCAGTTTTCATGATTTTCCTGCTTCAGTCTCAATTTTCTTCCCAATTATTTTTCTACCTCCTTTTCTTGGCTTTCAAAATCCTCTTAGAGCTTTTCCATGGCCTGAGACCAATTCATATTTTTTTCTTGGAGGCTTTGGATGTAGAAGCTTTGGCTTCTTCTGAGTGTGCATTTTGAACTTTTCTATGACCATAGTAACTTTTTGTGGTCAGCTTTTTTTAAAAATTCTGACTTGATTTTAATTCCTTGTTAAGGTAGGGCTCTGCTTCCAGAGTAGAGGGTATACTGTCCCAAGTTTTGGGGGATTTTTCCAGCTGTTTTCAGAGTTACTGCTAGGGTCCTGCAAGTTTTCAATTCTTCCTAGGTGGAATGATTGTTATTCTCCTGACCTGCACTCTCCTTTCTGCTCTTAAATTTGAGGAACAGTGTGCTCTCCCTGTGGCAGCAACATCCTCCTCTTCCTGGGACTGTGACCCAGAACCAGTACTGCATCTCAGGTTCCAATATGGGCAAAGCAAGAGAGTCCTACCTCAGAGCTATCAGAAAGACCCTTATAATCTCCTTCTGAATCCCTTACCATCTGTGGACCTAGAACTCTGGAAGCAACTACATCTGTTGATTTAGTGGCTCCCAAGAACTGCTCCTGGTCCACTGGGGTCAGGTCTGCATTGCTGAGGCCTATCTTAGACTGTGCTCTACTTCCATCCTGGTATGACAGACTTTTCCTGCTGACCTTCCAATCTTGGCAATCTCTGGGCTGAATGGAAACCACTAGTGCAGTCATTGATCCAGTCACCTACCTGGCTGCCTGTTCCTGAATTACTAAGGTTGGTTCACTCCAGTGGAGCAATGTTGCATTGTGTTCCTCTCTCATCCTGGTACAACAGACCTTTCCCATTGATCTTTCAAGTTTCCTGGGATGGAATATTGTTTATCTCAGTCTTTTTGTGGGTTTTTCCACTCTAGATTTTGTTTAGAGTCATCATTTTATAGATATTTGGAGTAGTTTGGAGGAGAGCTTGGGTGAATCCCTGCCTTTACTCTGACATCTTGGCTTTGTCCCTCCCCCTCCCTTTTCATTCCTTTTGAAATTTTACTACTGATCTACGTGCAATTTAAATGACATCACCTATTCTAAATCTGTGAATATACATGGACACACAAACATACACATACATTTGCTTATTGTCATTAAATATCTTTATTTTTTAATTTCATAATATAATACATTAGATGATATGGAGATAGATTCAAATATGATAAGTTCCCCAGTCACTGAAGGTGAAAATAGAGTGCAATCACACTGCTAGCAGATTGTTTTAATTTCACATCTGTTTGTTCTCTTTCTTTCTATTTTATTTTTTAGGTAGATCCTCAAGACTTTCCAAAAGTCAGATACACAAAAACAGGTATCTTATTGACTGATCCAGTTATCTCTTATATTTTTTGTTTCTTCCTTAAGGATATGATTTCTCTCTCATCACACTCAATTTAGATCAATGTACAACATGGAAATAAAGTAAAGACTAACAAATTGCTTTCTGTGGGGGGTGGGGGAGGGAAGAAAGATGGGGGAAAACTTGTAAAACTCAAAATCTTTAATACAAAAAAGTCAGATACACACACACACTTATGTATCTACACACACCTGTGACACACAGACAACATGAAGAAATACAGACACACAAAAAAGTCATCCAGATAACCATACTGGCCAGATCTATGCTGCTGGAACATAATTAGGGTTCATTTAGCTCTCTTGCTCTTGTTTCTTCCAAAATACATAGTTTGACACCACAATGAATGGGATAGTTTAAAGAAAAACAGCCCAGGGGACCAGGCTTTTCCTGGTTTCATACATTGGCAACCTCAGAGGAGAAAAGAGCTGTAAGCTCTCACTAGAAATATTGGTGGCTATCTTCCTGCTTTCCTGTCTCAAATACTTTTCCTCTTTGGCTATACTTACACCAAACAAGCATGACTGACAAACCCAGGCAGTTTTAGATAAGAACTCACTATTTGATGCGAACTGCTGGGAAAACTGGAAAGCAGTATGACAGAAAATAGGTACAGACCGACATCTTATACTACATACCAAAAGAAAAGTCAAAAGGAGTACATGATTTAGACTTAAAGGGCAATACCAAATTAGGGGAACATGGAATAGTTTATCTTTCAAATTATGGATAAAAGAAGAATTTATGACCAACAAGAGATTGAGGGTATTATGAGATGTAAAATGGATAATTTTGATTATATTAAATTAAAAAGGTTCTGCACAAACAATACCAATGAAGTCAGGAATAGAAGGAAGAAATATGGGAGTTTTTTTATAACAAGATAAAGATCTGATTTCAAATATATAAATAAAATTAAGTCAAATTTATCAGAATACAAAGTCACCCCTCAATTGATAGTCAAAGAATATGAACAAGCAGTTTCCAAATGAAGAAATCAAAGTTATCTATATTCATATGAACAAATGCCCTAAATCACTATTAGAAAAAAACCAAATTAAAAACAACTTTGAGGCACCACCTCACACATATCAGATTGGATAATATGCCAGAAAAGGAATGTTCAAGATGTGAGAAAATTGGAGCCCTCATGCATTGCTGATAGTTGTGAACTGATCCAACCATTCTAGAGAGAAATTTGAAATCATGACCAAAGGGTCACCAAACCATGCATACCCTTTGATCCAGCAATAACACTACTAGGTCTATAGTCCAAAGAGATTTCACAAAGGGAACTATTTGTACAAAAGTATAGCAGTTCTTTTTGTGGTGACAAAGAATTGGAAATTGAGGGGATGTCCATCAATTGAGGAATGACTGAGCAAGTTATGGCATATGATTGTATTGATATACTGTTGTGCTATAAAAAATAACATATTATTATTGTGCTATAAGAAAAAACAATAAGGGGTGGCTAGGTGGCACAGTGAATAGAGCACCGGCCTTGGAGTCAGGAGGACCTGGGTTCAAATCCGACCTCAGACACTTAATAATTACCTAGCCGTGTGGCCTTGGGCAAGCCACTTAACCCCATTGCCTCGAAAAAAATCTAAAAAAACAAAAAACCCCCCAAAAACCCCAAACAGGTAGATTGCAGAAAAAAAACTGGAGAGACCTAATGAACTTATGCAAAATGAAGTGGCCAGACCCAGAAGACCATTGTACACAGTACAGTGTAACAGTAATACTGTACGATGATCAACTGTGACTTAGCTATTCTCAGCAATACAATAATCCAAGACAGTTCCAAAAGACTCATTATGAAAAATGCTATCCACTGCCAGAGAAAGAACTTAAGGAGTCTGGATGCATGCTATTTTTTACTTTATATTTTCATTTTTGGTCTGTTATTTTTTACAACATAAGTAATATGGAAATATGTTTTGCATGATTGAACATGTATAGCCCATATTAAATTGTTATTCACTGGAGGGAGGGAGAAGGACAGGAGAGAGGGAGAAAATTTGGGACTCAATTTAAAAAATGAATGTTAAATCATTTTATATTTATTAGAGAAAAATAAAATATTCAAAAAGAAAAAAGTTCCCATTTTGAATTTTGGCTTTGCTCCTTAAGGATTTTATATCATCCATAAAATTGGAATGGTTATAACAATATACTTTGAACCTTACAAAACTATACTAAGGAAAATGATTTGTAAACTGAAAACCACCATAAAAATAGGAGTCATTCTTATTTCAGGCACTAAATCTTCAAACTGATGGAATCTCAGTAAGATTTTGCTTTTTTTCCCCCCTGGTTAGGTTCTTTTAATGTGTTCTAAGATAGAACACATTATTTGAGAAAACATGGTCTTTTTCCCTTAAAATAAAAAAACAAAAACCATTAATTTCCACATCTATCATCCATCTCTGTGTCTAGTAAAAAGTAGCATGCTCTATCCCTTGAAATGTCACCCAGGTTTTTCCAAGACTTTCTCCAGACTGCATGTTTGTCTTGGAATGTCCTCACAAAGTTCTGTCAATGATTAGATGACAGAATAAAGCTCCCAGAATACATTCAAATATCAGAGGGAGAAAGAAGGGGGAGAACCTATTCAAACTTTGGTTTTCTTCTTTATGGCTTAATACATCCTCTTTTTCCTTGACTTTCTCAGAAGCCACCTGTACCTGCAAAGTTTCCTCAGCCTCTGCCTTCCAAAGATTTCTTTGCTTCCTCTAATACTTACTTGGCCACTGAAGCTATTGGACTTGGGCCCCGTCCAAAGTTAGTTTCCATAAATGTTCCCATCTTCCATGGCCTCTTTCTCAGTTTTAGCAACTTCTTCTGAGTTGAAATCCACAAAATCAAATCCTTTAGGTGAATCTATCTTCCTGTATGTGGCTATCCTGGCACCCACAGAGTCATGAAAGAATCTTTCAGAGTTTCTTCTTTTGGGTCTTTGGACAGAACTTTTACAGACAAAGTTTTATAAGACTCTCTCTTTGGTGTTACATTAGCTCTCTTCTGTCCCTTCAACTCCAGCTGGATGGTTCTTCCTTCAATTTCTATTTTGTTACAAGAATTTAAAGCTTCTTTTACATCTTCTACAGAGTTAAATTCAATGACTACATATCTTTTAAGTCAGCGTTGTTCTGGGGCAAGGTGATGAATGTTGCCTTCTCAAAAACTTCTTGAGACTTTCTTTAGTAGCATTCTAGACAAGGTTATTCAACACCTTCAACATTTTTGAGTCTTTGGCTTGCTGTTGGGCCTGCTCCAATTATTATTCTCCATACTTCTTGAGTTTTCTTCTCCTTGACTTTTCTCCCCTATGTAGTCCAGAATGAGGACCCACTCATCAATCTCAGTTCCCTGTTTCTCTTCTAAGGTCTTGTCCATGTCTGCTTCTGTCTTAAATTAAATATAGATAATCTCTTTGGGTGTTCCATCCTTCTTGGTTCAGATCAGTCTGACCTCAGTAACATCTTTAAATACTTCCTTGAGCTTCTTTTGAATTACTTTATATGGCAGATTCTTGACAAAGAATACCATTGCATCTCAATCTCTCTTGTTTTCATTTGCTTTTTCCATCTTCATTTCAGAGCCAAGCACATTGGAATTCACTAAGTTCCAGACTCTTTTTCAGAAGATTCAAATTCTATATATCCAAAATTTCTAGTGGAATTAATGAGAACATCATCAACAGTGAGGTCCTTTTTTGCAAAGATATCCATGATGACAATTTTTTAAACTCAGAAATGGTTTTTTTTGGAAGTCCAGGTTACCAGCTAAGAGACTAAAATTAGGAGATGCTTTAGTTTCCTATTCTTGTTTCTTGGTTTGGGGGGTTTTGTGTTACCCATTTCTAGTTTTCCTCTTCTCTTGCTTCTTTGATGGGCACTTCCTCCTCCCATTGACATCCTCTTTATCATCATCTTCTTCTTCATCTTCTTACTCCTTGGCTTGAATTCATTCACTTTCCCAGAAGCAGTCTTCCCTTTGGCAGTTGCTGTATCCATAGCTTCTTCTTCAATGTCATTCTCATGCAGAATCTTTATCTTCATCACTATAATTATCCTCCTCATTCTCTTCCATCTCATCCTCAGAGTCTTGTTTGGATACAGCTATTCCCCATTTTTGTGACTTTGTGTGACTCAAATTCTTCATTCTCCTCATCTTTACTGGCCTCTTTTCAGATTCACTGTCCTTTTTTGTTGATATTCTTCCCATTTTTGTCCCTTTCATTTGGAGGGGGGGGTAATGTTGCTTTAGGTGGAGTGGTTCCCTTCTTGCCTGGTGTGATGAGAGCTTTGATTGAGTCACCACTTTCTTGACTGAGGCTACAACATTTTTCCCAGAGTGCTTTCTTGGCACTTGTGGTGGCTACAATAGCTTTTTGGATTAGTGGTACCTTTTGATTAGTGGCCTTCTTGATTTCCTTCTGAGGAACCACAAACTCTTCTCCATTATTTTCTTCTTTACATCTTCACTATACCCTATCTCTTTTGGAGGAAGAACCAAATTTGGGGGACTCATCTGGATTTTAGTAACCATACCAAATTTCACCATTTTGCTGGTGTGGGCTTATGGGGCAGAGGATACAGGCAACGTCATTGAAGATCACAGCAAACACATGCAGTCTTTTCTTGGCAGAGACTAAGACACAAACTTTACTAAAATTGTAATCCTTGTTAAGTGAACTTGATATCAAATCAAAATTTAGAATCTACAATACAGATATATTAGATGAACATTCAAAGTACTATAAATACAAATTTTCTTCCAAGTCAAAGACCATAATTAATCCCTGAAGCAAGCAGTATGAAGAGTGAATGCCCTCACACGTATGTATCTGTGAATGTTTAGGGGAAGGGATTTTGATATAGGGAAAACAATAACCTATGATGGGGAGACAGCAGCCCCTAGAAACTGACAGGTTTACTCCTGGGGAGGCAGCCAATCAGAAGTAGGAAGGTAGTCAATCAGAAGTGAGAAGGGAGCAAGGCAAAAAAAAGGTTTCCTTATTCTGCCATCTGACAGCTTTCTCTTATAACTAATCTTTTTGTTAACAAGGTGCTAAACTTTGCTATTTCTTTCTTCTAAGTTTGACACCCCAAAGCAAAAGTATTGGTTGGTTCTCCCTAGTTATAATTCTTTCCTGGAATATTTACATTATCAAAATCCAGATATCATGATGTATTTTAGAAACAAATTAGTTACTTAAATTCAATGTGCTTGCATTTTAAAGAGCAAGAACGTTCTTCTTTATATGGTTTTTGCTGTTTCCATACCAATATGGCTTAGTATTTGAACCTTGAATTTTCTACATATCCCCCAGGCAGTACTGTTAAATATTCTATATTTCATCAAGTGAGGAATTGATAGGAAAAAAAATCTACTGGGGGAGATATATTTAGAAGCTATGAACTTGATTTGCCCATCTAGACCCTTAGAATGAAAGCTAAAAGGGACTTTGGAATCATCTCATGTAACCCACTTCAGTTGATAGATAAGGAACTCAAGACTGAGAGAGGGAAAGTGATATAGCTACATCATGTAGCTGTATCAGTATCAGATGCAAGTTTCTTCTTTGGCATACCTGGGTCAGCAGTCATGGACCTCTTTGATCATACTTAAACATTTCTGACTTTTGAATAAGGGCTATTTGAGTAATCTGAACAACCTGTTCCACATAGCTTCTTATTTCTGCTGAGATAAGAGCTTAACTCCTGACTGGTCTTCAGGGACCATCACTTTTTGTGTATCCAACCCAGCAATAATGATAATTCAATTCATTTCAGTATAAGATAATGCAGTTCAGTCTAATTCAACAAATATTTATTAGCTGTCTAATAGCTATCAGGTCAAGGCCCTTTGCTGACTAGTAAGATACATACATACACACACACACACACACACACACACACACACACACATATATATATATATATATATGGATGAAGTAGGATATATTGAGGATGCAAAGAAAAAAGACATAATAACAATAATAATAATAATAATAATAGCATTTTCTAAGGTTTTAAGGTATACAAATCATTTTAATGTATATATTTTTTTCATTTTTTATCTTCACAAATGCCTTGAGAGTTAGATTCTATTATCCACATTTTATAGAAAAGGAAACTGAAAATGACAAAGGTCTAGTGTCTTGTCAAGGGTCATAGTTAGGACCTGACCCCAGTCAAGTTGATGGATTGAGATATATAAACATGTAAACTAAATACAAATGTAGAGTCATGTAAAATAAAATACAAATTACTAGGTCATGGAATGCATAGGAGAGGTCAGAGTAGACTGAAAGTCTTAAAGGTAGAAAGAACTCTGATTTTTTTTTTTTTGGCAAGGCAATGGGGTTAAGTGACTTGCCCAAGGTCACACAGCTAGGTAATTATCTGAGGACTCCAGGGTCAGTGCTCTATCCACTGCACCACCTAGCTGCCTCAGAACCTCTTCTAACTAGAGAATTCAGAAGAAGATTCACAGCAGAAGCCCTACTTTCATTAAAGAAGGAAAAGAGAGACCATTCCATACTATAGGAAAAGGTATGTTCCAAAGTCCAGAAATTAAGGACAGAATGAATTCTAGGGAATTATGAATAACTCAGCTTAGATGGCAGTGCAGCATATGCAAAAGTAGTTTTATGAAAACAAAATACTGAAAGCAGGGTGCAAGATTGTAAGGGGCATTGAATGCCAGATTAATAGAGTTAGTATTTCTTTTTCTGTAGCTGGGAGTCATCAAAGATTTCTGAGCAAGGGAGTAATATGATTAAGACATAAAGAAGATAACTGGTTATGTATCTGAGGGGAAGAATGAAAGCAGGAAGGTGCTATTGGGTGCTATTGGGTTTGAATTAGGGCATTGGCATTTGACTTGGAAAAGTGAGGATGGATCCAAGAGATGCTGTGCTGCTGGACTGTTAGTTGAGATTTTTCTGCATTTAAAATTATCCAATGTTCATTGTCTTTCTTCCCTATGATGGCTTAACTTAGAACAAGTTGACAATCAAGTAGAGCCTTGCATTAGAAAATCAAAAGGCATAGGGAAGGCAGGAGGTAGGGAGCAGAATCCCACCCTGAAGCTAGGGACAGAATAAGGGGAAGAATTGGGACTGGGACTCAGTGTCAGCAAAGGAAGAAGGATCATATGCAATATTCTTATGCCAGTGACCTCCTTGAGCTCTTAGTCTTTGAGATATGATGAAAAACAAGGCCTGAATTCAAAACCTAGTCTTGTTACTTAGAAGTTATGGGTTAAAGTGTTGGGGAGAGGAACTATGCCTCAGTGACCAGTCTGGAACCAAAGCTTAGGGATTCATTTGGACTCAGCTTAAGACTTATTTTGAGGGGCGGCTAGGTGATGTAGTGGATAAAGCACTGGCCCTGGAGTCAGGAGTACCTGGGTTCAAATCTGGTCTCAGACACTTAATAATTACCTAGCTGTGTGGCCTTGGCCAAGCCACTTAACCCCGTTTGCCTTGCAAAAAAAAAGACTTATTTTGAGATTAAATCAAAGTTCAGCCTGGACAGTGACTTGGAATCTTCACCTAAGAAAGTAGAAAAAGCTTTGACTTAAGAGTCACAAGAACAGAAAGTGAGACAAGGTCTCTCTTTTCTCTTAAAGTCTCAAGGGAACTAACATGAATCAGAAAGAAAGACACCATTAGTCTTGGTGGGATGGGAAGTTGTAATCTAGACAGAGGTCTTCTTGGGAGAAATGAATGTATTTGAGTAATCTTAGGGGAATAGCTTGGGAAAGGAATCCTGACATGTATAAGGATGAAGGGCAAAGTGTAAAGCAGAGACTCATGAAAAGACCATAGAATTAAAGACCAAGAGTTGGTATGACCATTAGAAAGCATCAAGTTTCTTGCCCTCAATTTAGGGATGAGACTCAAGGAATCTCCAATACTAGCATGAGCCCCAGGGGCAAGTAGAGCTCCTGGTGGCACTAATTCTTCATCCAACCTCTATGTCTCATTTTCTGGTTTAATAGAATCTCAGCTAACAACTTCAAATGACCAGCCACCTCTCTCTTCTGGGTGAAGTTTTCTCTACATTTATGTGATGTCCAGGCTTTGAGGTTGCCCAATGCTTGCCATGTATGAGTGCTCCAAAAAAGCTTGATGACACTAACTGATAGAATTTCTTGAGTCTTTACTCTTTACATCACTGAAACATATTGTGGAAGTTTCCTAAGAAAGGGAAATATGTCTTAGTTCAACCTTGCATCTACCTCCACAATGAACAATAAACATTTTCCTGAAAACTGTGGTTACAAATGTTTATTGGAACAATGAACGAAAGACTTCATTCATACCCCCTCCCAATACACATATTTCTCCATCAACAGCATTAATATTTTATAATTTCAACACATTAAATGCTACCTCTTCCCAGCCTTTAAAATAATGAAAGTACCTCATATTTATACAAGGTTTTGAAAGATTCATGTTTACTACCTAAGCCTTACAAACTGCTCTGTTCAGGAAGTGGGGTAGGAATTATGATATCCTCACCTCCATTTTACAGATGAAAAAAACTGATGTTGCTCAATGTCATACAGAAAAAAGTCACATTTGACCCCAGATATCCTGACTTCCCATCCAATATGATGCCATATTAGAGATGGAAAGACAATAAAAATCATCAAGTCTAATTACTACCCCCCATTGTCCAAATGGTCCAGGGACTTGCATGTTGATGGCTGATTGCTAACCAATTGTTCTAAACCTATCTCATTAAATGAATGACCAGTCAGAGGACTAACTAGTGAGTCCACATGGAAGAAGGATCTGCTGTTAGTTGACAGGAATAGAGACTTGGCAAGGGATATTAGTTGGTTAACATTTTGCAGAGACAGGGATGATGGAGAGAGCCATAAATGCTGAGCAGTCCAGTCTGCTCATAAATGCTTTTGAAAATAACATTTGAATGACTTACACTTCCTCACAATGAAAGGAGAGTGCTTGCAATGTGAAATAAATACAAAATCTGACTAGAGTCCGTGGAAGACCTGTAGACACTTTTTTAGCTGTTGCAGTTGATCAGTAATGGGGTTTAAGATTCAGAAGGAGCCAATTTTCAGACTCTGGTGATACTCCTCTCCTTTGTTTCAAAAATTCCAAATCCTCTACTTTTGGGCCATAATCATGGGACTTTGCCAATTCCTCCTCATTTCCATAGTCAGACTGGTCTGGGACACCTTAGGGGTAGGCAGAACCTATCATTGTTTTCCTTGTCTCTATTAGCTGCCTTATATTGCCCCTTCTCATCTCTATCTTTCTCCCACTAGACCTGTATTCCTCAAGTTTGAAAGCATATTCTCTCTTTTTGAGCTAATAGGTGAGCAACTAGGTTATAGACTTTACTTTTTAGCATCTGTGTGAATAGTCTGGCCACTTTTCTTCTCAGAACCTCAGTTTTCTCCTCTAACATGGGGAAAATTATACTTGCCCTGCCATTTTTTTCTACCAGTTTTCTCCCTTATGCCTGGAATTCTCTGCTCCCACCTTTATTTTCCATGGCTTCCATTGAGACTCAGTTAAAATTGAATTTTCTATGGGTAAACCTTTCCTAGTCCCCCTCCATCTACTTGTCTCTCAGATTACTTTCATGTATATACATACATATATATATATATATATATATATATATGGGGAAAACAACATATAAGTAAGTATATATGCAGAAAATTTATCTTCTGCATGTCTAGTTACTTACGTGTTGTCTTCCCCATTCATTCTTTGATGGCAGAAATTGTCCCCCTCCTTCTTTGTATCCTCACTGCATAGCATAGTTCCTGATATACAATAATCACATCATAAAAGCATATTGACTGACTGATACCCTTATGGAAGTTCGATATGGAGCACAGGAAATCATGGATGGGAAAATGCTTTGAAATTATAAAGTAGAATATTTTGTTTTAATGCATCATTGTTTATACAGATTACTCTCATAGTTAAATTTCAAGATTTCCTCTCTCTTCTGAGTTGAGTCCCTAAATCCTCAATTGCCTATTGGATATATCCCCTAGGTGTCTTATAGCCATCTCATACTCAATTTGTCAAAAATAGAACTTGTGACCTTAGGACCTTCTGTCATTCTGCATGTGAAATGGATTCATCTGAAATGTCTGGAAAAGAAGATTGGAGAAGGGTTTTTAATGCCAAACTGAAGAAGAATTTGTATTTTATCCTGGAAGCAAAGGAGATTTCCTGAAATGTCTTGAGAAGGGTTGTAATATAGCCAGAAAACAGAACTCATTATCTTAGCTCCCTAAATCTAAGCCTTCTCCAAACTTTCATATTTTGTCAAGGGCAAACCCAGGTTTGTAACCCAAGTTCAGGACCTTAGAACCTCAGAGTAAACCCAACTCCTCCTTTTCTCTTATGCATTATATCCAATCAGTTGTTAAATCTTAATTTATTGCCACAACACCTATTCTATCTTTCCCATTTCTTTCCACTCAAATAATTATGATTCTACTTTTATCATTTCTCTTCTGGACTATTGTAATATTGAAATCCTGGCTCTCAGTCATCTCTTCTCTAATCTATCATCTACCCAGCTGCCAAAATAATTTTTGTAAAATACATCAGACCATATCATTCCCTTGTTCAGGATGCTTCAGTAACTCTCCTTTGCCTCTAGGATAAATTCTTAAACTTAGCTTTAAAAATCTTTTACAAGTTAGTTTGACCCCACCTTTCTTGACTTATTTGATATTATTCCACTTTGCATGCTCTGGGTTTCAGAAAAACTAACCCATATGTTGTTCTTCAGACTTGGCTTTCTATCTTTCACCTTCATGTCTTTGCCCAGATTGTACCTCATGCCTAGAATGTACTGACAAGATGCAATTGACCTAGAAGCAGGAAAATCTAGATTTGAATTCTATCTTAGATACTTACTAGTTTTATATAAATTTGGGCAAGTCAGTTTTCCCCTTTTAAAAAATCATGGTAACAATAGTATCTAACACAAATTTTTGTTCAGTTGTTTCCTTTATGACTGACTCTTCATGACCCCATTTGGAGTTTCCTTGGCAAAGATACTAGAGTGATTTGCCATTTCCTTCTCCAACTCATTCTACACACAAGAAAACTGAGATATGGGCTTAAATGACTTGCAGGTTGCACAGCTAATAAGTGTCTTGGGTCAGATTTGAACTGAGGGATTTGGATCTTCTTGATTTCAAGCCTGGTACTCCATTCACTGTGCCACCTAGCTATCACTCACAAGGCTGTAGTGTTGAGCAAATGAGGTAATGTGAAGGAAATACTTTGCTCATCTTAAAGTGGTACATAAATATAAACTATTACTATTATTATTACTACCACTTCTGAGAATTTTCTGTTTCCTTCAATATTCAATTTGGTTGCCATGTCTTGTGGGGAGTCTTTTCTAATCTCTTATTTGTACATGCCCTCCCACCCATCAACTTATCCATATTTACTTCTCTGTTTGACTTTTTGGACTCTGTTGACCTTTTTTGAGAACAGGAATTATTTTTTATTTCTTTTTTTTGTAATTTTCAGAACCTTATGTTCTATGAACCTTATGCTCTAGTACGTATTTTTTAAAATGTCTGAATTTCTGTCATTCATTCATTGTTATTAAGGCCCTACTATGTACAGAATTCTGTCATTGGAACATTATCAGAGAGAGAGAAATGAATAAGTTATGATCCCTATGATCTTAGCATTCCTCAGTGCAAGACAGACAGATAAGTAATTGTAATACAGGACAGAGTATGACAGAGATCTCTGGAGAAGTATATAATATCACTACAATCACTCTGTCACTACAGAGAAGGAAAGGATTGCTTCTACCTTAGGAATGGGAGTGTTTTAGAGAAAGCTTTGTGGAGGAGGTAACTTTTAAACCAGGCCTTGAAGGGATGGGTAGAAAGAAGTAGAGAAATGAAGATTTTTAAAAATTAAATTGTATTATTTTCATTTAGCAAATACTTAATTTCTCTCCCTTTTCCTTCTCTTCTAATCCCAGCCTGCAACTATTAAATTAAAATTAGGCCCCTGGCCCTGAGTCAGGAAGACCCAAATTGAAATTTGGCCTTAGACACTCAGAACTACCCAGTAATGTGACCTTTCATATGCAAAAGTGTTGGGTGAGTCATTTAACTATTGTTTCTTCAACTACAAAATGGAGCCAATAATAGCACCATAGTAGTTCTGAGGATCAGATGAGCTAATAAGTCTTGCATATAGTAGGGGTTATATAAATCAATCTATTATTGTAAAAAGAAAAACAAAACCTTTGTAACAAATTTGCATATTCAAGCAAGACAAACCTCCGCTTTGACCATGTCCAAATAGGTTTCAATCATTCTGCATCTTGAGTGAATTTATTGTCTCTCTGACAGGAGGTAGGTAGTGGATTTCATCACCTGTCTTATGAAATCATAGTTGATCATAGCAATGAGGGTATGAGGGTATGGGGGATGTGGGTGGGTGGGTTTAAGTCTTAGAAGGTTGTATGTTTTTACAATGTTGCTATTGTATACATTGTTCCCTTGGTTCTACTTACTTCACTATGCATCAGTTCATATAAGTCTTTCCCAATTTTTCTGAAACTATTCCTTTCATCATTTCTCATAGCACAAATGTTTTATTTACCAATTCCCTAATTAATGAGCAACTCCTTAGTTTCCAATTTTATATCATCACAACAAGAGTTGCTATAAATATTTGTGTACACATGGTTGCTTTTCCTCTTTCTTTGATTAGAGAAGTAGTGTTCTTGAAGGTTAAAAATTGAGGAAGTAGCAGAAATTTCAGGTTGATGAAGTAGCAGGGAGATAAAAAGTGTGAAATTTGTTCTGGGATCAGTTAAGCATGTATCTATTTGGCTGACTATGGAAAATGTAACCCAAGGCTCAAAGTCCATTAGTATGGGACACTTTCCTTTCCTTCAAAAATTAATAGCAAACACACAGATGCTTTGGGACTGGGATTATAAATATGTTAGGGGGAATTGGGTGAGAAAATTTTGGAAAGGTATGTAAATTAGGACCAAGTTGGGAGAAGGTGCTAACCTGAGAATTTGTGACTTGTCAGTGGGGAACTATTGAAGGTCACTAACTTAGAGAGTGATGCATCAGTGAGTTCTTGAGTGATTACTGTTGTCATTGCTATTTTCCTCTTTTTTGGTGACTTTTAGGCTGGAGAGTTGCTGTTTTTTGGAACAACAGATTTTTTTTTTCTTATGGTATGAAGTAGATGTGGGTTCATGTTTTGTTTATAACTTTCTCCCCTGGGGTATGGGAGGTCTCCCTGCTCCAAGAGTGCTTCAAGATTTATGATTGGTTTGGCCCCAAGGTGCAGGAAGGGAGTGGGGAATATCAGGGCTGGGGCTTCAGAACAGCACTTGGAAATAATTTTGGGGAAGTTATTCACAGTCAGATTTTCTCCAAACTCATAAAGAGAACTTTGCTCTGACATTGTTGAGACTTTGAAGAGCTCTTTTAGCTTTGGGGTGATGAATGAAATTTGGCCAGCAGTGCTGAAAACAGCCAGCTCCCTTGTTAAGTACATACAAAGCAATGATTTCACTTTGATGGAGTGGGATTGAGGAGGTAGGCTGAAGCAAGGGTTTGGGAGTGGGGAAAAGATTGTGATTCAATCAAAATTTATTAAGCATCTATGTATATACCAGATACTTCTATGCAATGAGAATATAAAAAGAAGCAAAAGATAGCCCCTACTCTCATACAATCTAACGGAGTCTACAATAGTGGTTTCAATCTTTTCAAATTAGTAGGCTGGTGGAGACAGGACAGTCAGGTTCTCATCCTGGCTCCTCTACTGACTCACTGAGGCAGTATATCACAGTTGTAGAGTACTAGACTTAGACTAACGAAAATCTAAGTTCTAAGCCTGCTTTTCACAATTACTATTGGTGTGTTGTACACCCTTCAGGACTTCACCATCATTTCCCGGGAACCTGCCACATCATTTCAATTCTAGAACTCATCAATTCCCTCTCCCTCTAGCACCTATCCCCTGCTTGGAGAGAGTGGAACTGAAGAGCTCCTTCTTAGAACCTCTTTTTATGGAGAGTACCCTCCTAGTCATCTCTTCCTTTCCCAGCTAGATACACTTCTCTGGAACCTCCTTCCTACTCTTGTTTCCTTCTGTGTGCTGTCTTCATTAGATTATAAGATTTTTGAGGGTAGGAATTTTTTGTCTTTCCAGAGGATGACATATTTATTGACTAGCTGACCATGAACAAGTTTCCATTTAGTTTCAATTTCCCTTCTGTAAATAGTGCTAGTAAGGCCTATCTTATAGGATGGTTGTGGATCTCAAGTAAGGCATAAAGCAGTAATCCAAACACAGGAGAACATACTTTATGCTGAACTAAGGGGCCTCTCTTAGTAGATGACATAACTATCTAGGGTAAATTTCAGAATGGAATCCAGAATGGAATTGAGTTAACAATTCAAGTAACTGCACTTTTACATGGATGGAATCAGTTCCAAGTCGTTTTTATTCCTTCTGCTTTGTATAGATGGCACCTATAAGAAGGTCCTCATATCTTTTTCAAGTTTTCTTTTTCAGTGCCTTCCAAGGTTTCTGTCTAAAGATTGATTAATTCCCATAATAAATCATAACTAACTTGGCTTGTGTTTGCTCCCCTCCCACAGAATTGTAATGTCTTTTCCATCTTCAGTGTGACCTAGTTAGATGATTTAATTGACAAATAGGTCATATGCATTAACTGAAAAAAAAAAACAAACAAAAAGTAAAACAACCAAGATTCACTTTTTAAAAAGATGATCCAAAGAGGTGGTATTAGCCCCAACCAAACTCTGTACATCCTCTACTGGTTTCCTTCAGTTCTGTCTCTCACTGCTGACAGAGAAAAAAAGATCATGGTGCTAGGAAATAATCCCCATATATTTCTTTAGGATTTAAAGGTCAAAAGATTTGGAGGGACTTGGGTTAACTGTATTAACCTTCCCATCATCTTCTGTTTCTGTCACAATCAACCTTTAGCCACTTGCTAGGCAAGGTTGCTGCTTAAAGAATCTAGCTGTTTTCTCCTATTGTTACTAACAGAGTTCCAGGGAAGTGTGTGTATATATATATATATATATATATATATATATATATATATATATATATATATATATGTGTGTGTGTGTGTGTGTGTGTGTGTCAGAGTTCTCAGTCAAACCAAAAAGTAGCCACTGACTAAAGGTGATGGTAGTAGGGTTTTAGTTAAACCAAAAATGTATCTCCAGAAGAACCACTATATCATCAACAAAAAGAAGTGTATATTAATGCTTTGCTCTCTTAAAAAGCTCACCAATAAATAACCTTTAGTTTGACCCCTTTTTCTCCATTTATCATAACCTCCTGAAGTATAACCCCACACTTGCTATCTCTGTGGTGCCTCAGGAAGGGTACAGAGCAAAGAGGTATTAGCTGAGCAGTGAAGGGGATGGAGGAGGGAAGAAAGAAAAGAGGGCATCCAAATGATAGCTACAGAGAAAATATATTTAACATACTTTAAAAACTTGAAAATACTAGTTGTTGTGCTGTGATTTTTCTTCTCTGTGAGCCTCAGCTTTCACATCTATTAAATTAAGGGTTTTAACAAGATCATCTCTAAAGACATTTCTAGTTTTGATTTTCTATTCTGTAACAGAAGGAAGAAGTCAGCAAAGGAAAATGTCTTCTCCCTCTCAATTAGGAATGTGCGGAGAAAGGGACGAAGACTAGCTCTCCCAGTAGAAAGGAATATTTCATGCTTAATGCCCCATATGGAGAATGGGTGAGGGGAATACAAAGCTGTTTCCTAGTGTGGTTTGAAGAATGATGTGTGGTGAGAGGAGAGACTGAAGTCTGTTGGTTTCTTTGAAGATAAGGAGCTGCTTTGGCTCCTTAAATAATAGCAGTGGTTCTCACATAGACACTGAGGATGTATCTCAATTACCATATCAGAAATGCAGCTTTGACTTTTTCAGGAAGGCCTCATCACAACATACTCAACTTTAGCAGGTGAATACCCTCCCCTCTTTAACCCTACTTTTCCTACCTCCCCAATAGTTAATCATCAAATATTTATTAAAAGCCTACCAGATGCTAGGCATTTAGCTAAGTGCTAGTGGGAATACAAAGAAAGACAAAAATAAACTTTTTAATGGTCAAATAGCCTACATTAAATTGACACTTTTTACACAAATAAATGCATACAAAATAAATACAAAAGAATTTTTTTAGGGGGGGGGGAATCAGTAAAGGCCCAAAGTTTAGGTGATGCTTGAGAGGTAAGGAGGAAGTGTATTCCAGACAGTTCATTTCATGAAAGCTGATGAGATCTATAGTTGTATCAAGAGAAGAGGGTTCAGGAAAGATTTTGTGGTACAGCTATAGTTAGGGTACAGGATTTCAAAGTTGATACAATAAAGAAGAGTTCTTAGGCAAGTAGGAGAACTAAGACAGCGTCATACCAGGAAGACCCAAAAAGAAGAAAGTTTTTAGGAAAAGAGGGTGATCATTAGCAACAAAGGCAGCAGAGCTGTCAAAAAGGATTGGGATTGGGAAAAGGTGTTAGTACCATAGACAACCTGGGGAGAACAAAGAGGGATGCCATAGATTCCTTATCTAGCTGACTTCCTAAGAGTCAGCACTCTAATAAAGACATCCAGAGAGATGACACCCACATTAGAGTAGGTCCTGGGGAATCCTAATACTCTTCTCAGAACTTTTAGGTTCATCAGTGTCTGAATCACTCTGCTTAATATGTGTCAAGATCTTACAACAATGATTGGTTTGTTGCTACCCACAATAAATTTTTCTCCTCTTTATTCATGATACTGATCCCATATAGTTCAGGTTCAATCAGAATTTCTGATTCAACATGTTGTTATCTACTATGTTCTACCCTTGATCATAATGTTGACACCTTGGATTATATAGTGACTAAATAATCTTTGACTTGGAAGTTTCATTAATGATGAGTAAGCTGGGATCTTTTTCAGATTTGTTGCTAAGCTAGAGCACATTCAGAGGAAGGCAAATGAGATGGTAAAGAGACTTGTAACTATATTACATAAGCATCAGGATTTCATAAATCCCCCTTATCTGAAGCATGATTTTAATCTGTAACATTTCCAAAATTAGGCATAATAGCTTGATTTGAACAATTTTGACAATGGAGAACTTGTACCTACTAAGGTCATCCTTCTATATTTGGACACCTGACTTCCTATAACTCCAGTGTGTTGGTTCTATTCTCTGGTGCCAAGAAGAATAGGACAATTTCTCTTTCTCAAGTAAGTCCTACATGTTTTTTCTTAATTTTGTGATCATCATTCTAATTTTATTCCTCATGCTAAATCTTTCTAGTTTCTGAAGCAATTGCTGGATGGTTACTTTTGGGTGATTATGTAGTAGACATTCATTCCTCAAGTACCAGTGTTGTTCTGGAATAGATGACCTATGAGAGCTAGATCCTCATATGGTCTGGTTTTGAATTTCCTCATTTCTTTTTAACTCTTCAAGGTCCCTCTCAAAGAATGATGCCTAGAATTGGACACAACATCATAGAGTTTAATCTCTCCCTTTCTTCCCTGCACATTGAAAACTGCCCAAACTCTGCCAGAAGGATGAGATTTTTCTCATTTTAAAGAATTTCATGTCCATTAAGATAATTATTTAAAGTTGACTCCCAAATAGGATCTAGTCAGATATAGAGTGTGAAAACATTGGACCCTCATTCAACCATAATGAGTCTTAGAATGACCTTGAGACATTCACTAATGTGACATTACTCTATTTGAGGCCACCCCTTTTGTAAATCAGTAAGCATCAAAGCTCATTGTAACTGGCCTAGGATGAACATTGTGATGTTGGAAAGTACACAGTAGAGAATGTCATTCTAGTATTAATTTGCTAATTCACACAATTCCTAAAGGCTTAGTGATGCTTTTGTTGTTCCTCTCCTAGTTCCTCTCCTAATTTCCTATCGGAAATAACCCTGACTTCTTGACAGATCTACAATAAGGAATGAATATAGTATAATAGGATATACCTTAGGTTTGGAACCAGAGAAGTTAGGTTCTCTTTTAACTCTGTTAATCACTACCTATATGAAGTCACTTCACTAGAATTATTTCCCAATCAGTAAAATATGAGGAGGTTGATTTCTAAGGGCCCTCCTAGCCTGAAATTCTTTGGTTCTAGTAATTCATAATTCAGAGAAAGTCTATTAAGAGCCTAGTTAATGTATTAGGGTACTGTGCTGCTGCTAGGAATAGAAAAGCAAAAGTAAAATATTCTCTGCCCTTTAAGTCTTGTTCCTACAGTCTATCTAGTCAGGGAGAAAACATACCTAGACCCTTCCCTGACCTTGAAACACTATGGTTATCACTGTCTCTTTGGATCCATTCTCTGCTTATTTCAATGCTATTAGTTTCTTCAGACTCAGTTCTGTGGAGAGAGTTCTTCCTCCTCTGACTCTTACAGCACAGACATCTGTCATCCTCATTTGGTCCTTAACACAAATTGACCTAAATTAATACATATGGGTTTCAGATGCATATAAGTCTGGTCTCCCCATGTAGACTTTGGGGGCTTAGAAGTCTAGGATTAGTATCTCTGAAGAGTAAGATTTCATATATCACATTGAAATATATTTATCTCAGTGCCTTGCAGAGAGTAGGCAGTAGCTAATGACTGAGAAAAGGCTGAAATATAGTAAGTACTTCATAAATATTTATTCATGGATAAAATGAATATAAAATATTAAATTAGACTAGAGACATGAACTTAGTGGTAGAAGACTAGGTTCACTACAGATCTGACACTTGGTAATTTGGTGACATTGGGGAATCTACTATTACTTTCTCCAAACCTCTATTTACTTCCAAAAGAATATCAATCTTCAACTAGAATTTGTTAAATACCTACTATGTGCCAAAGTCTTGCTTGACACTGAGAACATAAACACACACACACACACACACACACACACACACACACACACACACACACAAAGAACAAAAACAAAAACCTGTCCCTTCAAGGAGTCTATATTCTGTTGGGGAGATATCTAAGTATAAGAAAAAGGGATTTGACTTGTTATTTTGTTGGTATAGGAACTCCCTACTGAAGAAACTCTCTTTACTAATGCAAAATAGCTCCTTCTCTACACTAATAGTCTGAGAGTTGTTCCAAGCATTGAGAAGTAAAGTTAACATATTGAGGGTCGAACAACAAAAATGTGTCTAAAGTGGGACTTGAACTCAGATCTTCTTGGCTACCAGACTAGCTTTCTTTTCATGATACCATATTGCCTACTCATATAATAGTATATAAAATATGCCAAAAATAAATACTAAGAAAAAATGTGAGAGGCAAGAGAAACTACAGAAAAACTTCATGGAGAAAGTGACATTTTAGCTTATTAAGGAATAAGTGAAGAGGGGCAATGGGGGACATCCAGAGCAAAGGCAAGGAAGTGGGAATTGGAGATGATGTATGAAAAATAGCATGAAGTCTAGTCTAACTGGACTACAGAGTATGGGAAGGGCAGTACTATAACAATGTTGGAAAGATAGTTTGTGAAGGTGGGAGTCAGGCTGTGAAAAGTTTTAATAACAAAACAGCAGAATTTATGTTTAATTCCAAAGTAATAGGAAGCTGTTGATGTTAACACTGAGTGGAGAAGTAACAGGGTCATATGTGCATGTTGGGAAAATCACATTAGCAACTTGGTAAAAGAGACTTACAGCAAGGAGATCAATTAGGAGACTTACAATGATCTAGGCAAGATGTTATAAGGGCCTGTAGTAGGGTAATAGTTGTGTAAGTGAAGAGAACAGGATGTATCTGAGAAATGTGGTAAAGATAGAAATAAAAATAATTGGCAATTGAATGAATATGGTGTATATGTGTGTAGGGGGGCAAGGAGGATAGAGAGTGAGGAGTTGAGGGTAATGCCAAGATTAATGAAATATAGATGTCAGTTTTCTTAAGAGGAACAGAAATTCAAAGGGGTAGGTTTTGGGGAAAAGATAATGAGTTTTGTTTTGACATGGTGAATTTGTGATAGCTTAGAGAAATGACATTTTGAAAAGTGCAAATGGGTGTGATTGGAGTTTAAAAGATATTATAGCTGGAAATAAAGATGTGAGATTCTTTATCATAGAGATTATAATTCAACCCATGAGATTAGCTTGCCAACTGAGAAATTATAAAACAGAAGAGAAGATGAACCCAAGATAGAACCCTGTAGTACAGATACCTACAGACAGCACGCAGGGCATGGATGGAGATTCAGCAAAGGAGACTGAGGAGTAAGTACTCAGATGTGTGATAGAACCAGGAGAGAATAATGTCATGAGAACCTAGTCAAGGATGAATATCTGGAAGGAGAGGGTGGTCAGCAGTGCCAAATATAGATACATAAAGAAGGACAAAGATTAAGAAAAGACTATCAAATTTAATAGTTTAGAAATCATTGGTAACCTGTGAGAGAGCAATTTCCATTGATCATTGATTTTGGAAGTCAATTCTACACAGAAGGTTAAGAAATGAGAGGAGATGAAATGGAAACATTGTATTTAGATATAGTTTTCTATATTTTTCTGACTATTAAGAGAAGGGAAAATATAGGATAATAGCTAGAGGGGATGGATTTTTAAGAATGGGGGAGACTTGGTATGCTTATAGGCAGTAGGGAAGGAGCCAGATAGGGAAAGATTGAAGTTGGGGGGTGATGATTATAGGGGATAAGACCCTACTAACTTTACTGAGGTGAGGAAAAATACTTTGAATAATAGAAAGTACACAGGATCTAGAAGATCAGGGTTCAAAACCTGTCTTTAACACTTCACTATTATACAACCATGGTTAAATCATTTATTTTCTCTAGGCCTTGGAGTTCTCAGGTATAAAAGGAGGAGAAAAAGATGATTTCAAGGTTCTTAAAAATCAAAATCTATAATCCAATGAACTATACAAATTATAATTTATTATCTGATCAGAAATATAAAGAGGGACTTTATTCCCCAAAAGTATTTTGTTAAACACTTTACAAAAGAGTATTTTAAGTGCTGAATTTGTCTCAGCGCTGATTCTAAGAGATGGATGATTGAAACCCGGTAAAAGGCTGAGTACAGAGCTCTCTCGATAGTTGAGAAGCATAAAGATTTGATTAGAAAAGATGGAAAAGAGAACCAAAGACAGACAAAGGGAGAGGGAAAAATGGATATGGTGCTAAGGGATGTAGTACTATTAGCTCTTGTCAATTCTACCAGGAGGATCCTTACTCCAGTTTCCCCAACTTTTAAAATTCATTTTTCGGGCATCGTTAAAGTATTGATTTGCAAACCTTCAAGCTTCACTGATCTAATGCCAAGAGACATTATGTTTTTCCAGGTATTGAGAATGAACCCAAATCTAAAGCTAATCAAATGTTAGGTCAGCTAAACTCACATTGCTGTTGTTATCCATATTCTTTTAGTTGGTATAAATGAAAGAGACTCTGCCCCCTTTCAATGTTGTTGAGAGGACAATGCTTTCCCAAATTGAGTCTTGACCTTTAAAATAACCATGACTAAGGAGTAAAAGTTTCATGGAGGTTCTACTAAAAGCATAGTTCTGTGCTGGGGATGTGGCTCAGCAGAGCTGAAGCTCTTGTACTGGTTCTCATTTCACAAAAGGTTTGTAGTGGTCACGACACCCTTACTGATAAAGTAAGGTAGTACATGCAATTATTTTCATTAGCTATGGCTCATCAAGCCTCCTGGCATTTCCTGATACCACTTCAATGCCCACTTTTCTCCTTTTTCAGCACAGAATCTCAGGGATTTAAAAACCTCTGGAACTGGAGGCATGGGAGGATTGAGTTTTGGTAAATGGATGAAGAGAAAGTTGTTTGTCTTTTTACTCCTAGCATTGATGTTTCATCATTTTTCCATTCTATTTCAAGTTAAGTCCTTGAGTCTTCCTGCATATGATTAAATTCTGAGTGTCCATCAAATATCCAGAGTATAATAAGAACTTATAAACAGTTGACCTGAATAGATGAAGAACCCAAATAGGTTTTGAGAACCCAAATGTAGCATTGGGTAATAATAATATCACAGATTTTTGAAGCATTGTTGATATAGCTCTTGCTTTCAACATCACAGATACTCCCTCTATGCCTTACTAATTTGTGCCATGGCTTATTATGATAGAAAAAAAATAATCAGATGGAAAGCAAGCTTTTATTATGCCAGAAACTACCTGGGCAAGGTGGGTAGAATGGGAAGGCCCCCAAACCAATGACAAAGAAGAATACATGAACATATATGGACATGATCAGGATGGAGCCTGGTCTGGTTAATGAGGAAGGTTCATCCTGGAACAAGTGAAAGAGCTAAGGTAGAGAAGATCCAGGAATCAGAAAAGGAAAGCCTGTAAAATATTTTCCCCAGTTCTATCAAGAAAACATGAAGGTCAGGGATTCCCAGTCATAGAAACTGTTGACTGACAAAAGTTCAATGGCCATTAACCAGGGATATTATAGGGGGAACTCTTATGATAGGCAAGTGAATAAAACTGCCTCCTTTCCAACTCTGTGAAGTCATGGGTGAATGGGTATTGTTGATATATAGGCCATGTCAGGACTTACTTCCTTTAGACCAAAAGTCAACTTGAAGGCTAGATATCTGGCATATGGAAAGAATGATGTTGGGGGAGGGAGTAGGCTTATGCACAACAGTTTTATCAACATATTTGACCAAATACTCTGATACTTTACCTTCCCCCATCCAGAGAAGTGAATTTGGCCCTGGCATTTTCTCTCACCTTGAAAGATTTCAAGTAGGGACCCAGGAATTCAGGTTTATAGTCCATGGACAAGCACATCCAAATTCAAGAGGCTTATTCTACCTTGGATGAGGTGAGGATTGCCTGTCAGTAGGAAATAAGTTTGAGAAGATAATGGTAGGAGAAGCCCTTCTGAGCCACTAGTAATTAATACATTCAAGTTGACATTTAAATCAAAGCCCAGAGTCAAAACATCCACTACCCCCAAATGCTTTCTCTGAAGGGACTTGGGAAAGGGTTGGCAATAGCCAGGGTTCAGAGCAGCAGGGAGTTCCAATAGTTCCTTGTGGCTCTTTTTCAAAGAAGAATATAGAAGGAGAACATCACTTCTCTACCAATGTGTTTACTTTTTAATTTCTGGAGTTAATTATGTGTGGTGACCAGTCTCTGGGCAGCAGCAGGGCTTCCACAGAGCCTGGTTCTGTTAGGCTTCAAAGCCTTCTCTGTTTTCTGACGTCAGCCACAGTGGGTTGCTGGTTTTGAAAAGCAAAGTCAAGGGTATTTTCCCTTCCCCCATTCAAATGCAGAGTTCTCTTCTTGGGCAATATGAAAGTGGTGAAAGAACTTAAAAGAAATTAACATGATGGACAAAACTTTGGACTGGAAGTCAGGAATCTGTGGCTTTAGTCTTAGCTCAACCACTGATTATATGACCTTGGGCCACTTACCTCCCCTGTCTGGGTTTGAACTTTGCAAAGATAGTATAGCTAACATATTTATAGTGCTTAAAGATTTACAAATCACTTTACATACATCATGCTCTTTGTTCTCCCCAATGATTCTTAGTTTGCTACTATGACTATTATTATTCCTATTTTATATATGAGAAAACTGAGATTCAATGAAGTCAAGGAATTTGACCATGGTTTTATAGCTAGAAAACCTCAGAGGTAAAAATTGAGGTCAGTTCTTTCAGATTACACATCCATCTCCTTTGCCATACAGCTTTTTCTGGGACATATAGAGTGACTTCTGCCAACTCAAAATTTGCATGACCTGTATACATATATGTGTGTGTATACATATACATATATACATATATGTATATATATACATATATATATATATATCAGACTACTTCTATGCCATATTCCTCATTTTGAGCAATTATCTGTTTTCCTCTTTGGAATAACTGTCTGCCTCTTCTTTGCCTGTATGAATCTTATCTGACCTCCAAGGCTCACCTATTCATGCTTATAGGGATCTCAGATTTTGGCTCTTGAATTACTGTGGCACTACCTGTATCAATCATTCCTAGCTGATCAATGTGTGAAAGATTAGGAAAAATTCTTGAGTTGCGTTTACTTACCTTGACCTAACTTTTGCTCACATGCATCTGTCCAATCTATTTTTCATATCTCCCATACACTCCCTTCTCCTCTCTGCCAGCTGAAATTTCCTTTTATTTTCTAGGGTCATATTAGGTTTCTCTTCCTCCATAAAGTCTGTTCCTCTGATCTTTCTCGAAGATTGAAAGAGAGTTCATCCTCCTCAAAATCTCCCAGTGTCCTTTGCCTACATCTCTCTTTTGCACTATCCATATTCTATTTGAGTACATGCTACACCCTCTCTAATACATTGTAATCTACTTCATGACAATGACAAAATTTTAACAGCAAGTTAGCAATATTTGCTCTACGGGCAAATGTTCTGAAAGGAGGTAGAGCAAGACCACTGGACATGGTGAAGCTGCTGATGGGAAGGCTGCCTACCTTGGGGCCAAAAGGAGGGTTTAGTACAGAGCCAGGGAGTAACTCACCCAGGATGTAACAATGGTGGGAAAAAGCTCCTGGATCCCTTTTTAAATTAATTATTCATTTTAATTAGGTCCTAAGCTCAATTGTTTCTAGCAGTTGACAGACCGCAAGTGCTATCCATAGTTTTTAAATTCTGACATCTTGGTACAAAACCCTGGTTGCTCTGCCCTAGTTATTACTTTGCCTTCATGCCAAGTACAATGGAATATAACAGGGGTTTGAAATAGGAACTGAGTAGTCTGTAATTCATTGGTAGAAGGAACCTCCTGATGAGGAAATTTCCTCTACCAAAGTAGGTTGGGTACCTTCTCTACAAGTGATAGTTTTAAAGAGCTGACTAACACACTGAGAGGGACAGTAATTTCCTCAGGGTCACAGGGGTATATGATTCAAAGGAAGGACTTGATATTAGGGTTGCTGAGTCCTTTCAATAAGGAATTTCCTTTTTAACCTAAACATTTTAGAGAATGCCTGAAGGCAGGGGGAAATTAAGTGATTTACCCAGAGTCATACAATCAGTATGTGGTTGAAGTAGAATTTGAACTCAGATTTTTTTTTTAAATCTAAGACTAGTCTAATATATTCTTCAGACCATTAGTTATGCTTTGCCTATAGTAATAAAAATAGCAGGTTATATTTATATACTGTATTAGCATTTAATGATGAAAGCAATTAACATTTAAATAGCATTTTAAGTTTTACAAAATGCTTTACTTATATTATTTTACCTGATAGTTACAACTTAATGAGGTAGATTCTGAACATAATTTCACAATTGCTTTCCCTCTTGGAGTCATAGTTTTCCTTTCAGCTAAATGAGGGTGATAATTCTTCCTCTGTCTACCTTGTATGGATGTAAAGAGAATCAAAAGAGATTATGGATTTAAAGATACATGATGGATAGAGTAATGTTCCTAAAGTCAGGAATTCAAATCCTACCTCAGACACTAATTAGCTGGTTGCTTGACCCTGTGGAAATCATTTAACTTCTTAGTTTCAGTTTCTTCAAAATGTAAATGGGGGGGAAAAGATTTTTGCAAGTCTTAAATAAGATAATAGTTGTAAAGCAGTTTGTAAACCCTAAAATACTGTGTAAGTGCCATGTAAGCTAGTTAGTGACCCTAGAAGGACCAGGAGAGTGAATTAATACAAAACATTTTTAAAGGATTTTATCTTAATTTACTATAATTTCTTCTGTATTTGATCTGCATTTGTACATCAAATATGATTATAATTACAAATATTTACATTTAATTAAAATTATAATCATAATCTTTCTATGAAAAAAATTTCATCTTTCCATTTCTATTCTCTTTGTCTTATGGATAAAAAAAATAATATACTGTATCCACTGATCCAACTTTTAAATTCTAGTCCTTTTATAGTCTTTGTTAAGGTAGCTTATTCCTCAGTGATAGAGAGACAGCTAGGTCCATTTCTAGACTAAGAAATTTTAATCTTTTTGTGTGTGTCATGGACCACCTTGGTAGTCTGGTAAAGCTTATGGGCACCTTGTCAGAATAATAGTTTTATATGAATAAAATAAAATAAATAGGGATAGTAAAGAAACTAATTATATTGAAAATTAGTTTTGAAAAAATACTTTTGAAAGTTCAAAGACCCCAAGTTCAAGATCCTTGAAGAGCATGTGTTAAATAAATCCTAATTATTATCCATCACTGGAAAAGGAAGCTACCATCCCTGTTCTCTTTTTCCAGAGGGAAAAAGATTATGAAACTGGGCACAGTGGGTTTGTCATCTCTGAAATGCCACACCAAAGCCCTTCCCAGCTAAGTCTTGTGCCCTGGGGCACTTTCTAGGCTTCAAACACCTGTCTCTCAAGGCAAACCACTTACAGGGCCCTCAGATTCTATCATGTCTCTTTAAAGACTGATCACAGGAAAACTGGTGCCACTGAGGATATTCTTTCAACTATGACAAGCAGCCAGCCTCCCTTTTCCTGATAAAGTCTTCATTATTTATCAAGAGGCAGAGGGACCATGGAGAGTAAATGAAGGCCTTGGCAGGAATCCTGGGCAATCAGGAGACAAGGGATTGTGTGAGATCAGTTGGGGATTGAAAATGTCACTGGCACAAATTAATTAAAGACATTAAGAAGTCCCAGATATTCTTCACTGTCCCAGTGTAAGGAGATCTGACTGGGACCAGTTTGATATTAGGTAGTAATTCTTAAAAGACTGAAGGATCAATGATTCCAGAACTTGGATCTCTCAGTTCCTTGAGAGGGGAGATTGTTCCATAGCTTGCATTTAGATACAGAGTGCCTACTAGCACAGTGTCCCAGAAAACAGTAGGCATTTAATAAATGCTTGCTGATTGATGAATTAGCTCTTCAATTGCCTTTTATCAATCGTCATACCTTTACTGAATATCGACAATAAGCATATATTGCATGTCTGCTGTATTCAGAACAGGAATTTGGAGAGATTTAAAATCTAGATAAGACACAACTATATTTTCTTTTTTTTAAATTTTTATTAAAGATATTATTTGAGTTTTACAGTTTTCCCCCAATCTTGCTTCCCTCCCCCCACTGCCACCCCACAGATAGCACTCCGTCAGTCTTTACTTTGTTTCCATGTTGTACCTTGATCCAAATTGGGTGTGATGAGAGAGAAATCATATTCTTAAAGAGAACAGAATTCTCAGAGGTGACCAAATCAAACAATAAGACATCTGGGTTTTTTTTTCTGAATTAAAGGGAATAGTCCTTGTACTTTGTTCAAACTCCACAGCTCCTTATCTGGATACAGATGGTACTCTCCTTTGCAGACAGCCTAAAATTGTTCCCAATTGTTGCACTGATGGAATGAGCTAGTCCTTCAAGGTTGAATATCACTCCCATGTTGCTATTAGGGTGTACAGTGTTTTTCTGTTTCTGCATCTCACTCAGCATCAGTTCATGCAAATCCCTCCAGGTTTCCCTGAAATCCCGGCCCTCCTGGTTTCTAATAGAACAATAGTGTTCCGTGACATACATATACCACAGTTTGCTAAACCATTCCCCAATTGAAGGACATTTACTGGATTTCCAATTCTTTGCCACCACAAACAGGGCTGCTATAAATATTTTTGTACAAGTAATGTTTTTACCCTTTTTCCTCATCTCTTCAGGGTATAGACCCAGTAGTGGTATTGCTGGGTCAAAGCGTATGCACATTTTTGTTGCCCTTTGTGCGTAGTTCCAAATAGCTCTCCAGAAGGGTTGGATGAGTTCACAGCTCCACCAACAGTGTAATAGTGTCCCAGATTTCCCACATCCCTTCCAACAATGATCATTATCCTTCCTGGTCATACTGGCCAATCTGAGAGGTGTGAGGTGGTACCTCAGAGAAGCTTTAAATTGCATTTCTCTAATAATTAATTATTTGGAGCATTTTTTCATATGGCTATGGATTAGTTTGATCTCCTCACCTGTAAATTGCCTTTGCATATCCTTTGACCATTTGTCAATTGGGGAATGGCTTTTTGTTTTAAAAATATGACTCAGTTCTCTGTATATTTTAGAAATGAGTCCTTTGTCAGAATCATTAGTTGTAAAGATTGTTTCCCAATTTACTACTTTTCTTTTGATCTTGATTACATTGGTTTTATCTGTGCAAAAACTTTTTTAATTTAATGTAATTTAAATCATCTAATTGGTTTTTAGTGATGTTCTCCAACTCTTCCTTAGTCATAAACTGTTCCCCTTTCCATAGATCTGACAGGTAGACTAATCCTTGATCTTCTAATTTGCTTATAGTATTGTTTTTTATGTCTATGTCCTGTAACCATTTGGATCTTATCTTGGTAAAGGGTGTGAGGTGTTGGTCTAATCTAAGTTTCTTCCATACTAACTTCCAATTATCCCAGCAGTTTTTATCAAAGAGGGA
This sequence comes from Macrotis lagotis, assembly GCF_037893015.1. Classification (NCBI taxonomy): domain Eukaryota; kingdom Metazoa; phylum Chordata; class Mammalia; order Peramelemorphia; family Peramelidae; genus Macrotis; species Macrotis lagotis. The sequence continues at coordinate 56,849,564 of NC_133665.1, read as the reverse complement.
GTTTTTATCCTGGTGGCCTGACTCTTTGAGTTTATCAAACAGCAGATTACTATAATCCTCTCCTGCTTTTACACCTAGTCTATTCCACTGGTCCACCACTCTATTTCTTAGCCAATACCAAACAGTTTTGATGACTGATGCTTTATAATATAATTTTAGATCGGGTAGTGCTAAGCCACCTTCGTTTGCATTTTTTTCATTAAGCTCCTGGCAATTCTTGACTTTTTATTTCTCCATATGAATTTACTTACAATTTTTTCTAACTCATTAAAGTAATTTTTTGGAATTTTGATTGGTAGGGCATTAAACAGATAGTTTAATTTTGGTAGAATTGTCATTTTTATTATATTAGCTCTACCTATCCATGAGCAGTTGATATTTGCCCAGTTATTTAAATCTGATTTAATTTGTGTGAGAAGTGTTTTATAATTTGTTTTCAAAAAGATTCTGAGTCTGTCTTGGCAAATAGACTCCCAAGTATTTTACATTGTCTGAGGTTACTTTGAATGGAATTTTTCTTTCTAGCTCTTCCTGCTGTTTCTTGCTAGTCATATATAGGAAAGTTGAGGATTTATGGGGGTTTATTTTATAACCTGCAACTTTGCTAAAATTGCTAATTGTTTCCAGTAGTTTTTTAGATGATTTCTTGGGATTCTCTAGGTAGACCATCATGTCATCTGTGAATAGTGAGAGTTTTGTCTCTTCCTTCCCAATTCTAATTCCTTTAATTTCTTTTTCTTCTCTAATTGCTGATGCTAACATTTCTAATACAATATTGAATAGTAGTGGGGATAATGGGCACCCTTGTTTAACCCCTGATCTTATTGGGAATGCCTCTAGCCTCTCCCCATTGAGTATAATGCTTGTTGATGGTTTCAGATAGATACTGCTAATTATTTTAAGGAACAGTCCATTTATTCCTACACTCTCTAGTGTTTTTAATAGGAATGGATGCTGTATTTTGTTAAAAGCTTTTTCAGCATCTATTGATATGATCATATGGTTTCTGATAGGTTTGTTGTTGATATAATTGAGTATACTAACAGTTTTCCTAATATTGAACCAACCCTGCATTCCTGGAATAAATCCTACTTGATCATAATGTATTATCCTAGTGATGACTTGTCTTTGCTAAGATTTTTATTTAGGATTTTTGCATCTATATTCATCAGGGAAATAGGTCTATAATTTTCTTTCTCTGTTTTAACTCTTCCTGGTTTAGGTAACAGTACCATATTGGTTTCATAGAAAGAGTTAGGCAGAGTTCCATCTTTCCCTATTTTTCCAAAGAGTTTATATAGGATTGGAACCAATTGTTCCTTAAATGTTTGGTAGAATTCACTTGTGAATCCATCAGGCCCTGGAGATTTTTTTTTAGGGAGTTCAATAATGGCTTGTTGAATTTCTTTTTCTGAGATAGGGTTGTTCAGGTATTTAATCTCTTCTTCATTTAACCTGGGCAACTTATATTTTTGTAAATATTCATCCATTTCACTTAGATTATCAAATTTATTGGCATAAAGTTGGGCAAAATAATTTCGAATTATTACTTTAATTTCCTCCTCATTGGTGGTGAGTTCACCTTTTCCATTCATAATACTAGCAATTTGGTTTTCTTCTTTCTTTTTTTTTAATCAAATTGATGAGAAGTTTATCAATTTTATTGGTTTTTTCATAATACCAACTTTTGGTTTTATTTATTAATTCAATAGTTTTTTTGCTTTCAATTTTATTAATTTCTCCTTCACTTTTTAAAATTTCTAATTTGGTATTTGATTGGGGATTTTTGATTTGTTCTTTCTCTAAATTTTTTAGTTGCATGTTTAGTTCATTGATTTCCTCTTTCTCCAATTTATTCATATAAGCATTTAGAGCTATAATATATCCCCTGAGAGTTGTTTTGAATGAATCCCATAAGTTTTGGTATGTTGTTTCATTATTATCATTATCTAGGATAAAATGGCTAATTCTTTCTATAATTTGTTTTTTTGGTCTACTCATTTTTTAAGATGAGGTTATTCAGTTTCCAATTTGCTCTGGGTCTATAGCTCCTTGGCCCAGTATTGCATATGACTTTTATTGCATTGTGATCTGAGAAAGATGTATTCACTATTTCTGCCTTTCTGCAGTTGATCATTAAGTTTTTATGTCCTAGTACATGGTCAATTTTTGTATATGTTCCATGTACTGCAGAGAAAAAGGTATATTCCTTCCTATCCCTATATTTTCTTTTATGTGAGGCATAAATATTTGGAATAACACAGAAGACAGTTAGAAAGGGGAGAGCCATAGGGCAGAAGTAACATGGGAGAGTAGCAATACAGATAATAGTTGGACCATGAGTATAGCCATGCCGGAAGAGAGGGCAGCCAATACCTGTGAGGGTTAGGGGAAAGGCTGGATCAAGAGAAAGGCAGACAGAATAACAAGATCCTGGGGGTGGTGACTTGAAGTTATGCTATATGGTATTGACCAACAGAGGACATTGAGGAATGATTTTAGGTCATGTGATGGTGGTCTTGGGACACTGTAAGAAAATGAATCCTCTAGGAGGATATCTTGTGACAAAGTCCTGATTACCTTGCCCAAGTTATAGTTCTGTATTTCACAGTTTATTACATTGGGAACAGCTCTGAATTTAGAGATGGAGACATCTCTGTCACTCATTTCTGTCATTTACTGAATGACCTTAGACAATTGGCTTTATTCTTTGGACCACATTTTCCTTATCAAAGATTAGACCAGTCATTTCTAAAATGCCTTATAAGCTGTAAATCTTTGATTCTGTTACCTTGCATAGGGTTAGGATGTCCATAGCTAAGTATAATGTACAATATTACATGACAACATGCATGAGACAGTCTAGAGATTTCTAGTGTGTTAGTCAATCAGTCAACAATCACTAACTGAGGGACTTCTATGTGCCATGAACTTTAAGTGAGGAAATTTTTTAAAAAGACCCTCAAGGACAAAACATGCATTATTAGGTACAAACACAATATATACAAAGCAGATAAAAGATAATCTCCTATGGGAAGGAACTAGCAACTAGGGAGATTGGAAAGATCTTAGACTGAATTGAATTGAATTGAATTGGATGTTGAAGGATATGTAGATCCTCTATGAAAGATATAGGTATGAGAGAAATCACACAGGATCAAAAGGTATGACTGGTTCTTATCTGCTCTGTGTAGAGAATACTTACATGAAAAATATCATGGATATACTGACATCCATTAAAACAATTAGGATCTAGCTTGATAGGAGGTCTAAAGGGAATGCTAGGAAATTAAGAAAAAGTACATGGATTAGTCATCACTTGAGTTGTGAAGGGATTCTCCAGGTAAAGAGAAAAAAGAAAGGGAAACGAGTGAGCAAAGACAGGAAGTGTGGAGCTTGTATAGAAGATGAAGAGTCATTCAGTTTGTTGGAACATAGGTTATGTGAGGTATGGGAAGGGTGGGAAGGGAGAGTGATGGATAAGACTACAAAGGGATCTGTTAGAGCTAAAATAATCCTTAGGTCTTTGAGATCTTGCCAAATCTTCTATTCTGACAGATGATGAACTTTAGGAGGACTTGAGAGGAAAAAATGAATCATTCAAGGTCATACAGCAAATTCACAGCCCTGTAGTCCCTGAATTCTTGCCCAAGAACACTAGTTGATTTAGGGGGGAAAGAGTGAGAGGGGAAAGAATTCCAGGAAACATTTTTCTACAGGCATATTCTCTCTTAAGACATTTTTCAACTTCAAAGAAATCAAATTAATGATCCTTCAATTCAGATAATTTCAATTAACAGCAATTCAACAAACAGGGAGAATAATCCTAGAAACTCATATATACCAGTGATTCAAAGATCAAAGATTCAATTAAGTTCAATGATTCAATCAGAGCAACTATATGTACCTATTGTGTGTAGAGTAGTGGTATCAAGCTCAAATATAACAAAATAATGTATACCTACAAATTAATATTATCTATGTTTTATTTTTATTTATTTTGCTAAATTTTTCCCTGCTAGGTATCAGTGGAAGATTTAGATAAGTTTAGATAAGACATGGTTTTTGTCCTTGTGGAACTTCCAGTCTGGAAGGGGAATGACCCAAAGACAATGCTAACTCAGAGTATTGTGTGACTGACATTGGCATCAAAGAGTTACACAGGAAAAAACTATCTGATGTCTAAAGTCATTAGCAAAGAAAGGTGATAGTGGCAGTAAGGAAAGTTCAAAAATCAATCATTCCTCAACATTTGGGTATTAACTTTCATGACTCATTTTCACTTGTGAGTTGGTGATTCTGCACATTTGGAGCTATGCATAGCTGAGAAAAAAATAGAGGCTTCCTTCATTGTTTCCTGGGAACCTCAGTTACCCATGCCACTAGGTTCCATAGTGTACCAGTCAGCCAGGCATGTGTTTTTCCTTGGGTAACAGTTCAATCACAGAAATGAAGGTGAAGTTAGAGATGGCAAGGTTCCCCCTTTCCTTTTTTAGTGTGGGTTCTTCTGATTTTTCCACTTCCCCTTCCCAACCCATCCAGGGTTGCCTCTCCTCGTCCTCAGCATTTTATGGATTATTTCATGGTTTCTGTGTTAAGAAAAGTACATATTATCAGAATTAATGTTTTGTCATAAAGAATTATATGCAGAAAACTGTATTTTTAGCAATCTCTAGAGAAAGATTACAGTTTTTGGTGATCATGGGAAAGTAACCCTCTATTTCCCATAGCTTTAATGTATCAACATTTATATTTGAACTTTTGTGCCACTTTCTAGGAGCATTATTACTGTGAATGTTGAGGATTGACTGTAAATGAATGCATGGAAAAGGCATTTATTAAGAACTTGCCAGATGCCAAGTACTCTACTGAGCATTGAGGATCCAAATAGGAAAGAAGACAGGCCCTACTTTCAAGGATTTCAAAATTGCTATAAAGAATTGATGATGTGGTTCCCCTGGTCTACACTAAAGAAGAATCAGAGAGGAGTAAGAGAGTTAGTCTTTGCAAATTGACCTCTGGACTTGGAGTTATAAGGCCTGATTCTAATGCCTGTTCTACTACTGACTATTCTATATGAACTTGAGCAAATATCTTATCCAGAGTCCTCAGTTTCCCCATGTGAAGAATGAGAGATTTGTTCTAGACTCTCTCTGAGGCCTTTTCCATCTTTACCTTTTCCAGGTCATGATTCAAAGTATTTCTATGTGCATATAGTTAAAGAGGAAATATAGAGCAATGGGGTGAAAAAAGATTAGATTTTAGGTAAGAAATAGTTTGGATCTGATTCCCAGCTCTGCAATTTTATATTCTTGGACAAGGTAAGTCACTTCTCTTGACCTCATTTCCTCATCATCCTCAATTCCTAAAATCTGGGCCATATCTAGGAATTCTTGCACCCAGAGCAAATACTACAAGAAAGATCCAGGGTAGGTGGCACAAAGGTGAATGATGGAAAGACATGGGACCAAGGCCATTATCAGGAAACCTACACTTTGACAACTTCCCATTTGGATAACTAGGTGCCCAATTCTGTGGTTTATAAATTGCTGAGGGATTTCAGTGTCATTAGCATCCTTTCAATTCAGTATCCTGGAACAAAGTCCAGATTGCTTGACTGTAGTGGTAGCTCTGTGTAAATTGAAAGGTTTGTACTACATGGTCTCTTTCAGCTCTATCTCTGACTAGGATTCAGAAGCCAAGAGTTTAGAGTTTGCTCTTCGATTCTGAACCTTGGATGATGGGAAGGAATGAAATGCTGCCCAGTGCCACTGTCCTGAGGGCTGGTCTTTGAAACACCAAAAGAGACAGAAGCACAGTTAAATAATTCTCTTCCCTTAGGCCCCAGGCTCTTTGAGCAGAATTCCTCTTTATGTCTCAGGCGGCTTGTCACTCCATGGAAGGGATAGCAAGTGGCCAGGCACGTGGGCTGCTAGGGATGTCTCCACGGAAACCGCAGTCAAGGCCAGTGTGTGGGTGGACATGAGGACCTTGTGATTCTGTTCTCAAGCCCTCTGGGCTTAGGGATTTCTTTTGGAGACCCAGAAAATAGGACATTGCAAAGGACCCCTGAGCCATTGGTCCACAGAGCCCCAGGGACTGAGGACAAAAGCTTTATTTGGAAAAATCCAAATAAGCTAATCAGACCCTCCACCCCCACTGCCTGAGAACATCAGCAGAGCAGACTCATTCCTATTATCCCTTCTACTTAGGACCCATGTGGCTGGAATACAGTTTATTGCTTGCAAACATTGATCAAATCTATGAGATTGAGTAGAATCTAATTTGCTAGATAGCTGATTTGGGGGTATATTTCTTCTTTAAAAATATCAGTCAAAATTGTTATAATTATGCTTTATATTTTTGTGGGAAAAACCAGGCCTTTTTTCAAATAGCTAAAATAACAATCTAATCCCAAGCCTTGATAAACCAGTTAGAGGTAGACTCACTATTCATGAAAGAAGAATTGATATGAAAATCACTTCCTCCCTTCCACAAAGGCCACACAAATGCCTGGTTACATCTGAATATGAACATAACTCAGAATAATAAGTCTTGGCTGAGTGCCAATTATCTAGAAGATAGTGTAGCTTATTAAATGAGGGGGATTTCAGGTGTGGAAACTCCCTTCACTAATACAATCACAACCTATCTTTGACTTTATAAATAATTCCTAGATGTTGCTTGAGCTAAATGTAATTTAGGGTGTACTTGGGGGGGGATTAAATTAATAACATTAATAATTATTAATAACAACAAATAGAATTAGAATTGTAGTCAGGATTTCCTGAGTCTAAGACCAGTACTATATCTACCAGGTAATACTGCTTCTATGGGCGTCTGGAAAAGCAGAGATTCATAAAATTCGGAGTGTAAGGGATTGTAGAAGTCATCTGGTCTAACCTCTCCTTTAATACTCCACAGGGTGCTACCATCCCAAATGTAATGATCTTGTCATTCAATTCCCCCTCATTTTGCAGAGGCAGTGAAGACCAGAGTTTAGCTCAAGTCACATAGAAAGGAAGGAGCAATCAGGATTTGAAGTCAGGTCCTTGTCCTCCAAAGCCTTTTTCTTTACCTCTCTGCTGCTTCTCATGATGAGCTGAGGCTTAGAGAAATGAGTCTTGTGACTGCAAATCCAGTCCTCTTCCTAGACTACTATATCCTGCTCTCAAGTAGTTTACATTCTTAGCTATCTTGCTTCAACAGCACACAATAAACACTTGAAAATGCTGGCTGTCTGACACAAAGCCAAATTTGGTTGAAGATTCCAATTTGAAAATCCTTACGGTATGTACAGATCCTTCTTACAGATAACCAGCCACTCTGAACAGGCAGGAAATCACAGAACTAAAGGGCAATCTAGGGGAAGTCCAAAGCTATTTTTTCCTGGACCACACCCCCCACAGGTTAGAAACAAACTCCACTCCATTAACAACTTCCACATTCATTGGTTTGTCACTTGTTTTAAGATATGATATGAGAGATTAAACATAAATTGATCCTAAAATATATGACATGGCATAAACCACAGAGATTTAAAGATTATAGACTTTATTCAAAAAAGGAAAGAGAATAAAAAAAAAAAGAAAGGAAGAGAATTGAATATCCAAATTAAAGACCAGTGAGCTTCTTTTTTGTCCTTCTAGACAGGATTCTAGAGCACATTATTTAAGGGTTTGTTAGCAAACATTTAGAAAAGGAAGAAGAGCTCACAAACAACCAAATGACCTCATCAAGATAAAGTGATACCAGAATAACTTTATTTATTTGAACAGTGTTAACTTGCTAGGTCAGAGGAAAACTCTTGACTATATAATTTGCCTAGATTTTTATCACAAGAATTTTTTGCTATTATAATGAAGAAGATGAAGAAATATGGACTAGTTGAGAGTATAATTAGATGGACTTGGAGCTTTTAAAATGACTAGAACCCAAAATTTGCAATTTAATTTCAGTTTCAGATTAGACTTTTCTTCTCCTGTTTTTCTATTTCTCTTCCCTTATCTGGCCCTTAGCCCAAGTTTATCCAGTGGTGAGTGTGTGTGTGTGTGTGTGTGTGTGTGTGTGTGTGTGTGTGTGTGATACATATTGTGTGGTGGAGCAGGTCTATAGGATTTAACTTAGATCTTTGGATGGAAGTTGCAATAGGCAAATTGAGGCTTGATAGCAGGAAAAATTTCCCAAGAATTTGCTTCATTCAAAAACAGAGTGAACTACCTCAAGATGCTGAGGATTCCTATTCATTAGAGGTCTTTAATCAAAGTCTAGGTGATTATTTGTTGCTTTTGCTTTAGAAAGATCATTGTTCAAAGAAAGGCCTCTGAGATCCTGTCAAACTCAGAGCTTCTGTGAAAGCTCACTACCTAGTCCAACCTTTATTATAAATAGTAAGTTATCACAATTTGGAGCTAGAAGTATAGTCATAGCTAGGAATTCTTATCTCGAGGGCAAGTTAAGTTAATGGAGGGAGCAACAAAGACCAAGGAGAGATCTCAGAGAAATTCCTGGACATCAACCCTGGATAGTGCTATTTCTGGACAGTCTAATGGGGATGGAAGCAGGGTCAGAACTGGCTGAGAAAAAATTGCTAGGATCTAGAAAGTCCTTAGAATTTTTACCTGGGCTGCTGGTATTTCCTAAAATGCTGAATCAATGTGTTCCCCAACAAAGGTATCACAAAGGCATTACCTTTTAGATTACTGGATGAGCTGGCTTGGGAGGCTAGGGCATGGGGGCAGGGCACGGTAGCCATATGGAACAGCTTGAAAGAAGGCGTGGAGGTAGGAGTGGGACAAATGGACAAATATCACCGGATAATGTTATTCACAGGGAAGCAGAATAGGGGGCAGGGGGAAGCATTTTTCACCAACCTTAGGGACTGGCAAAGAGGTGGCTTTTGGTTCTCTGCTGCAATATGGTTCCCCCTATCAATTCCATCAAATATCTGCCCCCCCCCTTCACTTTGTATTATTGATATGCCATCTGTATATTGCAAGTGACAACCCTAACATCAGTGAGGTTTAGCAAAATGTGCAACCCTACCAGTGTTCTTGTACTTCTTTGAGATTACCTTCCTTTATTTCTCTTTTAATGCTAATAATCCTAATCATGAAGGTCAGGGGGAAAGTACAACTCTGACTTTTTTGCTACTTTTGAGAATACTAGCATAGACTTGCTTTCAATTAGCATCATTTGGGGTGAGGAATTAAGAGTAAGGAATTCAGGAATTATCCTGACAGTTTGTTGCAGGTGGCATGGAAGGGGGACAAGCATTGGAAATGTAGTCACAGAATATTAGAAATGGAAGTGCCTTTAGAGGTCACTTAGTCCACCACTCCTTTTTACAAGCAAGGGAAGTTACTTACCCAAGTCTATCCAGCTAGTCAATGGCAAAGGATAACCAGAGTACAACTTTTCTGAGTTATTTAAATTCTCATCTCTTTGATCTTTTCCTAAACGATATGTTTCCTTCCTAAGAATTGAGGATAAAAAAAAAACTAACAGAGAAAATGGACCTTTGGTTTCATCATCAGAAATTGGCACTCTCTCCAACTGAAATGGGTTTGGGGGAAATATTACCACCAATTTTTTAGGTTGCCTAGGATCAAGGAGTTGGGCCTTGGAGAGGTAAAGACATTCACCAAATTGTCACCATTCTCAAAAAGGGTTGATAAAACAGCACTCAGATGAATAAATGTTAGATAATATGAAAAGAATGAAAAGACTGACTTTGGGATAGAAGGGAGAGGGAGCAGGGAAGATCTCAGCAGGAGATGAATTCTGAGCTAAATCTTGAAGGAAGATGCTGAAAGGTCAAGTTAGTGACAGGATGAAATTTAGGTATAGGGGATAGCATTTGCAAGAGATAGAAGATGAAATGTGCATGAAATGGGTTATTATCTATTATAATATATACAATATATTATACAATTATACAATATATACAGCATAATATATATACAAAAACTAGAGTTTTTGTTGCCTAGAATGCTTAAATACTATATATCCTATATCCTTCAAGGTCTATCTTAAAGTCATCCTTCTAAGAGGATGTCTTCTCTGGCTCTTCTAGTTCACTCTTCTCTACACTTTATAGGTTTTGTTCCAGGGCTGTATCTTATCTCTTTCATCAAAAATGCAAACTCTCCTAGGAGTACAATCTATATTTTTTCCTAACCTCTGTCTTCCTTCCTGCTGTATTTAGACTGGAGTTTATACTTAATCTCTGTTACTTATTGTGAAAAGGGTTGGGCTTACGAAGCTTCCCAAGAAAGGTACATGACATTCTTAAATCCCATATTCACTTTCTAAATCTTGTTTCTATCCCATTCTCCAGCCCCAAAACACAAGCCAGGAATCAGACTGAAATGGGTTTGAGGAAATATTACCACCAATTTTTTAGGTTGCCTAGGATCAAGGAGTTGAGCCTTGGAGAGGCAAAGACATTCACCAAATTGTCACCATTCTCAAAAAAGGTTGATAAAACAGCACTCAGATGAATAAATGTGAGATAATATGAAAAGAATGAAAAGACTGACTTTGGGATAGAAGGGAGAGGGAGCAGGGAAGATCTCAGCAGGAGATGAATTCTGAGCTAAATCTTGAAGGAAGATGCTGAAAGGTCAAGTTAGTGACAGGATGAAATTTAGGTATAGGGGATAGCATTTGCAAGAGATAGAAGATGAAATGTGCATGAAATGGGTTATTATCTATTATAATATATATTCTATAATCTATTATACTATAATCCATTATAATCTATTTTGACTGGAATGTAAGATGATATATAGAGGAGTAATTCAAAATAATATTGTGAATCTCTGTTGGACCCTCACTGTAGAGGTACTTAAAAGTCATTTTTTCCTCTATTAGTCATCAAAAGGTCTTATGAAAAATAAAAAAATGGCATGGAAGTAAAGCATGAGAACTTGGCACATGCATTATATGAGACAAGAGAGGGAAGAGTCAAAGCTACCAAACATATGAGTCAATCAATAAGTATTTCTTAATGGCCTCTATACTAAGCACTAGGGATGCAAATACAATGAATGAAGTTTTGACAATTCACCAGAAACTCAGAAATATGGGAAGATTCAGGTGTCCTCAACAGAATCAGGAAAGTTTGAGGGGGGCAGGTTTAAGGAAGGAAGCTAAAACATCTGTGGTGTAAATCACTGAATTTGAGGTGCCAATGAAGCATGCAGGTGGAAATGTCCAGTTGATAGAAAGAGATTTGGGACTAGAGCTCAGAAGAGAGTTTTTAGGTTAACTCTTCTTCCTCCATATAACTCCTTCTATAGTGCAAACTGACTGTTGAGGAGACATGGATTGCTGCAGATCATGCTGCAGAAGTAGTCAAGATTCTAGAACCTTCTGTCCTGAATTCTTCTGAGCCCAAAGGTGGTTTATCTCTCCTTAAGATGGTGGAGGGCTGGGTCCTGCAATTGTATTTCTGTGTTGGGTGGCAGAAGGGAAACTGAGTGGGGGAGTCATGAAACTAAAAAAAAAATCAGCTCTCAAAATTACAGACACTTTTCAGTTAGAAGTGTCTGATAAGACAATTAGTGGATATGAAACACTGGAAAAATCCCTCAAAGGGGAAAAGTGCAGTTGCTCCTTTAATATTGCTTTATAACACCCTTTCCCCAGTGAAACACAGAGCCTCTCATTCACATTCTAAAAAGGCAAAGAAAGAAGCTAGTCACAGAGAATAGGGAAGCTTTGGTGCTCAGAGGAACCAAAGAAAGGTAAAGTCCTTGAGGACAGGGATGATCTATGCCTTTGTGTTTGTATCTTCTGTGCTTATTTCAGAACCTGGTCCATGGTAAGAGCAATAAACAATAATCATAATCATCATCATAATAATAATAATAATAAATGGGAAGCCAATCACTCATTCATCCATTCATTCATGGAAGCTTTGGAGATGGGTCACAGGAGTCCCAGGGGGAAGATAATTGATAGCATTAGGAAATAGCATATCTTATTTGACACAAACCTCATGATAGATTCTCCTTGTGGAATAGGATATCTTTGTCCTCCTTGTCTTCTCCAGTCCTTGACAATTCGGGCAACTCCAAGTCAATCACCCAGTAAAAAGACTCATAAGAGTTATGAAGTGGAGGAAAAGGTAGTTTAACAAATACATTGGAATCTTTTCTATTTGAACGTCTTCTCCCAAGGAAGATGGGGAGAGGGCAAGAAACAAAATGCATCATTTTCTTCTCTTCATCTGCCCCACCAGGCAGGAAAAACTGGAGAGAAAAATGTATCATATCAGATGCTCCATTCTGTAGTCAAAGGGAGAAAAGACCATTTCCCATTTTGAGAGATAAGACAGATATTGGTGTGTTCAAGTTGAGCTCCCAAATAATCTTTGTCTTTATAATGAGGCCATTAACTTTAATCTGCCAAGGACTCTTATGGCAGGTCAAAGTCAGATCTCAGAGGGAGGAAAGTAGTTCAGAGTTTAGCTGATGGGATAGAGGTCCATTGTTTTCTCTGGAGGCTGAGGAGGGGGGTTTTCCCTAGTCTGGAGCTGGGAAGGGGTCAGTATTATTCAAAGTTTGAGGGGAAAATGAGTTGAATGTTACCTATGAAACCAAGTGGATCTTCCTCTGTTCAGCAGCCAGAAGGACAATATCATGAAGATGCCATCAGGATCACACAGGACTTGGCAGCAACTACAATAAAAGCTCGTAGGGCTTGGAATATAATATACCAGAAGGCAAAAGAGCTTAGAATGCAACCAAGAATCAACTACCCAGAAAAACTGAATGTCCTCTTCCAGGGAAAAAGATGGACTTTCAATAAATCAGGGGAATTTCAAATGTTCCTGTTAGAATGGCCAGAGCCATACAGAAGGTTTGATCTTCAAATACAGGACTCAGGTGAAACATAGAGATTGGAGGAGAAGGGTAAAATACGAGGGGCCTAATGATGATGAACTGCATGTATTCCTGCATAGAAAAATGACACTGATAATACTCATATGAACCTTCTCAGTTAATAGAGCAGGTAGAAGGAGCTTTTATAGTTGAAGCACAGGAGAAAGCTGAATTTGAAGATAAAATATGGTGTAAAAATGGAGTCAATAGAAAAAAGGGAAATGTAATGGGAGAAAGAAAAAGGAGAGGCGGAATAGGCCAAGATAGTTCATATAATAAGATTTTTCTTTATTACAATGAGCTATTGCAATGATATGGAAGGGGGAAGGCAAGGGGGAATGAGGGAATCTTTGCTTTCATCAGAGGTGATTAGGAGAGGAAACAGCATATATACTCAATGGGGTATAGGCATCTGGAGTAAGAAGGAGAGGGGGGGACAGGGGGAAGGGGGGTGAGGTGAGTGATGGAGGAAAGGATGGGCCATGGGGAGAGAGTGGTCAGATATAACACATTTTCTTTTTTTGCTTCTTGCAAGGGGCTGGGATTGGATGGCTTGTTCAGGACCATAGGGCCAGGTGGATGCTGGGCCTAAGGGGTGGTGGGGGCTCGGGGTCTCTTGGCCCCAGGGCCAGGGATCTGTCTGCTACACCACTCAGCTACCCTACAGCAGAGTCAGAGTGAAAGGAGAGAGAAAATATACTACATGGTAGTGGAGAAATACAAAAGGAGGGAGTTGTGATCAGCAATGGCAGCAGTGGAAAAATATGGAAGTAACTTTTGTGATGGACTTATCCTAAAGAATGTGATCCACCCACGACAGAGTTGTTGGTATTGGAACTAAGACTGAAGCTCATTTTTTATTATTATTATTTTGGGGGTGGTGCAGGGCAAATGGGGCTGGGTGGCCTGCCTGGGGCTGCATAGCGGGGTGATTGTTGGGTGTCTGAGGCTGGAATTGGAACCCCCAGGTGCTCCTGGCTCAAGGGCCAATGCTCTGTCCACCACCCAGGCACCCCTACTATTATTACTGTTTTATTTTATTTTGGGTCTTTTTTTTTTCTTTTTTTGGTTTTTTGCAGGGCAGTGGGGTTGGGGTGGCTTGCATGTCACATGGTTGTGAGACTATTGGGTGTATGGGGCCGGATGTGGGCTCAGGTGCTCCTGGCTCCTGGGCTGGTGCTCTGTCCATTGAGCCACCTGGCCATACCTACAATTATTACTATTATTTTTTAACTTTAATTTTTTCTCTCCCCTTTATTGCTCAAGCAAGTCTATATTTTTTTTGATGGAAGGGGCATTTTGTTTACTCTTAAACATTATTTGTACAAAATGAGAATAAATAAATATTAAATTAGAAAAAAACAGTCTTCTTTAGCAAGCTAAGATCATTCGCTGTAAGTCTTTCTTAGAAACTCATTAAAAAGAGGCAGCCAGGTAGTGCAATGGATAGAGTACTGGCCCTGGAGTCAGGAAAACCTGAGTTCAAATGTGATCTCAGACACTTAATAATTGCCTAGCTGTGTGACCTTGGGCAAGTCACTTAACCCCATTGTCTTAGATAAATTAAAAAGAAACTCATTAAAAAGAAAGAAAAGTTCTTGGGATCCTAAATAGCATAATACCAATAAAGAGAACTATGGAATGTACCTATCCTTTCTTTTCCCTTCTCTTCTGAAAGTGATTGTGCTGAATATCAGCCAACCTTTACTTGACTCCACTATGCCTCCTTGCCCCTCTCTCTCTCTCTCTCTCTCTCCTTTTTTCAAAGAGAAACTGAAGTATTAATCAGTCATACCCATTTGTGAAATTTAGCTCACTTTTTATCTAAGGGCAATATAATGTTGCCCAGGCCCCTAGTAGGTTCCTTTCCTTAATATTTTTGGAGTTTATAGTAGAGGAAAGAGAGGTAATGTGCCATAGTGCAAAGAGAGAACTGACCTCAAAATCTGGAAGACCTGGGTTCAAATTCTTCACTTACATACACTGAGTACATGACCCTTGAAAAATCACAGCATCTCAGTCTCTAGGCAATTAAGACTAAATTGCAGAGAGGATGCCAATCTGTGCTGGTACAAGGAGTTTCCTCTAATGATGAAACCAAAGGTCCATTTTTTACCTCTTTAAAGTCTGAAAGTACCTTATGTACATGTCACAACCCTGTGACTTAGGCATTATGGCTGCTGTTATTTCTCAAACTCTACTCCTTTGATACCAGATTGAATTCTTCCTCTTCTGGGTCTCTCCTTGATCTCATTTCCTCCATCTCAAGCATTATTCCCTTATTCCTAGAGCAGAATTCATATATCTTTCTTGTTTCTTCCAATATCTTTGCAGCTCACCTGGGCCTTTTCCTTTTACTGTCAATCAGAGGTCAAGACATTTTTGTTGGTGCTGGAGTGGGTAAGAGATGGGGAGATAGTGGATAGAGCTTTTTCACCTGCTAATGAACCCTGGGGAAAGGGGTCTCATTGTCTGACCCTGAAAGACGCCTCTACTGACAGAGACATCCAGTTTTTAACAATCTTAGAAAATAAGCCAGCTATTTTTGTCTTCTGTTGTATTTGTAAAAAATGGGGAAATAATTGATAAGGAAAGTATTGCTACAGATAAAACTCAAGGTCCCTTTACCCTGAGCATAGGCATTCTCAAGAAAATAGGGATAGTCTAATGTTCTCTGGCTAAGTCTACTTTTATACATGACTCACAGGTAGCCTCAGAGCAGGAGAAAGAATAGCATCCTTTTCAAAAACACAGCAACACCTACTGCCTTCTTGCCCCACAAAGCAAATGGAAAATGGAGTGGAGGGGAACTTAAAGGGATAGATTCTTTTCAGTGTTTTAAATGAGATTTTGGGATGGAACCAAGATGGTGAAGTACAGGTAGCAAGCCATCTGAACTCTCTCAGCAATTCCCTCCAAATAACTTTAAACTAATTCCTCAAATCAAGTTTTGGAGTGACAGAATCAGCAAAAAGCCAGAGAGACATTTGTGCAACCTAAAACAAAGCCCTGGATGATGACAGCTGTGGCAGCAGCAAATTTGGGAGGTCCCAGCCTAGAGATAGTGAAGGGGTCAAATAACTAATCAAAAAGAGATTGTAGGATACTCTTTGGTGGCACTATGTGCAACAGATGCTGATGGGCAACTTTATTGTCCATAAGTAGTTCTGGGTCACAGTTCCAGGATAGCAAAAAGGTTTTGTGATTGATCATAATGGATCAGACTCTGGTCTGTCTCAAGGCAGTGAGGAGCACTAGTACTTGTGGCTACAGAGGATCAGGGACCCTTACTGGGTCAAGAACAGAGTACAGACCAGGAGAGCAAGGATCACACCTCTTCCAGAATAACATCACCGTGGGAGTATTGAAAACTTGCTGACCTCAGAACTAGCTTGGAAAACAGCAGTTTGAAAAAGCTTGAAGTTTGAGATAGTGTCTCCCCAGTACAAGGTAAACAAAGCTCACTTTAACATGAAGTTCAAAGTGAAAAAATAGGCCAGAAAAAAATGGACAAATAACAACAACAACAACAACAACAACAACAAAAGAACTTGACCATAAAAAGCTACTATGGTTGTGGGTAAGACCATGACAGAATCTCAGAAGACAACAAGGTGAAACTGTTACAAGCAAAAACCTATATGTATACAAATATTTGTAATAGCCCTTTTTATTGTGATGACAAAGAATTGGAAACTAAGGGGATGCCCATCAATTGTTGAATGGCTGAACAAGTTGTGGCATATAATTGTATTGGTATATTGTTGTGCTATAAAAAATGACCAGGAGTGGTGATTTCAGTGGAAAACGTGGGAAGACCTATATGAACTGATGCAAAGTGAAGGGAGACAAACCAGGAAATCACTGTGCACCATAATAGCAATGTTGTAATGATGATCAGCTGTGAAAGACTTGTTTATACTGATCAATACAATGATACAAGATGACTCCAAATGTTTCATGATGAAAATTGATATCTATCTCCAGAGAGAGAAAACTGATAAACTCTATGGGCAAATTGAAATATAATTGTCTTACTTTTTCCCCTTTTCTGTGATATGGCAAATATAGAAATATATTTTGTATGACTTTACATGTATACTTGATATGATTTTGCTTGCATTCTTAGGAGTGGATAAGGGTTGGGAGGGAAGAAGAAAATTTGGAACTCAAAATTTAAAAAGGAAGCTAAAAATAATTCAAAATTTTAAAGTGAGATACTGATATGTTAAAAGTATGCTTTTGTGCGATTTTATATATTTATTCACATTTGTATAAACTTATATAAATTTATTTATTATATATTTTAATTTGCATCTTTCTGACTCCAGGCGCAGTACCACCAAGGCCTCAGTTCAAATTCTGCCTCTGACACTTACTAGCTATGTGTCCTTGGGCAATTAAGTAATCCTTTCTGAATCTCATCTGTAAAATGTGGATAATTATAACTGAAGCATATCTTCCACAGGATTGTTTTGAGGTTCAAAAGAGAGAGGGTATATACAAATGAGCTTGGCCAATTTTAAAGCATTATATACCCATGTACATGATTCCTATTAGGATGATCATAATTATTATGTCACCTCCAAATTTATTTTCTTCTCTGAGCTAAATGTCTCAAGTTGTCTAGAAATAAAAGACATTCTTTCTGCCTTGGGGAACTGAAGATAAACATCTAAAGAACTCTGCTTATAAAGCTGTTCATTTAGATCTGTCAAAGATTCCTTTTAAAAAATCATGCCTTCTCCCTGTTGGAGCTGAGCCCACTTTGCCCAAGTGTCCTTCACCATCTGTCAAGACTGTGGATCAGACTTGTCTGGGGGCTGAAGGAATGAAGTTCATGGGGAACCAGAGCCTCTGCCTCATGACCCCCAAATAATGTTTTTTTCAAACAATTAATGCCTCCTCTCCTGCCAGTCTCTCTCCCATAGTTTAATGCTCCAGATAGTGGTGGATGAGTCCTACCCACTGATGAAAGAACGGATTATATAAATCCGAGTCAGGATTTAGAATGGTGGAGTTGTGGGGTCCTTATCATTGATCTAGTCCAAACCTTCATTTTACAAATGGGGAAACTGAGATTCAGAGAGAAGATATGCCTTAGAACCCAAGGTCATACTGTAAATTGGTAGCAGAGCTAGGATTATGTCTGCTTCTTATCCCTACTGGCTCTCTTGTTGTTTGTTCTTTAATTAAGCTTCTTAATTACCCACTCTTCTATTACCCACCCCATTGAGTATTTTTTCATTTCAAAAAGCCCTTAATACAAAACTATGTAATATGACCAAACAAATTCCCATATTGACTGTTTTGGGAAATAAATGCATCTTAGTTCATCACCTCTCTATTAGGAGACAAGTGGCCTGATTCACCTTCCTTTTTTAAGGACTCATAATTTATAATTATATTAATCTGAATTGTAAAGTCTTTGGATTTTTTTCTTTAATGTTGTTATCATTGCATAAATTTTTCTCATTTTGCTTACTTCCTTATGTATCAATTCATAGAGACATCCTCAGTTTCTTCTGAAATGGCCCATTTCATTTTTTCTTATGACGAAATAATGTTCCATTCCATTCACATACCATAATTTGATAAGCCATTGTCCAAGAGGAAGACAAGCCCTTAGTTTCCAGTTTTTGACTCCAACAGAAAGAGCTTCTAGAAATAATTCTCTGTAGTTCTTTGCTCTCTTTCTGTGATTTCTTTATGGTATAAGCCTAGTGGTAAGTTAACTGGGTCAGAAATCAATTCAGAACTCTTTGTCCCACACTCCTGAGTGTTATGGTGAGAAGTCTGGATTTGGAATAAGAAAGTCTGGGTTCTACTCACCCATTGACTAACCAGGTAAAGCAATTTGGCTAAATTAATTTGAAGGATTAGACTTGGTATCTGTGGTCCCTGTCTGCTCAACGTCTATGACCTTTTCTTCTTATATGATAATCATTTTGGTAGATGAGAGTACTGGTACTTAAATGGACAAACTGAGCAAGATGGTGGTGGAAGCTCTCCACTATCCTTGCTAAGAATGGAAAGAGTCTTTTGATGCTGTTTGCAAAATTCTGTCTTTATCTCTTTACTGACAAGGCTTTTCCTCTCCTGAACACTGTAGGAACCTTGGGGAGTTGCATCATTTCCAGAATTTCACACCAATAACTATCACAGTCTCTGCTCACCGGGCAGCCCTAAGTCACCTTCCTAAACCTTCATGCCTCTGCCTTCTGGCACTTTCAATTGGATTAGAATTTATCTTTAGACTCTGTTGACAGATTTGCTTTTAACAAGGGCTTGTATATATTAGGCACCCAGAAAGCAAAGTATACTGCTCCATATATGCTGATAAAATGGTCCCAATTTTCTGCCAATTTCTCCATCAGAAATGAAGCTGAGGCTGTTTCCTAAGTTCAGCAGTTCCTAAGTTTCTAAGTTGCAGCAGGTACTGGCCATCTGGGATAGATTCAAGATCTTTAAGACCTTATAATGACTGTCCATTTATGGTAACAGAGTAGTCTTGTTACATAGTTGGATTTTTTCAATCCCCTCTCTTTCCCTATACTTCAAACCCCTTAAGCAAGGGAGAAAATTTGCAGGAGTAAATTAGACCATCTCTAACTTAATTGCTTGCCCTTCCTTCTTTCTCCCTTCTTTCCTTCCTTTCTTCCTCCCCTCCTCCCTCTTCCCTCCCCTTTCTCCTCCCCTTCCCCTCCCCTCCCATCTCCCCTCCTATCTCCCCTGGTGGGGGAAATGATAAAATTTAGATAAAACACAGTCCTTGCCCTCAAGGGGCTTCCATTCTAGGAAGGGAACATGGTATGACACACATATGTCTAATGTACACTATCTCTTAGCACTGGGATCTAGACTTATCATTGGAAGGAACTGGAAGATTATCTTACACAACCCCCTTATTTTACAGATGGGAAAATGAAGTGTAGAAAGAAAGGCTGACTTGCTGAAGATCTCCCAAGTAGTAAATGGCAGGACCAGGATTTGGACCTAGCTCCTCCAGTTCTAAATCCAGTGCTCTTTCCACTCTGCCATGCTTTCTGAACAAGTTGCACCCAACAAAATGGAGCTTGAAAAGTTGGATCATTACTACCTGGAGGAATTGGGGCTAACTTCGAGGAATTGGCATTTGAGTTTAATTTTAAGAATTGGTAAAAATTTGATAGAGTTAAAAAATATCAGCTAGGTATTAGGAATAGTGTGAGCCAAGGTATGAGGTGGGACACCCCAAGGTATTTAAATGACAGAAGTTAGTTATTTAGATGAAGTATAATGTATGGGAAGGGGAGTATTATGAGGTTTGGTTGGAAGGAAACAATGATTATGGTAGTCCTTGAACATCGTATTTATCATGCTTATGGCTATCTCCACCACCAAAGTGACTTCACTGCCCCACTGTTGCATCCTGGAGCCAGTTTCTTTCAGGACTCAACTCAAGCATCACCTTCTATGGGAGATCTTTCCTGGTCTACTTAGAGACTAGTTCTTTTCTCTGATGAAGTTCTACTGAGAGACTAGTTCTTTGCTGATGAAGTTTGGGTTGAGCCTAGAGAAGAATTCACGAGACAAAGACTCCAGAGTTATGAGGGACATAAAATTAGATTTATTTCCTTTAAGGGTATTGGCTAAATTCCCTAATGGAACTCTTTCCCCCAGAGGAAGTGGGAAGTGACTTGTATAAGCAGGATCCTTATAGAAGTAACTCATTTTGGTCAAGTGCCTTAATTAGGAAATAGGGCACTGATGAAGATGATTAAGTTCATCATCTCTTTGATTTTGCCTTCATCATTGCCTTATATATGTATGTTGTCTCTCCCATTTGAATAGAAACTCCTTGAGGACGAGTCCTGATTCACTTTTGTCTTTGCATCCCCAAAGTTTAGCACAGTGACTAGCAAAGAGGAATTGTTTATTAATTTCTTATCTATTGGTGTATTAGTCCAAAATTTGGACTGGCTGAGGGCCCATATTGGTCTGGTGTTGCCAAGGTGGGGACTTGAAATTCAATAGATCTAGGAACTTTTTTAGAAATTAATTAAATGTTTGGCCAAATATAGCCTGCAAATGACATTATAAATATTCAAATGACCCTTGGCAGAGAAAAGGTTCCCCATCCCTGAAAGTACATGTACAAATGTATTTTCATTTGGTTACCAACCTGAAGGGAGGTGGTATAAAATCAAGTGAGTTGAGGTGCCTTGGGTAATAGAGTCACAAAAAGTCTGGATTGGATCTGAGATATTAACTAACTGTGACATTTGACAAGTTATTCCACCTTTCTGTATCTCAGAATCTCAATTTCTCACCAAGAAAATGTTCATCATCCAACACATTTGTATTCCATACTTTATAGCGCAGTAGGGAGCAAAGTGATTTTAAAAAATCCAAGTCATATTATAAATGTGAATTGTTATTATTTAGCTGTGGTCTTTAATGATGGTTAAACTCTGTCTCCTCACAAATCTAGGGGAAGATGTAATCTCAAAGAGAAATTCTCCACTTTGTAACATTTTTCAGAGAAACAGGTTTTGTCCAGGAATGAATGCCAGCTGTCCCATCTGCAGCAGTGGCTCAGCCCTTCTGGCAGGAGCAGAACACAGATAAACAGCCACATCCCACAGGGCTTGCCTCGAGATTGTGAGAGCCAAATATCTGCCCATCAGCCCATAGTATTCTCAGTGAGGGCTTCTGGGAGAGGAAGGGGTAAATAGACCTAGTGACTGACCTTGACCTGTACCTTCTATGCTCAACAGTCTTTGTCCTCACACATTATTTTGTGGTGGTATCTCTGTATCATGGAGCATAAGATTATGAGCTAGAAGGAACCTTAGAAACTACCTAGTAGAACCCCCTCATATTACAGATGGAGAAAAACTGAGGCCCAGAGAGATCAAGTGAATTGTCTGAGGTCACTCAAATAATCAACAGCAGAGTTGGGATGCGAATTTAGGGTCTTTGATTCTTATTTATATATAATTTATATTTTGCTGCCTGTCACCAAGGCTGAGCCTACAAGAACAAGCCAGTTTGGAAAGAAACCAGAATTGAATTTAGTCAAACAAATGCTTATTTTGAATATAATCTATGAATGAAGATGTATTTACTGAATCATAGAAAACAGAAAGAGCTAGAAAGGGAAGCTAGAGACCATATGGTTCAACCTCCTCATTTTAAAGAGAAGAGAGGTGAGGTCCAGGAAGGAGGAGTGCCTCAGGTAACACTTCAAAGTAGAGGTGGACTCCTGATTCCTAACGAGAAACTATTTCTACCCCTTCCCCCACTCTCATTTCCTGTTATACCATCACTTTGGGAGAGCTGGTTACAATGGCTTTTTTTCCTGGGCTCCTGGGTTCCTCTTCCTGCTTCAATTCCCCCCTTACAAATACTGCCAGACTAATCTTCCTAAAGCCCAGCCTGGATCATGGAACTTCCCTCCTCTGAAAGCTTCCCTGTTGCCCACTGCATTGAGTTTGATAAGCCCGCAGACTGGTCCTTCATAATTTGGTTATGCTAACCTTCCAGTCTTATCTCCAAAGATTTCTCAATCAGTACCATTTACTTCAACTAGTTTTGTATCATTATCTCATACAGTCACGAGAATCTACATCTGAAGACTTTGGAGCTCATCAAATTGAACCTTGAATGTACTGAAGGACAATCATGTCCTTGGTCCTATCCTGGAATAAGGATGGAAGGGAAGGGGCATCAGAGAAGAGATTGGCTTTGACTGTGGGAAGGTCATGATTGAGTTTTACAGGATTAAAATTAGGCATAGGCATGTAGGTGGTACAATGGATAGAGCACCAGCCCTGGAGTCAAGAGGACCTGAGTCACTTAACCTCATTGCCTTCAATAAACAAAATTAAAAAAAAAAACAAAACAAAACCTAGAAAGCATCTTGTAGAGCATTTACTCCAATCCTGTCATCTAAAAAAATATGTATGCATGTAGTATATGTTTTCCAAATTCTAATTTTATAAACACACTCACAATATATACATTTAAAGTATATATGTATATAATATGTTGTAGTCTGGTAATTTTTCATTGTCTGCCTCTTTGTGAGCCCATTTAGAGATACTGGAGTGCTTTGCCATATCTAGATGAGGAAATTGAGGTAAACAGGATTAAGTGATCTAACCAGGATCACGTAGCTAGTCTCTGAGGCCAGATTTGAATTCAGGAAGATGAATCTTTCTGACTCTATGCCCAGTGCTAGACTCACTGTGACACCTAGCTGCCCATCTATATATGTACATATATGTAAATAAAGGGGTTGAACTAAATAATCTCCAAGATGGCTTTTTGTTCTAAAATCCTTGAATTCAATGGTGACCTTCTCAAAGTCAAAGACATCTCTTCTCAGAGATCTTTCCATATATACACATACACATACACATACACATGCACACACACAAATAATGTATTGTGACTATACACACATCTGGAAGTTGTTTTAAAAATTTTTTGAATTGAGGAGTAAGATAAATGTAAGCCATCTATATTTATAAAATATGGATTGAATCAAATTTCTGTTTCTTTACATGTCTCTATCTCTCTGTCTGTCTTTCCCTAAATATTTAGCTAGAGAAACATAAAATATACATATGCATATGTATATATTGACATATATATTGACATATATATTTATGTACAAATATATGTATCTGAATAAACTGGATTTCAAAGAGACAAGTGTTGCTTAATATCACAAAGAGCTATAATTCAAACCTGTGTCTTCTTGTCTCCAGGGCTCTTTCTATCACTCTGTTACTGGGGAGACTTACAAAAATGGACCATTAAAGAATTAGGAACCATTTACTAGCCGGTTGTTTGAATTTAAAACCTCTTATTTCCCCTTCACTACTAGTTTGTGTATGGAGACATAGCGTAAGTGAAGAAGAAAGGACAATTTTATAGAAATTTGGTCAGACTAATCTATGAGAATTATACCAGAAAATTCGGGTAAAATACTTCTCTGGAATAGTTAACTATTATGATATCCCTCTATTTAACTTTACTCAAATTCAACCATCATTCATTATCTACTCTTTGTAGAGCCATGGGCTGTGTACTCCAGTGTATACAGGTATAGTCCCATCCTTTATGGTATATATGGCTAGGTAATGGGAATATGACACATAAGTAAATAACTATATTAAAAATATAACATGATGATATGTGTGAAATAGTCCTCTCCCCACTCCACACACACATACAACAATCCTTTATCTTCCCCCATTCACAGAGTGATCTACAATAAATAAATGGAAAAGATAATTTCTGATAAGAATTAGGGAAATCTTTCTAGAGGAGGGAGGTCTTAATTTGGGTCTTAAAGAATGGATTGAATTTCAATAGATGGAAAGGACATTTCAGGTATAGGGAACTGAATGAGCAAAGTATAGAGGTGAGAAAGAAAGTATGGAATATGTACAGCAGATATAAAGTAATCTATTTCTATTGGAATATGGCAAATGCTATGGGTAAAAGTACGAAACAAACCAGCAAAGGGTGTGTGTGTGTGTGTGTGTGTGTGTGTGTGTTGTGAAGGTGAGAAAGAAATATGATAGATTGCAGATTTCTTTAAATTCCAGATAAAGAAGTTTGACTATTATTTGGTTGGTTATATAAAGCCATCCTAGGCTTTGAACAGAGGAGTAATAAGATAATAGTAAGATCTTTTGTGCAGTATGTAGAGGAAAGAATTCAGACAGAAAAGCCTGAAAACAAAGAGACCATTTAGAAGATCATCATAATAGTCCAGGCAAGAAATAACAAGCTCCTAAGTTAGCATGAGAACAGCAAGAATGGAAAGATAGATATTGCTAAGTTATGAGTCATTGGATTTGGTGATTGGAAGTAGAGGGAGAAAGAAGAGTCATAAATGACTGAATTTTCAGTTTGGTTGATTGTGTTCACTAGGAATGAGGAGACACACCATGACAACAATAGGAAGGTAAGGAAGATCAGGGTAAAGGGAAAAAATGAAGGGTTTGTTCTTAGACCAGATGGGTTTGAGAACTTTGTCCTATTCATACCAATGTCTCAGTTGCTGTTGGTGAGATTTCCCCCTAAGACCATGGATTTTTCAGAGACTTGAATTCCATTATCTTTGGTCTCCAGAATCATTAAGTCAAGAGCAATTCTTTTTTATTGTACTATGTTATGAAAATGCTTGTTTTTTTCCATAAATGAAAAAAATTAAAGACCAAAGCTATGTATGTATATGTGTATGTGTGTATATGCATGTGTGAAATACTTGAGTGATTTTGTTGAGAGAATCCTAATTCCCTCCACACACATACACATTTCTATTTATATATGCGCTTATACATACATATATAAGTACTTATATTTTCAAGGGTCTTCTATAACTTTTCTATAAGTTTGCACAATATCCAAGCCAGTGGCTTTGAATTTTGATTTTTTGCATCACATTTCCAACTTAGCTTCTTCCTCCTCTGCTCCCTTTCTGGTCTTTTTCCTTTTTTTACTCCCTTTCTCTCCCACTGCTTTCTAGCCATCCTGACCTACATGCTATCCAAATATATGAAACTTTGTCTCTCATTTCCTTGCTTATGCACTGACTTCACATTCACATAGTGAATGAACTGCCTCTTTTCCTCTGCAGCCTCTTGAAACCCCTGGTTTCCCTCAACATTCAAGACCCACCAGCTGTAAGACTTCTTCCTCCTCAAATGACCTTAGATTTATTTGTATTCTTTAAATTCTCATCTATGAATGTATCTCACCCATTGGAATATATGATGGTTGAAGGCAGGAACTTTTGGTTCTGTCAGCCAAGCAGTTGCTTTTTGATTGGTTGATTCCCATAATATTTATCACTTTGCTTTCTTCACCCATCCAGATTCCCCTGTAACAAAGAACAATTAAACCAAAACAGTTAACAAGGAGAAACTGTTTGACAGTATAAACAATATTTTGCATCCTTACTCCCCCACTTCTCCAAGGAGAATAGATAAGTGCATTTTTTACCTCTTTTTCATGACCATATCTGGTCATGAATTACACAGTGTACACAATTAGTACACAAAAGTACATAATTACACAATGATAGAATTCATTCCAGTGTTCTGTTCATTTTCACTATTGCATATGGTATTATTTTCTGGTTCTGATTACTTCATCTCGTCTCAACTCATGCAAACCTTCCCCTGTTCCTCTGAACCCCTCATATTCAAATCTTGCTTTTTTCAATTACTTTCCAACCTGACCCAATTAGTCAATCAAAAAATGTTTATTGAGTGCTTGCCATGGGCAAAGTCTTATGCTTTAAGCCTAAGGAAAGGTGAGGACAAAGAGAGAGTTAGTGTCAGGGAACTCATAGTTCAAGAGGAAGGGAAGAATGAAAGATGTACTTGTGAAAAGTGACATAAAATCTGACCTCAGACATTTACTAGCTGTGTGACCTTGTGCAAGTCACTTAACCTAAATTTCCTCCATCAAAAAAAAAGAAAAGAAAAGTGATGTAACTAAACAAGATTTGAAAAAGCAATTTAAGGAAATATATTTTGCATGACTTCATGTGTGTAATTGATATCATATTGTTTGCCTTCTCAAGGAATAAGGCAGGAGTGAGAGAGAGGGAAAGACTTTGGAATTCAACATTTAAAAAAAAATTTAAATGTAAACTGCCTAGACCCTTTAACCAAGTAATATAACTACTTAGTCTATTTCCAAAGATGATTAGGAAAAATAGAAAAAGAACCTATATGTTTAAAAATGTTTATAACAGTGGCAAAGACTTGAAAATTGTAGGGCTACCTATTAATTGGTAAATGGTTTAACAAGTTTTGGTATATGATTGTGATGGAATACTACCATGCTATAAAAAAATGATGAGCTCAATAATTTTAGAAAATCATGGAAAGACTTGCATGAAATAATGAAGACTAAATGAGCAGAACTAAGAGAACAGTGTTTTAAGAATGATTTTGAACAAATAAGATATTTTGACTATTAAAAATATCCAAATTAACTATAGTGGACATATGAAGAAAGATGCTAACTTTATCCAGAGAAAGAACTGATAAATATAAAAATATACAGAATAATTTTACCTATTCTCTCTCTCTCTCTCTCTCTCTCTCTCTCTCTCTCTCTCTCTCTCTCTCTCTCTCTCTCTTTGTGTTTTTCTAATGGTAGCCAGCTCTAGGAGGAGGTGAGAAAAGGAAGAAAAAAGGAAAAAATTTGACATGATAATTTTGTTGTATATTTGAAAGGAATAGTGAGTTGTACATAGTAGATTTGCAGTTTCATATACAATTGACTTTTTTTAAAATTGTACTATGTTATAGAAATGCTTGTTTTAATCCACAAATTAAAGGTACAATAAAAATATATATGTAAAAAGTAATTGGGAAATATGTAAGAAAATAAGTAAAAATGTTTTTAAATGAAAAGTAATTTAAGAAAACAATACAAAAGCTGTCACAAGGTAGTGTGTAGTAAATGCTAAATGTTCAGGTTTAGACTTTAAATGCCATTTGAGTTTGGAAGAATGAAAGACCCCTTTCTAGTGGTTACAAATTGTTTCAAGGAGGTGGAATTTTAGCCTTGAAGATAGCTAGGGTTTGACAGGCTAGAAAAGAACATCTCGGGGCAGCTAGATGGTGCGGTAGGTAAAGCATTGGCCCTGGAATCAGGAGGACCTGAGTCCAAATCTGGCCTCAGACAGTTAATAATTACTTAGCAGTGTGACCTTGGGCAAGTCATTCAACCCTATTTTCTTGCCAAAAAAAACCCAAAAAAGAAAGAAAGAAAGAAAAAGAACACCTCATGGACCATTCTTTAATTCCCCAATGTCTTTTGCTACTCAGGTCTAAATTCTGACTTCCTCCTTATATATACAAGTGGATGGAGCTAGAGAAGACAATTTTATTTCTATTTTTATGTCTCCCCTTGTAAGCAAGGCAATACTAAGACAGTTTTTAACTGAACAATTGGAGTATAGCATAGAAGGTGGGGACTGAATTCAAATTTGAGCTCTGCCACTTACATACCATGCTATTTGGGATAAGTTACTTCCTTCTGGGCCTCAGTTTCCATATTTTATTAAATGATGGAATTTGAAATTCATTGAGTTAACTTGCAGCTCTGAGATTTTGTGACTGAGATCTCTTCTCTCAGAGAACTTGCTTTGAGAATAATGGATGTGAAGGCATTTGGTAACATTTAAAGCATGAGATTGATGTGAAGTCATATTAGCATCTGACTGGGTATAACAGAGCAGGATGATCCCAGGGGACATTTGAGTATTATCTAGTCACCTGAATTTTTTGTTTTGTTTTTAATTAGGTGGGGTGGAGAGTGAGAGGGGAAAATCAGAGGATTTTACTTCTCATGTGAATACAGAGCAGAGATTCTCCTACCCTCTAATTCCCAAGTCCCTGGAGGTTGTGAAGTACCTGGCTTTCAAAGAGCCTCCCTACTGGGCTGGCAGGCTGTTGATGAAGGTAGAAGAAATAGAGATAGTGTGAGGTACAAGCAGAGTAATAAAGCAGAGTAGCTGTTATTTGGCAATTAACTTAAAGGAATTTGCAACAGATCAACTATAGTTCAAAAGTTCCTTCCACAGTTAAGAACAATTCTGACATCTGTATATCCAGTTTTATTCTTTCAAACCAATTTCCATGCATCTTATCTTGGGTGAGGTGATGCAATGTGTTGTGATTGCAATCTATAGAGCAGAGGCAAATGTACTCTGATTGGGGGTCAAAAGGCTTAGGGTTCTAGTTTCACTTCTGTCAATGTCTTGCCTTGTGGCACAACCTCAGTCAATCTGCTCCTCTCTCTGGACCTCAGCTTTCTCCTGGGAGAGACTGATGATTTAGCACAACCCTGCTTTATTTAAATCCAGTTCACTGATTTGCATGAACTGATGCTGAGTGAGATGAGCAGAACCAGAAGAACATTGTACACTCTAACAGCAACATGGGGGCAATGATCAGCCTTAATGGACTTGCTCATTCCATCAGTGCAACAGTCAGGCACAATTTGGGGATATCTGTGATAGAGAATACCATCTGTATCCTGAGAAAGAATTGTGGAGTTTAAACAAAGACCAAAGACTATTACCTTTAATTTTAAAAAACCCATTATCTTATTATGTAATTGTACTATCTCTTATACTTAATTTTTTCCTAAGGATATGTTTTCTCTCTCATCACATTCAATTTAGATCAATGTATACCATGGAAACAAAGCAAAGACTAACAGACTGCCTTCTGTGGAAGGTGGGGGGAGGGAAGCGAAATTAGGGGGAAATTTGTAAAATTCAAAATAAATAAATAAAATTTAAAAAAAAGACATCACCTTCCTGATTTCATTGGTCCTTGAGAATGAAGGACAAACAACAGCAATCTGCATCATAAATGAATAGACCACAAAGCTTCTAACAGTCTGTGAGACCTTCAAAACAATGTAAGGTAGAATCCCAGAATGTCAGAATTGGAAGAAAGCTCAGATGATCCCATTCTTTCCTGGAGCCCGAATCTCCTTTAAAATATCTGGGGGGGGGGGCAGGGTGGAGGAAGAAAAAGGAAAAAAGAGAAATTTACATGATAACTTTATTATATATATTTAAAAGGAACAGAATTGATGTAATAGATTTGTGGTTTCATGTGCAATCATCTTTTTTTAAATGATACTTTGTTATGGAAATTCTTGTTTTAGTCCATAAATTAAAAATAAAATAAATAGAACATAAAAAATAAAATGGATTAATAATAAAATAAAAACATCCCTGACAATTTATCATCCAATGTATCAATAGTACTTCATTACCAAGAAACTTAATAGAACAGTCAGGGTAAGTAATAATAATAATAATAATAATTTCAAAGATGACCACAACAACAGGGAGGTGATGCCATGACAAGCATGTGAATTGATTTGAGTGAGGGGAGGCTGTGCTAAGTCACCAGCCTCACTTTCCTCTTCCAGAGTCATCTGGGTTCAGTCAGATATGAATCAGGACAACTGCAGATAACCCTGGATGTGAGGTAATCAGGGTTAAGTGATTTGCCCAAGGTCATGCAGCTAGTGTCTGAGATCACTTTTGAACTCAGGTCCTCCTGACCTGAGAGCCAGTGCTCTACTCACTGCATCATCTAGTTTCCCCTAGTCAGGATAAGGATTATTATGCTTAGCATTGAAAGAAGTGATAAAATTGAGGGTAAGAAAGGGCAGACAGCTTAACTTTTTTTTTTTCCATGGGAACCTGACCTGCCAGTAAGCTCTGGAAATTAGTCTCAACTTATAAATGACACATGTTACAACTTATTTATGTCTGCCATGTTCTCTTCATGATCCTTTGGGTGATTTCTAGTCTCAATGCATTGAAGACTGCAGTGTTTCATGATCTTCAATCATGCAGCACAGTGGAAATAATGCCCTTCAAAGATGCCACTTTTGCAATGAAGTCTTTCCTTGTCTACTCTAAGGTGAAAGTGACCTCTCCATTCAATTTCATAATATTTAATATACCCCTTATCTGCCATTCAATACTCTAATGTAATTATAGTCATATTGTGTTATTGTACTTAGTATTGTATAGTATTTTTGTTTCCCATGATAATGAACCTCCATGAGTACATGGAGATTATCATATGGAGTCAGAAAAATAATAGCAAAGTTCA
The DNA here is from genome assembly GCF_037893015.1 of Macrotis lagotis. Taxonomy (NCBI): domain Eukaryota; kingdom Metazoa; phylum Chordata; class Mammalia; order Peramelemorphia; family Peramelidae; genus Macrotis; species Macrotis lagotis. The sequence continues at coordinate 56,819,005 of NC_133665.1, read as the reverse complement.
TGTGGAAGAAAAAAGGTCAGGAGCTTCAAAGAAATGGGGGGAGAGGAGGAGGAGAGGAGGGGAAGAATATAAAAAAACAGATTCGGTAGTTTTATATTTTAAACTATATTATAAGGTGAGAACATTATTAAAGTATAAAATGAATAATTTTGGTTATTTTAAATTAAAATTTTCTTGTTTAAATAAAACCTATGAGGGGCAGCTAAAGTGGCACAGTGGATAGACCACCCACCCAGGAATCAGGAGGGTCTAAGTTCAAATATGATCTCATACACGTGATACTTACTGACCATGTGACCTTGGGCAAGTCACTTAACCCCACCATCTTGCAACCCCCCCAATCAATCAATCAATCAATCAATCAATAAACTATATGCAACTAAGAATTGAAAGAATGCAGAAAATTAAGGAAAAACTCTCATAGGTAGTCTCTTAGAATGTGATTGGGTTGGAATAATTATGTGGTGTAGGAAAAGATGAGCTGGCTGATTTAGAAAAGCATGCAAAGGCTTGGAATTATGAAGGAAGATGTTATCTACATTCAGAGAAGCTGATGAAAAGTTTTTACATATGTGTCTGAGCTTAATTGTATCCTTTATTATGTAGAATTTTTAATGGAAATTATTTTTATATTGAATTCTCATATTCTACTGTATAAATAACATTTTTTCTTATTTTCATTTGTTTAAAATAAATTTATAAATTTACAAAGATAAGTTGAATGAATATCTTATTTACTGAGTTTTTATAATACTAAAACTACTTAGCATTTATATGACACTTTAAGGTTTGCAATGCACTTTCCATACATTAATTCATTTGCTCCTCGTGAGAACTTTTTGAAGCAGGTTCATCAATTAACCCCATTTTGTAGAAAGGGAAAGTAAGACAGAGAGGTTAAGTGATATGTCCAATTTAAGTGAGTGAAGCTTAAGTGTGGGAGAAAAGATTTGAGATCAGGTCTACTGCATAACTCTACTACAGGTTTCTTATTTCTTCCTCCTAAGTGACTATAAGCTCCACAAGATCAGAGGCTGACTTCTTGGCCATATTTTCCCCTAGCAAACAACCTGGCAAGTACCCAGTAAAACTATGTAAATGATTTGTACCTTTCATTTGTATTGGCCAAGCACAGTACCTTCTTTTTTCTTCCTTCCTCCTCCCTCCTTCCTTCCCTCTTCCTTTCCTTCCTCATCCTTCCTTCCTTCCTTCCTTCCTTCCTTCCTTCCTCCCCCTTCTCCCTTCTTTCTTTCTTTCCCTCCTTCCTTCCTCCATCTCTCTTTGCTTCCTTCCTTCCTCCCCTTCTTCTTTCTTTCTTTCCTTCTTTCCTCCCTTTCTCTTTCCTTCCTTTTTCTCTTCCTTCTTTCCTTCCCTCCTTCTTTCTTCCTCACCCCTCCTTCCCTCCTTTCTTTTCTTCCTTTCACTATACTCCCTCCTTCCCTCCCTCCCCACCCTCCTTCCTTCCTTTCTTCCTTCCTTCCTTCCTTCCTTCCTTCCTTCCTTCCTTCCTTCCTTCCTTCCACTCTTTCACCCTTTATTCTTTACTTCCTCCTTCCTTCCTTCCTTTCTCCCTCACTCCCTCATTCCCTCCTTTCTTCCTTCCTCCATATCTCCTTCCCTCCTTCTTTCCCCCTCCCTCTTTTCTTTTCTTCCTTCCTCCATACCTCTGTCCCTCCTTCCTACATCCCTCTCTCCTTCCTTCTTCCCTTGTCCTTTCTCCCTCCTTCCTTTCTTCTTTCCTTCCTCATTCCTTCCTTCTTTCCTTCCTTCCTCTATTCTTCCCTTCTTCCTCATTTCTTCTTTCCTTTCTTCCTCCCTCCTTCCTACTTTCCTTCCTTCTCTCCTTCCCTCCTTCCTCTTTTCTTTTCTTCCTTTCTCCTTCCCTCTCTCCCTCCTTCCTCACTTCCTTCATCCTTCCTTTCTTATGTTCTTCCTTCCTCCATACCACCCACCTTCTTTCCTTTCTTCTTTCTTCCCTCCCTCTCTCCTTCCCTTCTTCTTTTCTTCCTCTCCTAGGTAGAAGTCAATTTTGATTTTTAAAGATACTCTTCTTTCTAAACTAGTTATTAGCAGAATTTGGCATTAAATTCACTAGATATTGCTTCCTAGTGGAAAATAAAAATAATTCTCTTTTTACTTGTTCTTGTTTTCACAAAATGAACTCAATTGAATCAGTGCTTAACTACAAAACAGAGAAATGGATGACAATAGCTTTTCCAGCTACCTTGACCCCACCTTCCTCTCCTCCCCCCACTTCCCCAGCCTCCAGTTTCTCCCCTCCGTTCCCTACAAGGGATTGGACCAAGGAAGCCCCAGGAAAATGTAAGCTTCTAGAAGGCAGGACTGTTTTGCTTTTTGTCTTTGTATTCCTGGCACCTACAAAAGTATCTGTCACATAGTGTATACTTATAAACACTTTTTAAGTTGAATTTCATTGTCCTGAATTGACACTGATCCAGAGCCCAATCTCATATACAACACATCAAGGAGAAAACTCAAAATCAGTGAGGTTATTTAAGGAATAGATGATCACCTCTTTCCCTCACTTTTATCCACCCATTGTTGATATTAACAATTTCCAGTCATAAAGCAAGAGATAACTTTAGGCTGTGGAGAGAAGATAACTTCAATGCCCAGATGAGCAATTCCTTTTGTAATCCTATCCAATTGAGAGGCCAGGGCTAGATAAAGCTCTTTGTTGTCACTGATCAGCAGGACAGGACGAATGGAGAAAAGTTAATTTAGCTCAGATGGTTAAAGGGCTCAAAACTGGTACTTGTAAAAGGATATAAGCTCATTTCTCAAAGGAATGGCAAGGAAAAAGGAGTGGAAAAATCTCTCCTAGTATAGGGGGCTATCTGTAGAGGAGAATCAACTCTTCTAAAGGACTAGGATCATTGTCTTTGTCTTAGAGAGGCTCCTTCACCTCTGTCTTCCACCCCCTATCTCAATCCTTAGCCTCTGGACTGTGCTTTGAAAAAAAGCTAAGAATTCTGTGAGATACTGGTAAGAAGGATGCAAGGAACCATCAGAGTAAGGGCAAAGAAGTGGTAAACTCATGTATGAAAGGGATGGAAGTTTCATGCCATATGCAATAAATTCATATTGATTGACCAAATTAAATAACCAGCATTCTCTTTAATCATCTTTCTATTGTTCACATAGAGACCAAAACATTAAATAATCCAAAAGCCAAAATGAGTCAGATTCCAAGTTCATTGACAAATATTTATCCTTTAGTGAGTAAGGGAATGCTTAGTATCTGATGTAGAAAAAGATGGCAGAAGTCATTAAAGTACTGTTCTCATATTGTTGTTGAGCCATTTTAAATGTGTCTGACTCTCTGTGATTCCATTTGGGAATTTCTTGGCAGAGACACCAAAGTGGTTTGCCATTTTATTTTCCCGATGAGAAAATAGAGACAAACAGAGTTCAGTGAGTTGCCCAGGATCACACAGTTAGTTTATGTCTGAAGTCAGATTTGAACTCCTGACTCCAGGCTCTGCAGTCTTTCTACTGTACCACCTACTTGCCTGAGTCCAGATGTTAAGGATGTGAAAATGGAAACAGAACAAGTCATACACTTAAGGAATTTTATTGCCATTGGGAAGATACAACATGTACACAGAGAGTAAGTGTAAAATATATACCAGGTAATACACACATTTACATATATACACTTATATATGTATATATATACATTTATGTATATATGTATATATACATTTATGTGATGTATCTATGTATGCATGTGTGTAAATGTATATCTAGCATCTATATCTATCATCTGTCTATCTATCTATCTATCTATCTATCTATCTATCTATCTATCTATCTATATGTCTGGAACATTCTCCCTCCTCTGTTCTGACTGGTGATCTTCTTGGTTTCCTTTTAAGTTACAAGTGAAATGCTATCTTCTACAGGATACATTCCTTCTTAATTCTAGTACTTTCCCTTTTTAAAAATATTTCCTATTGATCCTGAATATAGTTTACTTTGTATATATATTTGCTTGCATGTAGTCTGATCCATTAGTTTATAAACTCCTTGAGGGGAATGACTGTCTTTTGATACTTTATATCCCCAGTTCTTAGTCCAAGGCCTGAAGCATAATAGGTATTGAATTGAATGTATATTCATATGTAGCTACAGTAGTGCAAATGTATATATGAATATATATTATAGATACACATGTGTGTATATATATGCATATATATACACATACTCATACACTTATGTGGTAATGCAAAATATATACAGAGTAATACAAGGTAATTTCAAGGAGAGACCACTAAGAGAGGGAGAGAGAACTGACAAGAAGTTTTACTTTCCCACAATAATATCCATACTTCTTTGTATAGTAACTTTCCTAAAGTACTCTCTCACCCAGTTATCTCATTTTATCCTCACAACGATTTGAGAGAGGTAATACTGGTATAATTATCTCAGTTTGATAAAGAAACTGAGGTTTAAAGAAAGAGGCTTTTATGTTAATAGAATTAGAATCACACCAAAGATTCCTGACTCCTTTTCTTTGTAGCTAGTCTATATCTAGTTGTGACATGCAGCTGATACCATTAGAATATGAGCTCCTTATAGATTTCATCCTTCTTTGTACTATTCAAGAAATATGGAGTAAAGTACATGCAGACATTTTGGCCACAGGAGACTGTTTCCATCGAGTACAAAGTCAGAACTAAGGGAAAAAAGGTGACATTCCTGCATTCCTGTATGTCTATATAATGAAAGTGACTCTACTCACAGCCGGTTAGCTGTGGTGGTAAAGGGAAGAACCCTGAGAGTCACCTCTTCCTTCCTCTCCCTTAGGTCATATGATCCCAGGAAATGGGTCTGGTCTTTTTTATCCTATAGGATAACATTGTTCAACAAAGAACCGTTTCCATTTTAGGTGAAGGGAGAAGAGATACTGATCTCACCTGAGAGAACCAGCCATTAGGATCTAGGAAGTCAGGAATCCAGATTCCAGGTAGTAGTCAGTCCATTTACAACACCCTTAGAAGACTTTAATTTTCTAGAAGTTATCACTGACAGCTGTGAACTTGAACTGCTATGTAGGAATGAGTTAAGGTGTAAACTTCATCAGACAGAATGGCTTGGGGGGGTATTTAAGTCCCTGGGATGTTGGGGGAAATATTCTATAAATATATATATATACACACATAAACATATGTATGTATATATATATATATATATATATACACACACAAGCATACACATTTATGTATAATATGTGCATGTTTTAATACTTTATATGCATATAAATATGTTTACACAATATATGTATGCATTTTTCTTACTTCAAAATAAACATCCTCATGTAAAAGTGGTCCTGTTGTTACTCAGTGAAATAGAAGTTGAGTACTTGTCACTGGGCCCCTAAAATGGGGAGGAACATAATCAATAAGAGTTCGTTACAGTGACAGTGAAATATGAATTCCCAGTCTCATGGGGTACAGTGGAGCTTGTGGGGTATAAAATAGAATAGCCCTGGGTTTGGCCCTGAGAATGTGGGGCTAGAATCTCTTGTATATCCAAGCATTTCTAGCCTAGGTAGAGAAATATTCAACGTAGTATACCAACCCCCATCCCATGCCCTTGGACATATCCCAAACCAAGACAGGTTTGTGGTAACATTTATATTCATACTGAATAAGGGAAATTGAAATATATTGTTGGGTTAAGATTCCAAAGTAATAATCATTTATTCTTTACCTGAAAGGTATTTGATTAATATGGATAATTAATATTGTCCCTGTCTTACCCTGCAATTTAGAATCATAGATCTATACCTGAATACCTCTGAGATCATTTAGTTCAGTTTTTTTAAATTTTACAGTTGAGAAAACTGAAATTAAGTTAGAAAAATTAAGTAACTTCTCCCAGTTATAGAGATAATGAACTTAAGTCACAGGATTTGAATGCAGACCCTTTGGCATTAAAATCAGGACTCTTTCCATGGAACCCTGCCAATTAGAGTGAGAAAACTGAGGGCAAGGGCCCTGTCTAGTCAACTTAAGCAGAGATGTATCCCCTTAGCAGAGACTAATACAGGTATTATGCACTATAGGGGGTGCTCAATAAATGTGTTGAAAAGAGAAAGGAATCTCTAATAATGTAAACTGCAGGCACTCTTGCAGTTTGGGAGTTTGGGAGATACTTGGAGAGAAGAGAGACTCAAAGTCCCTCAGCAATCACACTTTATCAAAAGCTGAGTCAAAGTCAAAGTGCCCTGGATCACAAATGAAGCTAGAAATTACAGGAAAGGGAACACTCTCTAAACAGATATCTGATTTCTGAACATTTAGCTGCACTGGTAAAACAGTGGGCCTGTAGGATAACATTGCTCAACAGCATTGTAGATTGTATTTTTTCTTCCCACGCACAAATAAAAGAGGGATTTCCTCTTAGCAATGAGGAGGAATCTTGATAGCAAAGTCTGAACTGTTCCAACAGGCCTTGAAGACAAAAGCTCTAGCAACAGGATTCACTTGGTTACAAACCGTAGGATTCATCAGGATAAGCAGGGAACAGGTTATGAGAAGGGAAGGGGGGGGGGTGAGAGAGAGAGAGAGAGAGAGAGAGAGAGAGAGAGAGAGAGAGAGAGAGAGAGAGAGAGAGAGAGAGAGAAAGGGGGAAGGAGGGAGGGAGAGAGTATACAGCTAGTTGTGGGGCTTTCTCAGGCTCAAGGGATGCCCAAGTTTTCCTCAAAACATAGAATGTAGAGCTGGAACGTGTTTGAGATGATCTAGTTCACCTCCCTCTTTCATTTTACTGAGGATCCTAGAAAAACTGAAGGGCTTACTCAAGATTCCACAAAGCCCCAGTGATGACTCTGGATCTTAGCGTCCCATCTCTGGGTTCTAGGTCTGCTTGTGTTTTCCATTGTACTGTGTTACCCCTCTTATGGTAAGATTATATTCAGAGTAAACAAACTGTCTCTGCCAGTCCCCCTTTGGTTCTCTGGCCCTATGACCTACATATTAGAGTAGGTCCATATTATCTCGACCCTGAGTGGGGGGCATCTAGAATCAGATAAGGTCCTCATATAAGTCTCCCCATCTCTCTGCTGTTTTTCTGGGCTTGGAAAGGAGAAGGTCAGGGCTGAACAGGCTAAATCCTTAATCTGTTTTCACCCAAACACGAAACCATGGAGTCAGCTTGTTTTGACTGAAGACTGATCCTAAAATGGAATATTTGGCTTCAAGGAGCCAGTTGCCTCCAAATGTGAACTTGAAACTACCCTGGAAACTTATACAGAGCAGTTCCCCAATGGAGAAGATCCCCTAGACTCATGAAAAACAAAACAAAAGCCTCCCACATTTAAGTGAATTGAGCTAAAGTGCTGCTGTCACTTGTGTCTCTAATGTTTCTGTGGAAAAAACAGGAACTTGAGTATTGAAGACTCTTTGAATGTCCCAATCCTTTCCAGTTCTTCTGCCTGTCACAGACAGTTCATTAGGGTTGGTTCAACTTTCTGACAAATAGTGTCACATAGTATGTTTAGAAATCTGAACCTAGAGATTCAAATTCTACCCCAGATCCATACTAGCTGTGTGACCCTGGACAAGTGAACTGATTTCTTCTGAGCCTATTTTTTCTTCTGTATAAAAAAAGAAAGGAAAAGAAAAGGAAAGGAAGGAAAGGAAAGGAAAGAAAGAAAAGAAAAGAAAAGAAAAGAAAAGAAAAGAAAAGAAAAGAAAAGAAAAGAAAAGAAAAGAAAAGAAAAAAGAGAATAATGATTTCTGCATTGTGGGTGGGGTACAGATGAGATATTTAAATGTAAGTTATTAATATTCTGCAAAATGTATCTGGATCAGTCTGTAAAAAAGAAACTAGTGTCAATATGTTAAAAACAGCCAATATGATTAATGGGAATGACTATCCCAGACCCCATGTTGGTCTTCCTTTTACATAAATTCTCATTAACCAAAAGGAAAAATAGGAGCAAAATTTCAATTTTTCAATTCATTCAATTGAATTGATAAACATTTGTTGAACTCCTACTGTATGCTTAAGGGGAAAGGTGTGGGGAGTATCATAGTGGGAGAAATAATCACAACAATCAGCAGATAGAGATCAAACACTTATTCAACATAAGGCACTTACTTCAAAGTGTAGGAGATGAATCATCTCTTAAAAGGGACTGGCACATGCTCAGGTTACATTAGTCCACAGTCCATTTCTCCATGTGGAGGATACTTCCAAGAGAACAGTAATGATGGGTAAGGGAAAGAGTTTATACTTTGGAGAGATTATAGAACATGTGTAGACATTCTTTAAATGGTTCTGGTAGGCTAATCTCATGGAAAAGGAGAGGTTCTCTATATGTTTTGAAGGCATTCAAAACAGCCATTAGCTTCAGTTTCCTCTGCTTCATTTACTCTTTTGATTTCACTTGTTGATCCCTTCATTCAACAAGTGTGGTGAAAGAACATACCCTCAGAGACCATATAGCTCAGCCTTGGTCCTTTTCATTTGTCCTTTTCCATCCTAGATGAAAAAATTGGAGTTTAAAACTTGAAAGTTCAGAAAAACAAGTTACAAGAATTCAAAGACTGGAACCCAGGCTGGGCTTTGTAGTTAACACAGCTTCAGCTTCCTAGGGGACAAGGAGAAATCCTTGGGTTGGAACTTCAGCCCAGAAGAATTCACTCAGTGATTCTGTCACAATCATGCCACATCTGGATGTGAATTTGTTGTGACCTTTGCTATGAAGGGCTAAGTTATGAACCTAACTCTCCTGCAGTATTCCTTCCCCCCAACTGAAGTAATGCAGGGGGTATTATGTCCCCTAAGATATTAGAAGGAAATGTTTTTTCTTGCTACATATTTTAAGTAAACATCTCTTTGTAAAAGCCACCCAATGTTGAGTGGTTGAGCAGAACTGGAAGGCTAACCACAGTTCTATAACAAGCTTCACAAGAGGAGTTTGAACCAATGGCAGTAGAAAAGAAAAACATTACAGCTCCTCAGTTACTTCCTGGAACTTTGAGGGGAGATGTAGATTGCCTAGCTCTGAGAGACTGATCCATAATATTTTAACAATACCTAAAATTTATACATTAAATCTTTCATTGTACTTAATACATAAGATCTCATTTTTGACTCACAAAATTCCTGTGAGGAGAGCAAATAGGTATTACTTTAATCTCTATTTTTACTGATGAGGAAAATGAATCTCAGAGAGGTCAAGTAACTTGTCTATGGTCACATAGCTATTGTCAGAGGTTGAATTTGAATCCAGGTCTTTCTGACTTAAAATCCCATATTCATGATACAATGATATGTGTAAGATGCAGTCCCTGTCTTACTTTAAAAAGTTTTGGAAGTGACTTGTAAAAGGTGTCAGATCCAGTGTTTAAGCTCCATTTTCTTACTATGTATTTTCAGTGTTTCTACTACACTGTAATGAAATTTTCTTGTTCTGTTCTCTGTCCCAGGGAATAATTTCATTGGACCTTCACAACATCCAGATGAGATAGTAATAATCATGCTCCTTTTAAAGATAAAGAGACTGAGGTAGGAAACCAGTTAAAAGGCCTATTATAGTAGTCCATTTGAGAGTTGATAAGGACCTGAACTGTGATTGTGGTTATATAAGTGGAGTGAAAGGGACATAGAGGAGAATTGTGATTAAAAATAGAAATAACACAATTTGTCAGTAGATTGGATATGATGGGTGAGTGATAAGAAGGAGTTGAGGATGGTACTAAAGTTGTGGACCTGGGAGATCTAGAGGATAATGGTGCTCTTAATAGTGATATGTAAGTTTGGGAGAGGGGTGGGTGGGTTGGAGGGAAAGATAACCAGCTCTCAGTTGGTCATGTTGAGTTTGGGGATTGGGGAGAGACCAAGACAGAGACAGAGAGACAGAGACAAAGTCACAGAGATAGAGACAGACAGACAGATACACACACACACACACACACACACACACACACACACACACACACAGAAAAAGCAGAAACAGAGAGGGGGCAAAAAGAGATGGAATAGGGAGAGAGAACAGAGGCACAGAGAAAGGCAGAGAGAGAGGAAGAGAGATGAAGGGGGAAAAGAGAGATGGAAAGAAATAGAAGAGAGAAAAGAGAGAGAGGTGGTGGGGGAGAGAGACTAAGACACTAAGGATGCTGATTTATGTTATGACTGTCAAATTAGACTTTAGATCTTTCCTCCTTGGGTCAGCATGGTGATAAGTGAAAATATTCAGTAGTATTTATATTCAATGTAGTCCTTGTCTTTCTATACTCCAGCACCTCCATTCTGCACACACCCTATCACTTATCATGGGTAGTAGCACATAAACTTTGGGTAGTCTCTCTCAGAGGACCTTTCCAAGACTATGTCCCTGACCCAGGATTCTGTCTTATTTCTGGTTCTGGCCATTCCTGGTCTTGGCCTCAGATCCAACATTACAACATATCTTCTTCATAGGGACTTAGTTGAAACAAAAGAAAATGAGCTTATCTCTGAATGGAGTCTCTAATTTCTCTAGGTACCTTGATTCTCTTTGTTCTGGATAATAAACACTGTCTAGAATACATTATCTAGAAAATAAGCATGGTGCCCAAAGCAATCAGGTCTTTTCCCTCTACTCCCTCTGATCTGCCAGAGAATATTGCAAGGATATTTTCTGAGTGTGTGTTCCCTCCCGAGATTTTGCCAGATAGTGGAACGGTTTGTTGAACAAAGAACAAATCTCTTGCTTCTTTGAAAATCTTTTAATTAAAATCGAGAGGCAGTGGACCGGAAAAAAGGTATTAACGTTTAGCATAAAACTAGGCAATAGGAAGCATTCTCAGTCGACAGAACCATGGCAGAGAGAGACAACAGTCTGATTTTTAATTCCCTAAAGATTAATTTTATGTTTTAATTAAAAAGATGGAGGAGGAAAGAGGGTGAATATGAATTTTTGTCAATCCATTTTTTCTCCCACTTAGAGGTTATGAAGTCTTAGCAGTTCTAGAAATTTTGTTCATAATTAGCTTTGAACTATGTGATGGTGATGCCCGTGGGGAATCAGAAAAAGAAGAATTGTTGAGTTCAGACACATTTTTCAACCCTACAGGGATATCTCAATCTCCTTCCTAAGAGTAATAGAAACTTTTCTTCCCAAAGAACTGACTGATACCCCAATCAAACTTCTATTAACCAGACTGTATATTGGCTGATTGATAGCAATCTTTTATTGTGTACCTAATTTCTGAAGGTGTTCTTTTTAAAATGCCCCAGTCTTTCCTTTTCTTATTTTTATTAGGTCAGTCTATCAAGCAGAATTGAAACATATCCTGCTGACTGAAAATTTTACTAAGCCTCAGTGATATTACAAAATGTAGTTCTTCCTGCTCAGGCCTAGAAATGGAGATGGAGAAGGTAGAGAGGATTGAATCAAGTCTCTACAAATTCCAGGATAGTGCATGGGATGGAGAAGAAATTGTTTAAGCAAGAATATAGGCACTTACAAAGGCATACTTGAAAGACTGTGTATGGTTAAGCGGTGATGGATTCATTGATTAGGCATTATGAAGTAGCAGAAAGTGTCATGAAAAGTTCTAGTCTGTGGGGTGGCTAGGTGGTGTAGTGAATAAAGCACTGGCCTTGGAGTCAGGAGTACCTGGTTCAAATCTGGCCTCAGACACTTAATAATTACCTAGCTGTGTGGCCTTGGGCAAGTCACTTAACCCCATTTGCCTTGCAAAAACCTTAAAAAAAGTTCTAGTCTTGGAATTAAGTTAAGTTTGTGATTTATTGCCCCCTATTTAACTTTAGGTAAATCACTTCCCCTCTAATGGTTTCAGTTTCTCTGAAAGGATGGATGTTGAAGACCAGACATCAGGAAGGTGACAGACACCAAGACAAGAGCATAAATTGGATTTGAGTGAGGGGGTGATTGTGCTAAGTCACCAGCCTCACTTTCTCCTCCAGAGCCATCTGGGTACACTGGCCAGATATAAAATAGGACTACTGGAGATGACCCTGGATGTGAGGCAATCAGGGTTAAGTGACCCAAGGTCACACAGCTAGTATGGCAAATGTCTGAGGTTGAATTCAAACTCCCCTCTTCCTGACTCCAAGGACAGTGCTCTATCCTCTGCAGCACCTAGCTGTCACTCCTGTGAAATAGAGTAAGGTGGGACAAACAGAGTGAGTACTCTCTAATGGTATTTCATAAGGTCTAATGAACCTCCCAGCTTCAGTATTCTAACTATCCAGATTGTTTCATGAAATTCTAGCTAAGTTTATTTGATTATTAACTAATTAATGATTTTCTTAATAGTTAATACTCTAAAACTACTAAAAAAATTGCTGAGAATTGAAGTTTGGAAAATTTGAAATTTTGAAGTTTCCCCAAGAGAGACTAGGAAAAAAAGGTATTCTTTGAAGAGGTAGGATTTCATTTAATCACTTAATATAAACCTGAACTTTTGAGTTCTGAGAATACAGCTAGTAGCCTGAAATAAAAATAGGACTTTTAATACCTTTGTTGTGTGGGCATCAGGAAAGTTAGTCAGTGGATATACCCACTGTTCCCTAGAGGTGTGTAATAAGGCCATAGAAAGATTGGTGCCCTTCATTAGGAAGAGAACTGGGTTCTTTTCATTACAGCTAGGTGAGGATTGCATCAGTCAACTTATCTAAAATGTGCTGATTGCTGAACAGATACATGAAGTAGAGGAGGTCAGTGCTGGGACCCTTTCTGTAGCTCCCTTAAGGACTTTTAGGATCCCTTGCTTTTGCCCTTCTCTCCCCAACCTGCAATCTCTCTTTTCACCCAATCACCCCTTACCCTTCTTTCAAGGCTCAGCTCTGACCCCTGTTTCTCCAGGAAACTTTCCCTCACTGCTCCAACTCACACTGCTCTCTCCTTTCTTGATCCCAGGGGTTCTTCACCATTTACAAGTCATGGACCCCTTTGGTCTTCTGAAGAAGTCTATAGATCCCTCTCAGAATCAAGTTTTTATTGCTGTTATTCAACCTCTGTTATGATATTTGAGGAGTGATGAACTGGATTTAAGTGAGGCAGAGCTGTGCAAAATCATCAGCCTCATTGTTTCCTCCAGTGTTTTTGGATTCTAATGGCCAGGCATAGGTCAACACTACTGTTAAAGGCCTCAGATGCAGTCAGTGAAAGAGCCTGATCTTTTGAAACTAAGGTTTTTCCCAGGTCTCAGTTTGTCTGAGGCCATGCCAGTTCAATAATTAAGGGTTAGGTAAGAAGTGAGGCAAAAGATAGTCTAGTCTGCTTTCACAAAAGAATCAATCTGGGAGGGGAAAACTTTCAGTTTCTTGCCAGAACAGAAAAAAAAAAATTGAACTATCAAAACCCAAACAATGAGCAAGTGAGGTTTGGGCTGGGACCTATTACTGTCCAATTACTGGCCAATCAGTGGAAGTTGGAATGATTTGGGTTTAAAGACATTGTCTAGTAGCTCTATTTGAATCATAAAGACTTTATCAAAGCCTGTTTTTTTTTTCCAAGAAATGAAAAAACGATAGGCAAAAGAGTTAATTGTTCTAGTTTTTTTTTAAAAAAACCCCATAACAATTACAACAATGACAGAATAAATAAATAGGGAAGGAAAAAAATTCTTGGCCCCAAAACTAAATGCCTAAAATAAGATACAAAGATTACAAAGGAGATCAGTTATGCAGAAATGTAGTCATCAAACAGGGACTGTAAATCACAGATTAAGAACCTCTGCTCTAACCTTTAGGGGCTATATTTCTCATCTATCATTTGTCTTACCCTGCAGACCACTGTAAATTTTAACTGTTTCTGTAGATATCCAGCTAGTTTCTTCAACTAGGCCTTGATCTTAGCTGATATTTTAGCTTTTAGCCCTGTAGGAATGTAGTTCTAAAGTCAAATTTGTCCTGGAATCAGGAAGAGATGAGTGTAAATCTGGCCATAGATGTGACCATGAACAAGTCATTTAACTCTTTTTGCCTCAATTTCTTCCTCAGTCATAAAATGAGCTGAAGGAGGGAATGGCAAATCACCCTGGTACTTTTGCCTAGAAAACCCCAAATGGGATCAAAAAGAGTCAGATGAGACCCAAACAAACTGAACAAAAAAAAATACAATAGTGACATTTTTGCTTTGGTCTTTACAGTTTTAAAATACTTAGATAAGACAATATTTTACAAATTGCTTTTATCATATATTATTGGATCACAGGTGCAGAGCTGCAAAGGATTTTTAGAGATCACTTAATCTGGAGGTCACTTAATCCAATCCTTTATTTTACAGACAAGGAAACTGAGCAAAGTTAGAATTCAAATCCATGTCCTTTCCCTCTATGATCTCATTTGAACCTTACAGCAACACACTATGGCAGCTAGGTGGCATAGTGGATAGAGTATTGACCTTGGAGGCAGGAGGACAGGAGTTTGAATCCAGCCTCAGACACTTGGCTCTTATTTGCTGTGTGACCTTGGGCAAGTCAGTAGTCCTGATTCATAGTTGTTCTCTGGACCCAGAGGAGAAAGTGAGGCTGGTGACTTAGCACAGCACCCACTCAAATCCAATTCATGTGCTTGTCATAGCATCACCTCCCTTTTCTCATGGTCTTCTTTGAGAATGAAGGACAAAACATTATTATTATTATAGGGGATACAGGGATGTGTAATGTTCATTTTCCAGGAGATGAAATTGAGACCTGACTGAAATGAGGAAATGCCTCACTCAATACTATTCTATTGATAATTGATAATTGTTAGAGTTGAGTCTGGAATATACAAGTCTCTTTACTTGTGAATAGCTTGAGACATAATCCCCCTCCAGGGAGCTTACATTTTAACAAGGGGAGGAGATGTGCTGAGAAAAAAGATTCTTTTTGGTAGTTTAGGCACCAGGGAAAGGTCAAATGAAGATGATATTCTGAGGTTTGGGTTAGAGTCTGAAGACCTCAGGCTAAGGAAATCATTCTCTACTTGCCAAAGTATATAATGAACCCTGCCTAAGAACTTGAAGTCCTTGGTCTGCTCTTCGGGGAAGGCGTCTCTTATTTGAAGGTATTGCCTCTGTGCCTGTCCTATGTTCTGCAAAGTAAAGTTTGAAAGGTTCTCAACCTATCCTTATTACTACAATCAGGTAAGTAGAGGCAGAAGGCCCTGCCAATAGCCATAACAAGGACCATACAAGTCTCTCTTCTACTCTAACACTTTCCTATCCAAAATAGGAAAAGTCTAGACCTCTGCACCGGTGTTTAGCTCAACCATAATCCTCTGGAACTATAGTTATATACTTTGAAAAGAGGAAGAGCTTGAAAGCCAGGTGAATCTGTATCTTAAGAGAATAATGCTGCTCTGGGGAGTCTGGTTATCTGGTGACTTCCTCTGTGTTTCTGTGACCCTAGAAAAATCTCATTCATTATTGGGTCATGTGTCCAACTTTAGACCTGAGCACATCCAAAGATTGGACAGTGAAGACAGTGTCATAAGCTCAGAAGCTCCACCGCAGAAGCCTGTTTCAGTGGTCTTGGGACCCTTGAAGTCAGCTCTCTAGGAAAATCCTAAACCACTGCAAGAGGAGGCTTAGACCCAAGCATCCTTGAGATGCTAATGAGTTCTGAATAGGCTAGAGTCTTAGGAATCTGATTAATTGAAAAGGGTAAACTCAATTAGGGTGACATTAATTCCTAAGGTTTAAGTTATTTACATATGCAGATTAAATCTACTCCTTGCATAGGGGAGGCCAATTTGATAATGAATTATTGTAAATAGTACTGTGATACAAATCATCAGGAGCAGGAGAAAAAAAAATAACTCACCAATACCCATTTGGGGAGTACTCTGTTTGGACTTTGCTCATTTTCACTGCACAGATCACTGCTTTGGGGCTTCACTGGATGGTCCAGGCAGCTCCCAGTATCCCCTCTCTTTTGTCCAATTAGTAGACACTTAGATTTGTGGTGACTGGCTCGAAGTGTTCCTCATTAACCTTCCACCACAAAGTTCATCAGTCCTACATCATCCTGGCTGTTCACAGGGCCTTTTTAGTCCTCAGTTAATCAACCCATAGGAAACCCCAGAACTCTCTGGGGAAACACGCAATTAATGTTCAGTATCAGGGGAGGGGCAGGTTGAAGCAGCCTTCTCATCTGGGTTCTGTGGAGGTTAAACTGGCTTTCCCCAAGCAGAGAAAAAGTAGTTTGTTTTTAATGAACCCAAGCTGGCTCATGGTGGTAGCATCATAGAAACTCAGAGTGGGAAGGACCCAACCTGAGTAAGAAGCCTTTAGAAAGCATAATAGAGAAGTGGCCACTGAGCTGGAAGGTCACAGCAAGACCTCCAGGGATGGAGAACTCATGTCTTCCCTGAGGTAAATCATCACACTTCGTAACACCATTCAAGCTATATGGAAATCTACCCCTCTTCAGATTATTACCTTGGGACTAAGAAGGAGTTTAACAATACCTCTCCTACTCCCAGCTTGAGTTTTCTCTTTTACACATTAAACTTAATTCAGTTTTTATCTTTGTATGATGTGGCTTCAAAGTTTTGGGAGGGAAAACAATGGCAATATGATGGGGATGGCATGGCTAGAAATTTTTTCTTTTAAAATATTTTTTACTATAATACTGTATTTAAAATGGCTCAGTAGACGCTGGGCCCAGAGGCAGGAAGACTTGAGTTCAAATTATGTCTTAGACACTAGTTGTCTGACTGTAGGTCAAATCAGTTTACCCTCTCTCTCTGCCTCAGTTTTTCCATAAAATGGACATAATAATAACACCACCTACCTATAAGGCTGTTGTAAGGGTCAAATGAGATAATATTTGTCAAGTGCTTTGCAAACCTTGAAGTACTACATAAAATATTAGTTATTATGATTATATCCTTCCCCATTGTCAGAGAACTATGGAGATAATAAAAATAATGGGGAAAGTAGAACTGCAAAATAAATTAATAAATTAAAGAAATGTGGCAGGCCAGCTAAATGGTGCAGTGGATAAAGCAGCAGCCCTGGAGTCAGGATCACCTGAGTTCAAATTCAGCTTCAGACACTTAATAATTACCTAGCTGTGTGACCTTGAGTAAGTCACTTAACCTTGCAACGCCCCCCCCCCAAAAGAGAGAGATATGTAGCACTGAGGTAATGTTCTACACTGATAGTACTACATCTCTGCAAGAAATAGGAGGAAGTGCATAAAGTGCCTATGAGAACCATATTAAACTCTAAAGAATATAAAGACAAACAAACAAAAACCAGTCTTTGCTCTCAAGTATCTCATAATCTAATGGGTCTTCCCATATTTATTCTTTAGAATCAGGCTTGGTCATAATTTGGTAACCTTTGGTTGTGATTATTTCCTCGTTTTCTTTCTATTTATCTCATTATAATCATTTCAACTAAATGACTCGGTGGATAGAGTTCTAGACTTGGAGTCAGGAAGACTAGCTATGAGACCCTGGACAAATCACTCAACCTTTGGTTCCTCTCAGTTTCCTCATCTGCCAAATGAGCCAGAGAGGAAAATGGCAATGTTTAATGTATCTTTGCTAAGAAAACCTCAAATGGGATCACAGAGTCAGATGTAATGGAAATGACTCAACAACAATAAAATCATTGTGAGGTTGCATTTAGAATCAAGATGATCTGTATCCAAATTCTTCCCCAAACACTTACTTAGTAACCCTGGATCTCTCAGCTTCATTTTTTTTTCTTCTATTAAATGGGGGTAATAAGAGCATCTATATGACAAGACTATTGTGAGAATCAAATGAGTTAATATATGTAAAGAAATTTGCAAATCTTAGCATGCTCAATAAGTATTAAGTCCTGTTTTTCTGCTTCTGTTTACTTCACACTGCATCAGTTCATGTATCTCATATTTCTTTAATTTATCATTTCTTATAGCATATTAATATTCTATTATATTCATGTTTAATAAGGGCATGAGTGCTTCTTGAGAAATTGTGATGGGAAGTAATACTCCTGTCTGTATATGTGTATATGTAACCAATGATGAGTTAATTTGCCTATTTAGTTAAAAAAGTCAAACCATTTGGACAGTTATAAGCTTTGAATATGAAAAATTGTGAAATTATGGAATCATGGAAGTTTTTGATATAAAATGGACCTTATCAATTAATCAATCAGTCAACACGCATTATTAATTTCCTACTATATAGTAGGTACTGTAAAGTTAGTGGGGATACAAAAACAAAAATGATATGAGCTTACATCTAATAGATGAAGGCAATATGTATAAGGTAGTGGTAGATCTGAAAAAGACCTTATCAACTGATCAACATGAATTTATTATTAAGTGCCTATTATATGACAGACACAGTGATGGGTACTGGGGAGACAAATACAGATGAGCTTACATGAGGAGATGACACATATAGGGAAGTGGTGGATATATAAAGGACTTTATCAATTAACCAGTCAGTCAACACACATTTATTAAGTTCTTACTCTAAGCCAGGCAGTGTGATAGGTTCTAGGAATACAAATAAAAACCAAGATGAGCTTACCTTCTATTAGGGGGAGACAAAGATTGTATGGGAGTGATGACCAGGGAAAGGAATTTTATTGTTCCTTTCTAGGGTCCTTCTAGTCTAGGCAGTCACAGGGATTATGTATTGAACCACATTATCTTTTCAGTAATAATGACGATATCAGTTTCATTACTGTTCCCATTGCATAATGTGGAACAGGAGAACAATGAGGGGGTGATGATGTAGTGTATTAGAGTTTAATGTATTCCTGATATAGTAATCACATTAGATGATCTCTATCACTCATGTTTTATGTGTTGAAATCTTTTCCTACCTTCCAAGATTCAGTTCAGGTCCCATCTCCTTCATGAAATTTTGCAAATTTCCCTAAGGCAGAGAGGCATTCTCTTCTTCAATACCTTGACAGTCTTTCTTGTGTAATTATTACATTCCATCTCTCATTATTCATACTCATGTAGTATACCCTCTCAGTCTGTGAGTTCCTTTTCTCTGTCTTCTAGTCTAGCAAAAGCCCTTGTACTTCAAAGAAAATGAGTAAATGAAACGACACTTAATAAATGATTGTAGAATTGAATTTGCTGAGGCTGGTCTATTCCCTCATTTTATAGATTCTGTGACTAAAGTTGAAAGAGGGGAAGGTATTTGATTGAGGGAACTATAGATGGATCTCTAGATGGGACCTTAAAAGACTCAGGTCCTGGCTTTTGCTCTGTCAAAATCTCACTCTGTCAATACTGGGTAATTCATATCCCAAGTCTCAGACCCTTCCCTGCCTTGTCTCTATTCAGTGTTTCTATAAGAGATGCAAAAGTCCTAGATGAAGATGGGTTAAGGAAATATTATTATGAACTGTTGTTTATGTGTGCTATACTGTCTAAGTGGTGTAAACTTAGTAGGATAACCCACTAATGCCTCCCAAACTCCACTATTGGTGCAATGAAGAGTGTAGTCTATTGTAAAACCACAAGGTCCTTGTACCAAGGACTTGATCTTGCTAATGTTTACCAGGATGGTTTTTGTTAAGCTGGTCAGACTTGTTCCAAAGCATTGACTTCCAGTGTGGTTCCAAACTGGTTCCAAACA
The DNA here is from genome assembly GCF_037893015.1 of Macrotis lagotis. Taxonomy (NCBI): domain Eukaryota; kingdom Metazoa; phylum Chordata; class Mammalia; order Peramelemorphia; family Peramelidae; genus Macrotis; species Macrotis lagotis. Next base: position 56,799,427 of record NC_133665.1, on the reverse strand, counting down.
CTTCCAGTGTGGACACAGTCATGTAATAATATTTTCAGGGGCCCCCTAGAAGGAAGGGGATAGGATTTTTCAGTCTGAGATTTCAGTTTCACCTTTACAAGGTATCTAACCTGTTCAGTTGTGATCATTGTACCATTCCCTAACATTGCTAGAGATGCTGAGTTGAACCTGTATAGACCTGTAGGCTTTGCACAGAGTTCTCCAAGGTTCCAGGGGCTTTAGACCTTGGAAGGAAATTCCTCCTGGGAAGAAGTCATAAGGTTGAGGTGCAGAGAAGTCATGGGGAAAGATGAAGGATAGTGAGGATTGATCCCTCAGAGCATGTATGAAGGGGAGAAGAATCAAAATCAGCAAACTGAGACAAATGGTTGGAATGGAAAAAGCTCTGGTTGTTGATGAGATTAAAGGAATCCAGTCCCTAATTTCTTTCTTCTTCCTACTTGGAACACTGCCCAAGGAAGCTGAATTCCACTTACCTCTCTGACCATTTACTTTTTTCCCCTTTAATATCAGTGGGTAAAAGTGTTGGGAGTGATGTCCCCCTCACCAAATAATCAACCTTGTGGAAATCTGTTCCTTTAGATACTTGTTCATTTACATGTTTATATTATCAGGAACTTCTATGAAATTATTCTTGTCCAGATCTATTTCAATTGAGAAAAGATACTTAAACTCAAAAGGAAGAGGATATTTTTCTTATTCAGAAGTCTGAGGTTAGAGGTTGGGAGATGGGGAACTAACCATAGAGGAAAAATTTCTGTAATATTAATGATCTTTGAAATATTACTACTGCAGACTGCCTATGAACCCAAGAGAAAAATTTAACAAGAAAATAATACAATAACAATGAGAAGTTGGTGTGGTTGTTGAAGTGACTGCTCCTCCTGTATCTGGTCAATACCCCCATTTGATTACAATAAGAAGTTTAGATCATAGGATCACAGATTTTAATCTGTGTTATTAGTTACCTGATTCAAGTCAAAACTTTTCAAAAGCCATCTTCCAGAGGCTCTCTCTCCCAACCTTCTCTTCCAACCAATTATATCTCCTCATAGTCCATCAACTTGAAATGTGTACTCTATTTATGAATACTATTCATTTCACCTGAAATGCCCTTCCCTGTATTCTACACCCATCAAATGCCATCTCAGTTTGATTTTCACTACCCAGGAATTACACTTCCCTCCCCTGAACTTCCTGAGTACTGTCTTCACACCTTCCTGATACAATTAGGATATCCTTCCTAATTTTCTAGTTATTTGTGTTCAAGTTTAATTTCTCCTGTTAGATTGGAAGCATCTTGAGAGCAAGGACTGGGTAGTTTCTGTCCTTCTGGGTTGAGTAGAAGGCTGTATACAAAGAAAATGTTTGCTTAATGCATGCATGCTGACTCAAGAATATGATCCTGTTTGTTTTAATAGGCTAGAAGAAATAAAGATTTCAGGAAAGGAAAACTATTTCTCCTAGAGAAGATAGAAGACTTCTCTTAGACAAGTGTCAAAATCTATTTAAAAAACACACACGCATCTTGTGCAATTTATTTTCTTTGCTTGTGGGAAATTCCCATTTGAAACATTGATATGTTTCCCCATTTAATTAAAATACACCTGCCTTGATAGATTAATCCCCTTTAATAAGCAAAACTCACATTGTCCTCTCCAGTAACCTTTGGATGAGACATTAATTAAATGTGGCAGACTCTGATGGTGCATTGAGTTAATAGTGTGAGGGGAAACACAGACCCCCTCAGATTCATTGCACAGTCAGAATTGTACTGCCTCTCTCCAGGACTGGTGTCTTTTGTCAGCAAAACCCAATATTAAATGGATGTTACATAACCAACACCTGTCAGCATTTTCTGCTTGCTTCAATGAAGAAAAGCAACTTTCAAAATAAAGAACAGCCAGGGTCTACTAAACTCTATAGTGAAGTGAGAGAGGAAGAGACCAGAGAGGAGAGAGAGGGGAGAGGGGAGGGGAGAGAGAGGGTTGGAGGGGAAGGGAGGGAGGGAGGGAAGGGGGAAGGGAGAGGAGGAGAGTGAGGGAGGAGGGGCAGGGAGGGGAGGGGGAAGGAGGGGGAGAGTTCAAATCCTACTTCAGTCATTTACTAGGTAAATAACTTTGGACAAGTCATTTAGCCTCTTTTGGCTAAATGTGAAATGGGGACAACCTTTATATACAGCGAATGAGATGCTATAGGAAAAGTGCATTGTAAACTTTAATGAATATTATTTATTATTATATAAATGGCATGTATGTAAGGAACATTAGGAAAGAGAATTTCCCCCTCTGACCTACCAGGCTGTCTGAAATTGCTCCATTTGAGGGTCATTCCATTGGGATTAAGTCACTTTCCCTCCTGGGTTCCTCTGACAAACTGTCCCCACCCTACCACTAGGGATAAAACTTCAGAGAGCAAGCTTATCCCTCACTGTCCCTCTGAAGAGGAGAAGAAACCTGCACTGGAGCTACAGAAAGAAGTCAAGGGTGCAGGGAGGGCACCTGGGGCTGGCTGGAAACAAACTTTGCTGAGCAGGTCTTTTGTCACAGCCAGTTTTGCAGCCGCCCTTTCCTGGTTCTAATAGGAGCCACTAAGCTGCTTGGACATTTAAAGAAAATCCTAAAGGTTCTTATCCTCTATCTCTTACCAACAGATAACAGAATATTAAAAAGAAAGATAAGACCAGAACCTTCCGCATCACAGGTTTAGTATCTAAAGAGGGTTCATATCCTGGATATTTTTATCTCTATTAGAGCTTGCCAAAAAAGGTGGTCAAGGAATGGATCTTAGCTTTCTATTTTCCTGTCAGTTTTGGACATTCTCCCCCCAGCCTCCTCCTAAGCCTGATGACAAGCTAAAACCTAGAGTCACCCCTGATCCCAGTCTAACTCAGATAAAAAAAAAATCTCTTAATCTTGGCTAAATTTCAGTCCTAGTCAGAACAGACTGAATCTGGATTGAGCCTCAGATTGAGCCCTGGTCCTGTAGATAGGTAATACCCGAGAGTACTGACTTTAACCTTGGACTAAACCCAAATTCTCTATTTAGACCAAACCCAAATTATAGTCCTGAATTTAACCTTAACCTTGACCCCCCCAAGACCCCTGACCCCAACCTCAATATTGAAACCTAACTCTGTAGACTGAGAGCTAACCATAGCAAGGGAATCCATGACATAAACACATGTCTTTGGTCATAAAAGAGTGATGTTCAGTACTAATCTATCCCTACAACGTAACCTAAAGAATATATCTATCAGGAATTAATTACATTTCCACACATAGATCTGAGGACATTTTTTTGGAGCATGTTCAGTAGTCTTCTTCATTGCAAGATAGTTCTTAAAAACAGTTTGGAATTAAATTTAGTGGACAGTACTTATTTGGGGTGGAAAAATTTACTGAAGTGACCTTCAGCTCACAGTTCATTTACATGATGCTAAACTCAATGGTAGGAATTGATTTCCCAATGATCCTCTCCTGGGTGACAGGCAGAGCTAGTGAGATCTTGAGAGATAAGAGTCTTGGTTATCTAACTTCCAATTTTGAGAAAGAAGAGACATGGTTCCTGATTCTTTTCAGGGAGAAGGGCAGAAAGGAAAAGAAGACTCTGGGTAGTATATACCTATATACTATATATTCAGCTATCTCTTCTACATTTCGGTTTTCCCCATTGTGGTTTAAATATACCATGGATCAGCATAAAAAATGAAACAGAAATTTCTGAGGAATTTTTGAAAACTGCAGAAGACATGCAAAGGCCAGGAGATGACACAGAAGAAATTTAGACACTCAAAAATAAATATATGTGTAGCGTTGCATAATATCCACATATTTCATCTTTTAATATAATAATAATTCAAACCTTCTCTGGTATGAAGGGAGGAAACAGTGATGTTACATTCTGGGGGCTAATTGTTCTGTTCCTGTCAATATCTTTGTTAAGTCATTAGCAAGCCTTGACTGATAGGTACTACTGAGCAATGAACACTGTTTTTCCCAGTTCCCAATTCTATATTTATATAGATATATGAAAAAAGTCAAGTTCTATATTTATATAGAAATAGATATATCCACATATGTTTAGAAAAATAGAAACATAAATCAAACCAAAGAAACTAAGCCCATATATCTTCAGAAAGATATCTTCGAAAGACAGTATGATGAAGGAGAAAGAACTGTAAGAGACTGATGATTTAGAGTTCAATCTTGGTTGAATTTAATTTAATAAATATTAATTAAAGATTATATTAATAAATTTAAATATTAATTAAAGTAAATATTAATATTAAACCCTTAAGTTTGTATGACTCTGGGACTATAAACACAAACAGAAAACAGTCCCTACCCTTGAGGGGCTTCTATTTTATTAGGGGAACCAGATAAACAGATATAATTGGAGAAGAGAGGGCTGCCAACCTGGGGGTAGGGATGGAAAAGAGTTTCCCATTAAAGAAAATCTCTGAACTGAGACTTGAAGAAAGCTAAGGAGTGCAAGAGGCAGAGAGGAAGGAATACACTTCAGGTTTGTGAGACAATCTACATAAAGGTTTGGACACAAGAAAAGATATGCTGAGTTAGGGGAGCAGCAGGCAGGCTAGTTCTATAGTTGTAACACTGTAAGAAGGGGAGTAATAGAAACTATGTCTGGAAGGGAAGGTAGGAGATTGTGGATGGCTTTAACAGTCTAATTCAGAGATTTGGATTTTATTAGAAGTAGGAAGCCATTGAAGATTTTTGAGCAGAAAGGATAATAGCCAGACCAATAACTTAATGTTAATATTTTGGCAGCTGTATTGAATATGGAATGGAAAAGGGCAGATTGGAATCTAGTCAACCATTACAACAGTCCAAACAAGAAGGCATGAGAACCTGAACTAGGTGGCCACAAGAGTGGGGAAAAGGGTGTGGATATGAGGAGTTTTGAGGTTGAAGAATCCATAAGAGCAGGAAATCAACTGTAAATGAGAAATGAAGGCAATACTGAGGAGGCTAATATTTTAAATCTGATTGCTTAGGAAAGATATTCAGCACCAAGGAAAGTTATGTGGCAAGACTGTGTGACTTCCAACAAATCATTAAACATCTCTGTGCCCCAGTTTTCTCATCTGTAAAACAGGGGTAATAATGCTTATATTTCCTATCTCCCAGAGCTACTTTGGGAAAATGTTTGATAAACATAAGATGCAGTCTGATTTATTACATTAGTAAGGCTATATTTCCTGCATAACTACACTTTGTAAAGTAACATAAAGTTATTGTTGTTGTTCAGTTATGACCTTGGGATTTTTTTGACAAAGATACTGGACTGGATTTGCTGTTTCCTCCTCCAGTTCATTTTACAGATGAAAGAACTGAGGAAAACAGGATTAAGTGACTTGCCCAGGGTCACACAGTTAATGTCTGAGGCCAGATGTGAACTCAAGAAGATGAGTTTCCCTGATTCCAAACATTCTATTCACTGAACTACTTAGCTGCCCAAACATTAAGATGCTACTATTGGATGCCATCATAAGAACAGGATTGTAGGTCATAGTAGTCCCCTCCACAAAAAAAAAATAAACCTCATGGGAAATAAAGAGGAAAAAAAAGTACTTCAGTCTGTGTTCAGATCTTCTATCAGCTCTGTCTCTGGAGTGGATTACACTGTTTATCATAAGTTCATCAGGGGCAGCTAGGTGGCGTAGTGGATGAAGCCCCGGCCTTGGAGTCAGGAGTACCTGGGTTCAAATCCAATCTCAGACACTTAATAATTACCTAGCTGTGTGGTCTTGGGCAAGCCACTTAACCCCATTTGCCTTGCAAAAAAAAGGTCATCAGAGAAGTTACTTCCATATTTTTTCACAGTTGCTGTTGCTGATTGTAATTCCTTCCCCACTACCATTTATTATATTTTCTCTCTCCTTTCACTCTGTCCCTCTTCAAAAGTGTGCTGTGGGTCAGTCGAGTGGCACAGCAGACAAAGTACCAGCCCTGAGGCCAGGAGGCCCCAAGCCTACATGTTACCCCAGAGACCCCCACAACCACCCAGCCTCATGGTCCCAGACAGGCCACCCAATCCCACTACCTTGCAAAAAGTAAAAAAGAAAATGTGCTGTAATTTACTACCCTTTCCCATGATCTACCCTCTCATCTAACACCTATATCCCCCCTCCTCTCCCCCCTGTCCCCTTTCTCCCATCCCCTTGCTCTCCTTTTCCCTCTATATTTCTATACCCTTTTAAGTAAGCATGTTGTTTCCTTTCAGAGTCATTTCTGATGAAAATGAAGGCTCCTCATACCCCCTCACCTTCCCCCTTCCACTCCATTGCAAAAGCTTTCTCTTAGCACTACTGCATGAAATATCTTAGCCCATTCTACCTCTCCTTTCCCTTTCTCCCAGTACATCCCCTTTTCACCCATTGACTCCGTTTTTACAATATACTATACTAGGTCCTGTGCCTTGTCTATATATGTTCTTTCTAACTGCTCTAATAAATGAGAAGGTTCATATGAGTATTATCAGTATCATCTTTCCATGCAGAATTACATGTAATTCATCATCACTAAAGCCCTCATAATTTACCCTTATCATCTACCCTCTCTGTCCTTCACCTGAGTCCTGTACTTGGAGATCAAACTTTCTGTTCAGCTCTGGTCATTTCAACAGGAAAGTTTGGAAGTTCCCTATTTCATTGAAAGTCCATCTTTCCCCCTGGAAGAGGATGTTCAGTTTCACTGGGTAGTTGATTCTCAGTTGCATTCCAAACTCTTTTGCCTTCCAGAATATAATATTCCACGTTCTACATACCCTTAATGTGAATGCTGCTTAATCCTATGTAATCCTGCCTGTGATGCCAGGTTATTGGAATTGTTTCCTTCTCACTGGTTGTAATATTTTCTCTTTGACTTGGGAGTTCTGGAATTTGACTTTAATGTTCCTGGGGGTTATTTTTTGGGATCTCTTTCAGGATGAGATCAGTGGATTCTCTTAGTTTCTATTTTATCTTCTGCTTCTAGGTTCTCAGGAAATTTTTCTTGTAGAAATTCTTTTAAAATGTAGTCAAGGTTTGTTAGGAACTGTTGTGTATGGGAGCATTGCAAATCATCTTCACCTGGTGTCCTTGAACACCAGAGTCTTATCTTACTAAGTGCCACAGGAGTGGGAGTAGATAAGAGACTGGAAAGGTATTTAATCACTGGTATTTTGGTAAATAAATGGAGCACTTGGAGATCTTGATGGATTACTTGTCTCCTCTGCCATACTTGTCTCCTACCCCTCCAATGCTCACCTGGAGAAGACTGAGGTAGTACAGAAGTGGGATTCAACATAAGAGTCCATAAAGGAACGCAACAAAGGTTCTTTTTCTGATTATGACTTTCAGGTAGTCCAATAATTTTTAAATTATCTCTCTTGGATCTGTTTCCCAATGATTTCATTGAGATAGTTCACATTTTCTTCTAGTTTTTCATTCTTTTGGTATTGTTTTATTGTTTCTTGATTCCTTGCAGTCATTAGCTTCCTTTAGCTCCATTCTACATTTAAAGGATTTGTTTTCCTCAGAGAGTTTTCTTACTTCCTTTTCCATCTGGTCAATTCTGCTTTTTAAGGTATTTTTCTCCTCATTAACTTTTTGGATTGCTTTTTTTCAGCATTTTTTTGGATCTCCTCAACCAAACTGCTGACTTGGTTTTCATGATTTACTTGCATCTTTCTCATTTCTCTTCCCAATTTTTTCTCTACCTCCCTTATTTGTTTCAAAATATTTCTCAAGCTCTTCCATAGCCTGAGTCCAATTCCCATTTTTCTTGGAGGCTTTGGATACAGAAGCTTGGACTTTTGTCATTTTCTGAGTATGTGTTTTGATCTTTTTGATCTTCCATGGGACCAAAGTAATTGTCTATAAACAGTTCCTTTTTATCTACTTATTTCCCCAGCCTGTGCTCTGGTTTTGGGGTACTTCCTGAGCTTTTGAGTGTTATTGGAACACCCCTGCAAGGACCTCAGTTCCTTTGAGGTCTTATGAGAGGCTCTGACTGCTCTCCTGGCCTATGCTTTGGTCTGTGGATGACCCCAAGCTCACCTCTGTTCTGGAGCTGTAAGGAGGGTCCTGCTCTTTGGCAATGGGGGGCTCCAGACTGTGACCAGGGCCTGAATATGGACAAAGCACAAGAGTCCTGTCCCAGGGACAGAGGAAAGACCTCAACAGTCTCCCGCTACTCCTTTACCTTCTGTGGGCTGAGTGCTCTAGAAACAGCTGACAGAAGCTCCCTGCTGGGTAACTCTGTGGGCCTGCTTCCATTTCCTGGGATCTGGGCTGTGCTAAGGGCTGTGACTGTGCTGAGGTCTGGGACTGCGCCAAGGACCACAGCTGCACTGAAGGCAATGCTGGCCTGGGCACTGTGTGCTTAATTGGGCAAAGGTTTCCCCAATGATCTTCCAAATTGTGCTTGGTATTCCCTAGCCTCACAGGTCAGGAAACTGCTTCTGCTGCCAGGATTCGGGGCTCCCAGGGACCCAGGAGCTCCACAGGCTGTTTCCAGATAACTGGAACTCCTTTGTTCCAGCCCGGTGATGCTGGCTAGAATCTTCCCATGATCTTCCTGGTTACCTTAGGCTGGAGAATTGCCTCACTGGATCTTTCTGTGGGTTCTTTCTCTCAAAAAATTAGTCATAATTTTAAGGTTTTTGAAATATTTTGGAGAGAGCTCCTGGGAAAGCCTGTCCTTATGCTACCATCTTGGCTCTGCTCCCCCTTAACTACATTTCTTATGTGTTGGATATAGAGGTAAGATATACTTTTAGATAGATAGATAGACAGACAGACAGACAGATAGATGGAGACAGGGAGGGATGGATAAGTGGGTGGATGGTTGGATGGGTGGGTGAATGGGTGGATGTGGCTAGGTGGATAGACAGATGAATGGATAGAACATTTATTTATGTATTTGTTTTTTATTTCTTTTATTTGTTTCTTTTTGGGAAGGAGAAAAAAATTGTAAAACACAAATGAATAAAACATTTATTAAGTGATTACTATGTACCAGGCATTATGTTAAGGACTAGGGATCCAAATACAAGCAAATAAGAGATTTAATAATAATAATAGTTTATATAGCACTTTAGGGTTTGTAAAGCACTTAATTATCTCAGAACAACCATCTTGAATATTGGGTGCTACTATCCTTTCCATTTTATAGGTGTGGAAACTTAGGTGAACAAAGATAATATGGCTTGTCCAGGGTCATGGGGCTGTTGTCTGGGACAGGATTAGAACTCAGGTCTTCCTGACTCTAGGTTCAGCATGATTAACTTGTGTTTTCTAGTCCTAAATCTCTCTGAGGTAAGTAAGTAATACAGTGAATATAGAACTGGACATGGAGTTGGAAAGAACTGAATTCTAATCCTGCCTCACATGCTAGCTGTGTGTTTCTTAAGAAGTCACTTCTTTTTCTTTCATTTAGAGGCCCCTTGGAATGATAGTGATATGATATTGCAGGAAAATGACATGTTCATGGGATCTGGATTCAGAAGAGATTGGAGATGATGCCTGCTGTAACAGATGAAGAAACTGAGGTTCAGAGAGGTGAAATAACTCATTCACAGTCAGCTCAGTTAGCAAGCAAGGGGCAAAAGCAGGACTCAAATTCTACATCTCTAGATTCCCAATCCAGTGCCCTTTCCAGTATGCCAGCCTACTTCAAAAGATGCAGATTGAGGTACTGACTGACATTGACTATCTATCCATGTGATCTTTGTTAAGCCTCAGTTTTCCTTCTCAGCTAATTGGAGATTATTCTGTTGCTACCTCCTTTTTTCACAGGACAAATGTAAGGAAAGCACTTTGTAGATTGCAAAACATCTTATAGGTGTGAGCTAGTATTATTATAGACCCAATGGGGAAGCAGGAGCAGACACAGGCCTTGCAGATTCTAGTAATAAATACCAATCTGGTATTCATCCTGCCTGTCAGTGTAAATAAGGATTGTAGGAGGCAGAGGTTTTATTGAAACCGCTGTAACAATCAGATGTAACTGGTAGTTCTCTCCAAGGAGTCCTATGAATTATCGAGTTCTACTAGAGTTCATCACCAACGTTCCTGTTCTCCCGGGAAATTACCTTGTAGGAAACAGTGATGTTACATTCCGGGGGCTAATTGTTCTGTTCCTGTCAACATCTTTGTGAAGTCATTAGCAAGCCTTGACTGAAAGGTACTACCGAGCAATGAACACTGTTTTTGCCAGTTCCCAAGGAAAAAGGTCCTCTGACCTTCAAACTGTCTATATGCTTCTTTGCATAGCTGGGGAGAAGGCTTTGAGGAACACCTGATGGTGGGGATTATTAGAGGCTATTGAGAGTCATGGCACAGTCAGTTTCCCATTGTCTGGAATACTCTCCTTCCTTCACTCCCCCTGCTTGCTGGTAAAAATTCTAACTTCTGATTCTCCCTTACCTTTCCCCAATAGTTGGGGTTCTCTTCCATTTGAAATGACTTTGAATCACTTTGCAAAGCCTTAGCTTTTACTTATCAGAGTCCATGGCAGGTCTGTCCCAATGGAACTCCACTCCCCTTGAAGGCAAAGACTATTTTATGTTTGTCATTATAATCCCTGCATCTATTATGGTGCTTTGATTAATGAATGTTTATCAACTAAAATTGAAGGGATCTAGTTCAATTACATCATTTTGTAGGAAATTTCACAGCAGAGGGGCAGTTAGTTGGAACAGTGGATAGAGTGGTGGACTTGAAGTCAGAAAGACTTTCATTCAAATATGGCCTCAGACACTTACTAGCTGTGTGACCCTGAGTAAATCACTTAAGTTTGTTTGCCTTAGTTCCTCACCTGTAAAATGAGCTGGAGAAGGAAATGGCAAACCACTGCAGCATCTTTGTCATGAAAATTCCACTTATGACTGAAATGACTCGACAACAATGAGTACCAGAGCGGGGAAATAGTTCTTTTGTTACATAAGTAGTGCAGCAGGGCTAGGGTGGGCATCTAGGCTCTCTGATGTGAAATTCAACAATTTTCCTACATTATCATGCTGATAATTATCAGAAAGGTACCCTTGAAATAGTTTACTCTCCTCTCCATAAATCCCACTGGTCATAAGAAGTCTTAGTAGGGGTATGCTTATCTTGGCTCCTGAGAACTAATTGTTAATTTTTTCAGTGTGATCTTACACCTTGGAAATCACCATATGCCACAAACTAGGGTTTGATTTATTGTTTTGTTGATTGTTTAGGTTAAAGAAAGCAAGGTAGCTAAAGTTAATAAGATATTAAACTTTAAAAATATATCCTTCTTTTCAGAGAGTTTTCAATATACCTTTGAGTACCTGGCAAGATAGGTGACTTCTAGCAGTTGAGTCTTACTTATACTCAGATAAATCCTCATCATGATTACTCTCAGTAACCCTTGATTCCTCTAATTACCCTCTGAATTCCTCTAGGACTCATACAAAATGTGTTTTTCTTGAGATCTATCATCTCTTTAACCAGATATAAGCTTGATATGTCAGGAAGTTAGAGATAATGAATGGGAGCTCTTCTAAATCTCCCTCATACTTTAAGCTGCTGGAGAGCCTATCTCTGTTCCTTCTCTTTCAGGGTCAGAACACAAAATTACCACCTAGGCAAAACTTGACGAATTATCTTGAGTTGAGTTGGTCTCCCCACACCCTCTCCAACTGCTGAAACTTTGGAGAATGATGAATGACATTTTGGGATTTGGGACTCTCATCCTTAGTTTTGAGTCTGGTTGGGGAGACACAGCAAAAATTTTAAAACAGATGGAATAAAATGTAATACTCAAGTGTTTGGAGTTGACACTGTGTGATTAGCAATAATGAAAGCAAGATTTCACTGTGTGCAGGATTACTCCAAAAAGACTTCACGAAGGAATAGGGTCTTCAAAGTTTGGTAGGATTTCCATAGGTGGCAAAGCAAAAGAAAGGGTATTCTAGATGGAAGGGATAATACTAGCAAACACCCAGGAGCAGAAATGATCTTGAAGTTTGCCAGAGAAAGGTAGGAGACTGGCCTAGTTGTCACATGGTAGGAGATAAGACTAGAGGGGTATGGGGGAATCAGATTTCTGGGGAACTTGAATTTTATACTTTGAGATTTGCACAGGCATACATGGAAGCACACATGTAAGTATAGACACTTTTGCATACAAACAAGCATATATATGTTGACAAGTTGTCCTTCATGCTATAAGAGGCCCAACATGACATTACTATGTCAGGGTCAATACATACATACATCCATGTGGTCTTACACTAATAGAAACATAAAAGCATAAAAACATGTGAAAATGCTTAACAAATAGGACCTTCTACAAATCAATAAATCTTCAATAAATGTTTGCTGAAAGAGATGTCAGCATCATTTGAAGAAATCACAAAATAATAGTAATTAACTACAGACCAAGCACTATAAGCTTTTTATGGGCAGTTAGATAGAACACTGGTCTTGGAATCAGGAGGATGAGAGTTTGAATCCAACCTCAGACACTTGACACTATGTGACCTTAGGTAAGTCACTTAACCAATTGATTTGTATCCAGGGCCATCTCCAGTCATCCTGATCCATATCTGGCCACTGGACCCAGATGGCTCTGGAGGAGAAACTGAGGCAGGTGATTTAGCACAGCATCCCTCACTGAAATCCATTTCATGTACTTGTCATGGGATACATCCCTGATGTCATGATCTTCTTCTAGAATGAAGGACAAACATCATAAGCCTTTTATAAGTATCTCATCTGATTCTGACAACACCCTGGAATGTAGGTGTTACTATTTTCTCCATTTTACAGACAAGGAAGAGACAAATAAGGTTAAATGACTTACCCAGAGTCATTCAGTTTGTAAGTGTCTGAGGTCAAATTTGAACTCAGGTTATCCTGACTTTAATCCTGCTTTATCCACTGTGCTACCTTGCTGCCCCTAAAATCAAACAGACATCACCAACTATCAATAATAACTGATATTTACCTCATATTTTTAAAGCTTGTTCTATATATTATCTCCCTTGGTCCTACTAACAACCTTGTGAGATAGGCATTAAGGGTTGGTAATCATTATTATTATTATTATTATTATTATTATTAACTATTATTATTTTTTCATTATTTCCATTTTACAAAGTAGGAAATTGAGACTTATAGAGGTGAAATGTTTAACTTGTAGATAGCTAGGCACATAGCTAAGACATTTCAGAGAGAGATTTTGAAAGGACTTCCAGATTCCAACACTGACATAATGCCAAACTAAGAGACAGAGAAAACAGACATTAATTGGTGGCCCTGTGGAAATGACTCTGAGTATCAATTCTCCCTTCTCTGCCCTTGCTCTGCCTCAAAGTGGGAATTATAATAGTATAAGGTTGTCTTAAGAATCAAATGAGATAATGTATATAATCGCTTTGCAAACCTTAAAGTGCTGTATAAATGTGAGCTATTATCATTACTCTTGTTCCACAATCCTACACCATCTTTATTGGCTCCCTATGTCATTCCCCATAGCAATTGTTTCAAACCTTTTCTTTCTTCTCCCCCCCCAACAGTTAAAGCAAATAACTGTGCCTCCTACATCTTAGAGAAGATTAATGTCTTCGACTGAAAGCTTCTCAGCCACCCCCTCCCCTTCCACTCCTCCAAACTTCTCCGTATCATGCCACTCTCTCTCCTACTTCTCTCCAATAGCAAAAGAAGGGCTCCTTCCTCTTGCTAAGGCTACTTCCTCCACCTACCCTGCAGATCCCACTCCATTCTGGTTTCTTCCAGGACCTGATCCTAGTACTAATCTCCCTCTATCTCCTATTCATTCATTCTCTCTTTCTCCTCACAGTGTTCTTCCCATTTACTTACAAACATGTTTAGGTCTCCTCAATCATACAAATGATCTTCCTTTGAGCTTTCTAGGCATCTGCCTTCTACCCCATCTCTCTGCCACTTCTCACCTTTAAATTCTTAAATTGACTGTGTATGTTTGATGCTTTCATTTCCTCACTATCCTCTCTCTCATCACTCTGCAATCTGGTATGTGCCCCCATCAGCTTCAAGCAAATTACTTAACCTTTCTGAGACTTAGGTTTCTTACTTACAAAACAAGGGGATCAGTCCCTGGTAACTGTAGTTTTGTGATCTGATGCTTCCAGTGATAATAATAATTCACATTTTTATATTGCAACACTGTCAGCTAGGTAGCACAAGTCTCTACTTATGACTAAACAGTCATTTATAAGTGAAATTGCTCTTTCTAATCTAGGATTTCTTAACTTGTGGTCATACACTTGGCTAAAAATAATAATTGTATTTTAATATAATTGGTTTCCTTTATAAACCTATGCATTTTATGTTATGTATTTAAAAATCTTATTATGAGAAAGGATCCATAGGCTTCACCAAACTGTCAAAGGAGTCCCAAGTATCACACAAAAATCAAATAACTCCCTGGTCTAAAATCTCCAGTGGTCTAAATGTCAAATGCTGCTTTTTGGACCTCACACTCTTTTACCTCTTCATAGCTCTGAACATTATTGACGTCTCCCTCCCATTGGATATTGACTCTTTCCTTGGGTTCTGAATCCTCTTCTCCTGTCTAATCAGACTTACATCTGTTTCATTGTCTCCTCAATCTTAATCTTTTAAAAGGAGGGTGTTCCTTGAAATTCTTTTTTATTACTTTCTTTCTCTATTCTCTCCCATGGCAACCCCATTGACCACCAAGACTTCAATCATGAAGTTGACCTACAAGTCTATATCAATAATAATACTTTACTTCTCTTAGCAGCTCAAGACCTGCTTCCATCTGCCCAAGAGATCTCATCAGTGGAATGTTCTACTGGCAGCTGAAACTTATCATATATAAAACAGTGCTCATTATCTTTTCCTCTAAATCATTTTTCTCTTGATTTCTTCTTTTGGAACCACTATTTGCTCAGGCTTGCATATTCATAATCTTAGCATCGTATATAGGTTTTCCTTTTCTTCCTGTCTTAGATTCAATCAATTACCAAAGCTGTGGTTTTGGCCACTTCCTCTTTGTTTCATCTGCCATCATTATAGTATGAAGCTAAACTGGTATCACCTAAATTATGATGATAGTTTGCTAGCATGTCTTTCTTCTCACATTCTCTCATCTTCAATCTATCCTTCCTATAAGATCAGAATAGCCTTTTTTTTATATAAATCATCTCCATTGCCCTCTATTAGCTACTGAGAAAAATTCAGTAATTCTCTGCCTAATAATCAGGAAATTAGGCACCTCGTCTTTCCCTGAATTTCCAATCCAACTCATGCCCTCTCTAACACTGATCATCTACCTCTGTACAGCTCATGCTGTTTCCTATGTCTATAATTATCCTTCCCTCTCCTAATTTGCAAAATTCCTACTCATCTTCTAAACAAGACAAATGGTACCTATTTTGGGAGGGCTTCCCTGATTTCTCCTGTTAGAAACAACTTCCCCCATTGTGCTTTGTAACTCTCTAACATTCTACATCTTGCATTGCAGCTATGTGTATTTCTTTCTTTTGCCTCTAGATTATAAACTATGTGAGGATGGTGAGACTGTGTCTTATGTCAACTTTGTATTCCTCTCAAGTTTCAAACCCACTTATTCAATACTGCATTTAATGCATGTTGTTGAATGAATGAATGAATGGCCTTGTTCAGCAAACTAGTAAGAAACTGTGGATGATGCAAATGAGATTGCCTCCCATTTTATTACTCCCTCCCTTTAGTTGTGAAAAGAAGTGATAATTGACCGTATCACACTCCACTGGTGAGTGATAAATTCTTCTCACAGCAAAGGGAAACAATATCACTGATCAGTCACCTGAATGAAGAATATATTGGATTTAGTGTCTCAAAAAAAAAAGCTCAGTCAAGTGTCTGTGTTGAGCTGGTATATGACCTTGGATAAATCCCTTTCTGATTCTTTCTAGGTTTCAGTTTGCCTAATAACCTTAGTTTGCCTAAATTTCTCAAATACCAGCCCAGCTAAGCTTGCTGTGTGAGCCAAGGTCATCTCATCTCTTTTGATTCAAACAGAACAAGAATTATTATCCCCATTCTACAGAAGAGGAAGTTGAGGACTAGAAGGTGGGAGAAGTAGCTTGCTCAGGTCATCCATGGCATTGTTGACTGAGAAAAAATCAGAACCCAGGTCTCTTGGCTTCCAGTGTTATAAAATCTTCCAATTTCTTTCAATCAATGAGTCGATAGATTCAGAAGTTACTGAGTTAATGGATCACTTGACTATAATTCAATTTGGTTCAATCAGCATTTATTGAATGCAGACAGTGTTAAGAGCCTGAAATTGAGTGATGGGGGAATGATATAATTCTTGTCCTTAGGGAACTCACATTCACTAGGAGATAAGACAAGAAAACACATGACTACAACGTGAGACATGGTGATGAGAAGAGGCTCTCAGAGAACTCATTTGACCCTGGCAAATCATCCTGCCCTTCTGTATTTCATTTTCCCCATCATTATAATGATAGGGTTGATCAGCTCAGGTCTTAACTTGGGGTCCAGGGGTTTATGTATAGATTTTAGGGTGTGCATGAGCTTAAATGGAGGGAAATGACATTTTTTGTTTCAACATAATTGGGTTTTTTTAGGGGTTTTTTTTGCAAGACAATGGGGTTAAGTGGCCTGCCCAAGGCCACACAGCTAGATAATTATTGTCTGAGGTCGGATTTGAACTCAGGTACTCCTGACTCCAGGGCCAGTGCTCTATCCACTGTGCCACCTAGTTGCCCCCAACATAACTGTTTTTCTTGGTAATTCTATGTATTTTATTCTATATATCTAAAGAGAAGATCATCCAAAGCCTTCCACTGGGATATCAAAAGGGTCCATGATACAAAAAAGGTGAAGAATCTCTGAACCTAGTGATTTCTTAGGTCCTTTACAATTCTGGCATTTTAGACTAAGTACCCATCAACCAATACTGTTTTGTGTTCTAAGGTCCCTTCCATCATTAACATTTTATATCCTGTGATTCTGTGACTCTCTAAATGGAGGGGTCTGAGTACCTACTATGTGGCTAGTACACTCTGAGCTCCTATGTAAGGAAATAGGTTAAATAAGGGCCACAAGTTTTTAGACTTAAAACTGGAAAGTACCCTAGAGGCCATCTAGTTTAACCCTCTCATTTTTACAGATAAGGAAACTAAATTGCTTATAGTGGAACAGCTAGTTAGTGACTGAAGCAGAATTTAAATCCAGTTCTTCATGTCTCGAAAGTCAATACTTAAATCAAAACACTTTGTAGTATCTAGAGCAAAGTCAGGGGTGAAGGGAAGACAAAGAAGGAAGACACTCAGAAGGAAGACATTTCTTTTGTCTTCACATGTTTGGGAGACTCATGAGAATGAGATATTTCTCTCATAGAGAAGGAAATGTTAGAGTCTTGGTATTAATTATCAATAATTTACTCGGAAGTAGGGTAGTCAAAGCAGGCAGGTTTCCTGAAGGAGGTAAAATCTGAGCTGAGTCTGAAGGCTGAATATAAACATGGAACAATGTTGATATGAAGAGCAAGGAGCTTCCTCCCCTACCCTGACCTAACAAAACTATGACTACACACTCTACACCAAGTGTATTTGACATAGGAAAGTGAAAAGAACCCCACCCTTGAAGCAATTATATTCAAGGGGGTATGAGGAGGGTGAACTGCAATCAGGAATATTTGACCTCCCTTACTGAGAAGGTTGATTGATAATTCAACTTGCTGTAAGCCTCAAAGGTTCTTCCTTCTAGTATGAAATACAACAAAAGGAGGGCTAGGCAGTTCCCACAGCCCTCTGGACCTCTCTCACTGAACTCAAGCCAATGGGGTCTGTCTGGTGGTTTTGTGTCTGGATTTTGAATTGCTCTTAGCACAGAGAGTGGATGCCTTTGATGCATGCTTGGGGTCTCATAGATGTATTGACCTTCTTGGGTTTTGCAGTCTACAGAAAAAGATATTCAGAGGATGAGGTTGAAGTTCACTCAACTAGAATTTGGCATCACTTGTAGCTGTGGTTAGATTTGTGGCAATCGGAGAGTTGAGATTTGGCATGTATCAGATTGTCAGGCAAACTTATCTGTGTTTCTCTGCCCACCATGACTCAGTCAGTAATCCTGTCTTCTCAGATATACTGGAAGATGTGAGGACCACCTTCGAAGCTCTGTGCATGTTTCAACCGTAGTGAGAAAACAGATCCCAGAGCACTGCCTGTCCCAGGCTTAGTTCCAGGCATGACTCCCCCGCAGCTTACCCAATCGTCTTCCTGAGTCTCTTGGGGCAGGAACAGGGACAACCATTAGATACTGGATGGGGTCAATCCTGGGAGTCTATTCCGGTTAGTCATGGATTTGTGGAATGATAATACAGTATAATAGAAAAAAAATTAAACCAAGAATCCAGAAACCTGGGCTCTGGTCTAATGTTGTATTGAGCCAGTTAGATTAGATGATTTTTAAGATTCTTTTTGGCTCTACTATTTAATGGCTTATATACTGACTCCCAGGGTAAATTTGCATAGGGCAAAATAGATTAGAGCTGGGAGATAAAAATGAGTCTGACCACCTCACTGATAGAATAGACTAAAGGGTGATACAGTGGAAAGAGAGCTTAATCTGGAAACAGGGGACCTGTGTTCAAATTCTGGTTTGATCTCTCACTATCTATATGACTCCGAGTTAGTCATTTAACTTTCATGGGCCACTCATCCACAATATGAAGGTGTTAAATGCTGAAGATTCCTTCCAACAATAGGTTTAGGAATCTTTGCACCTATAGATAATTAAACTGAGATCCAAAAGAGTTCTCAGCTTAGATGGGAAATCCAAGTGAGCATAGGAACAAAGTGCAATAGGGTAGAGTTAGAATTGAGTGAATGAAAAAGAATGGGAGATTTAGAGGAAATAAGATCATAATGCCTTTTAAGGGTCAGGGAAAGAAGATGAAAGTCTGGATTCAGTGACAGCTAGGCAAAATCATAGAATGTTGGAGTAGGAAGATATCTTAGTGGTCATTTAGTCCAGGATTTCTTAACCCTTATTTGGTTCATGTACTCCTTTTGGCAGTCCGATGACTGCTTCTCAGAATAATGACTTTAAATGCATAACATAAAATAAGTACCATAGTAGCTATAGCTAACATTTATATGTACTTTAAGGTCTTCAAGAAGCTTTATAAAGAATAATCTCATTTTAGCCTCATAGCAAACCTGGGAGGAGGATTCTATTATCATGTTTATTTTACAGATAAGGCAGATGAGACAGAAAGAAGTTAAGTACCTGCCCAGGGTTATATGACTATTAATATCTGAGGTTACATTTGAACACAGGTTTTCCTGTCATCAGATCTAATGTTCTATTCTCTGAATCACCTTGTTTACAAAGAAAAATTATATTATACAGACTTAGATTTATTATATTGAATTATATTATTTTATATTGAATTAAATTATATTGAAATAGATTTATGAAAATAATTTTTAAAATAAAACATATTCATGAAAACCAGGTTAAGAATCTCTGAAATTCAACCTTCTTTCTCATAAAAGTCAAGAGTCCCATAAAAGGCAAGAGACTTGACCAGTGTTACACAGCTATTAAACAGAAGATCCATGATTCAAACCAAAGTTTATATGACCCTGGGCCTAGCACTTGCCCCAGCATGCTTCTTGCTATACAACATTATAATCACAGGACCTTGAAAGATAAATTTAATTGTGGAATATTTTTCGGAGGGTGGGTTTTCCTAATACATCTCATAACACCCTCCATTTGGCTCTTGTACAAAAGTCCAAAGTTAAGCTTTTTCGGTGGTACTAAGAATTCAAATTTCAGAGAAGTACTTTTGGGAAATAGTAGAAATCTCAGTTTTTCTTTAAATTGTTTTTCATTGTCTTGTTACTTGATCTAGCTTCAACCCGCTTCATCCATTCCCCAAGAGAACAGAGGAACATACATACATAAAACATTAGTAACTGAAAATGAGAGAAAAAAATTTCATTTATTTCACTATGGTTAGAAAAAAAAACCCATGAATCTACTTTTATTTTTCCTGTTTCTGACTTTATATCAATTCATATAAGTCCCAATATCAGAGCTGAAAGAAAATTTAGAAATTCAGTCAAATGCTTTTCCACTGAGCTATACCCACTCTGGTGAAAATTTAGAAATTCCATCACAAACTATAATTTTATAAATCAGGAATCCAAGGCCTACAGATGTTAAGTGACTTGTCTAATGTCCCATAGCTAATGTGGGACTGGAATCCCAAAATATGAAATTTTGGAATAACAAATTTCTTATTTGAACAATACTATAGTAACTGAAGTTTAGTCATTAAGACCTTGCTCAAAGTCTACTTTCTTAGATCATGGTCCACACCTTACTAGGTTATAAGATCCATAGGGGAAGGATCTTTATTTTTTAAGTCATGGTATGCCTAGGGTTCAGCAAAGGACCCACACATAGCCAATGCTCAATAAATAATTGTTGAGTGAGTGAATAAATGAATCAGAGCTGTATCATATATCTAGATTCCATGTAACATCAAAAATCACTCATAATGCTAAAATACAGAGGAACTATCTAATTGGTCAAAAACAGTCACATGTATTGATTGGAGAGGCCAATTGTGTGGGGGAGTGAGAAGACAGGGTTGGTTATTCAAAATACAGTTAAGTTTCTTTCTGGGGCTAGGTGACACAGTGGATAGAGCACCAGCCCTGGAGTCGAAAGGACTTGAGTTCAAATCCGAACTCAGACACTTAATTACCTAGCTGTCTGACCTTGGGCAAGTCATTTAATCCCATTACCTTGCAAAAACATAAAAAAATTAAATATAGTATTGCCTGGCTTCAGTGAGGACCTAGTTAAGTTAACCCCCCCCCCATAAATTTCTTCCTACCAGTCTTTACTATGAAAGAATAGGGTGTGGCCTTTGTTTTGTATTTCTTTGATTGTTGCTTGATTTTCAGATGGGCTGGGATGGCTAGGGAGACAGGACACACACATGAAATAAGAGAGAAAGAGAGATCGAGTCTTCTACTGTGTGAAACAACCAGAACTCTTATTCCAGAAGAGTTTGATTTAAGAAAAAAAACACATCTCACACATTATGTATAAAGTTCTTTGACAGAGGCTGGAAGCCAAGCTCAGAGGAGGTTTAATATACTGGGGGTCAGAGGAATGAGAGGGTTGAGGGGCTTAGATGGGTCACCAATGAGCAGGAGGATTTGGCAAGGATGGGTGAGGTCATTACTGCCCTACAAAAGGATGTGTGTGTGTGTGTGTATGTGTGTGGTGAAGGAAATGACTTAAGGGAATAGAAAATATGTGTTTGTGGAACTGTAAGAGATAGGGTAGACAAGTGGGAAAGGCAGATCAGAGACCCTTGAAAAGCAGGTGAGGTTTGGAATAGAGTTAGAAATAGCAAGGACCTTAGTCCTTGTTCTTTTACATAATGGGAAAAGAACTTATGATTGAAAAGCCCCCCAAATTAGTACCAGAGATAGGATTTGAACTCAAATTCTCTGTGCTTGATACCATCCAATAGTTTTGCCACTTGAGCCTTCCTGCCTTCACCAAAGGTCATGAGGAGCCAGTTAAGATTCTTGAGGAGAGTTATATGATCTATTGGTCATAAAACCAATTATATGAAGACTGGACTAGTATTTTTGTGCCCTCATTCTATAATCTAGGGCATGTGGAAGATTAATCTTCCCCCAAAAACCTTACTTTGCTTATTCAAGACATCTTGGATCATCCAAAACATGATACAAAAGGAAAAAAGATTAGCTTTCTAACCCCAAAGCTAGTCATTTCTCCTTTGTATCATACTTTGGGTTTAAATCCTGATTCTTCAGTTAATTGCCTATGTAGCTTTAGACATCTTTAGAGAGATTTATGAAGAAAAAGTTTAGACACTATTGGGCCTCAAGTTAATCAGACAGTAGGCAGCTAGGTCACACAGTTGGGAGATTGCCAGATCTGGAATCAGAAAGACTCATCTGCATGAGTTCAAATCCAACCTTAGACAGTTAAGTAGCTGGACAAGTTCCTTAAGCTCTTAGTGCACCAGACAGCTCTTGAAGGCTATAAAATGAGAAATGGGTTGCTAATCTGCATTGGCAGAGAGACTATCTGCACTGGTTGAAATCTCATATAGCTGAAATGGTGGATCTATCCTTTGCAAACTCTGGAAAAAAATGCAAAAAACCAGATTCCCTCATCTCAGAAAAACAACATTAGTCCACTTGCATGCAAAGGGAAGGAAGGAATGGAGAATGTGGAGGAACCTTTCTCAACCAATGGAAAAATTTGGGTGCCAAATTAATCTAAGAATTCTCTGTGATGGACAAATATGTACAAAGAAAATGACTTGATTAAAAAAAATTAACTTAAGAATAGACAGTGTTCAACCTAAAAGATCTTAGATGTCTTGGATAATCATTTGTTGGAAATGCTGCTTCAAAAAAGGATGAAACATGGTGAAATTAAGATGTGGGATTTGGAGAACATGGGTTCAAACCTCACCTCTACCACTTAGTGCTTTGAGTGTGAATCTCTATGTGATTTTAAGTAAGTCACAACTTTTCTGGGCCTCAGTTTTCTCATCTGTAAATGAGGGAATTGGAACTACTGACCTTTAAAATCCCTTGGTGCTCAGTCTCAGTTCCTGTTACTGAGGTCCCAAACCTATTCTAAGATTTTAGGAATTTAAAAAGAGAGTTCAGGTATAAGGTGAAGGATGATACTTACTCTAAGTCAAGTTAGGAATAAGGAAAAAAAATTCTACTTAATTACTTATTACCTGAAATCCAATCTCCTATCTTTATTCAGGAAGAAAAAGAGAACCCCAAAAGGCAAGAGGCTTGTCCAGTGTTACAGAGCTATTAAAAGGAAGATCCATGATTCAAACAAAAGTTTATTTGACCTCTGGGTCTAGCACTGTTCCCAGCATCTTTCCTGTTATACAACATTATTACACCAGGACTATGAAAGATATATTTAATTGTGGAAAATTTTTAGGAGGGATGGAATGTAATGGAGTATCATTGCATTGTAAGAAATTATTAGCATGAAGAATTGAAATATAGAAGGGAAGACATACATAAACTTATATAAGGTGAGGAAAGGAGAAACAGGAAAACAACGTGCATTATGATTATAGCAATGTAAGTAGAAAGAATAGTAAAATGAACTTTGCATTACTTTAGTATTCAATTCTGGCCCTGGAGATTTTGAGAAAATGTATCTTTCTTTTCACAAAAGAGGTGAGAGACTGTTGGTATGAAGTATTCCATATTTTGTCAAATATGTTTGATGTGTCCATTGATTTTTTCTAAACTTTCAAAAAAAATCTTTGATATATGGAAGGTTCTCTGAGTTTGGGGATATATTCAGAGTTGAATTAAATTCAGAATTCAGAGTTAAAAACTAAGGACATTCACAAAACAAAACAATAGCTCTTTGCTATATTTGCCCATTGTTTCCTAATTTTCAGAGTATCATTGTATGCTTTGGAAGATTGGTGTCAAAAAAAAGCTCAGAATTGCCATCCTTCTCCTACAGATATACAAAGTGAAGCCCAAAGAATGGTAAAGATGATTCAGAAAAGGTGATACAACTGCAGACCTTCGACTGGAACCCCAGGGTCTTTCTAACAAAACAGACAACCTTTCAGGATTGTAAAGGATGGATATTGAAATAGATTTTTGAAAATATTGGGGTACATTGTTTGATTAGAGACTCTAAGAAGAAATTAATAGATCTAAGGGTACATATTTTTGATATTAAGGAGTATAGCCATGGTCTCTATCTATGTTTATATAGGTTATAGATATATAGGGAATATAATTTTTTTCCTTTTGATACTACCAGTAGTAGAGCCAAGACTATACTTTGGATCTCCTGATTCCTAGCTCTGGCTTTTTTTTTCTGATAATTTTTTTTTTTTGATTTTTGCAAGGCTGTGGGGTTAAGTGATTTAACCAAGATCACACAGCTAGGTAATTATTAAGTATATAAGGTTGGATTTGAATTCAGGTCCTCCTGACTCCATGGCCCCTGCTCTATCCACTGTGCCACCTAGCTGCCCCCTTAGCTCTGGTTTCTTTTCCTTCTGCTTAAAAGAGTGGTCATTCTTAGGACAGTATCACTAAAAAGGTTGCAGAGAAGACCTGATAAATAAAGATTAAAAGAAGGAAGAATTCAGCTCAATTATTGACTTATGGATTGAAAGAAAATCTATGAAGGTGCAATTTATAGAGAATATTGAGTGACTAATCTCAATAGCAACTTTAGAAAGAATTCCAGAAACTTCTAATCCATTGTTGTTGGCTGTTAGGTGTTAACTAATTAATCTCTCGTGACTGGCAAAAATTCCTTTTTTTTAAACATTCTTTTTTTCTAAAATTTTGAATTCCAAATTTTTCTTCCTCCTTCTCTTCTCTCTTCCATAATATAGTAAGAAATTTGATTGAGGTTATGTATGTATAATCATGTAAAACATATTTCCATATTAGTCATGTTGTAAAAGAAGAAACAGAACAAAAGGAAAAAAACTGAAAAAATAAGGAAGTAAAAATAGTCTGTTTTGATCTGCATTCAGACTCCTCAATTCTTTCTCTGGATGTAGATGGCATTTTCCATCATGAATCTTTTGGATTGTCTTGGATCATTATATTGCTGAGGATACAATCACAGTTGATCTTCATGCAATTTTACTATCACAATGTACAATATTTTCTTGGTTCTGCACACTTCACTCAGCATCAGTTCATGTAAGTCTCTCCAGGCTTCAAAAACACTTTTCCCCACATGAAACCATTCAGAATAATAAAAACTAGCCATCATGTTCCCCTACAGAATCTACTCTTCTCCAGGCTAGGTATTCCTTCAGTTGATTCTCCTATGGCATATTTCACCATCCTGAATGACTTCTTTCTGATACTGTTCAATTTATCAATGATTCCCTAAAATTTGACTCTTAGTATGGAATTCAGATTTCAATGTATGCTCTGATCAGGGCAAGTAATTTAATTTATTATTTACTTCACTTTTGGGGGGACATTAGACCTCCATTAATGTGTCCCTAAATCACATTAACTTTATTGGCTAATGCTGTCTCATATTGAGTTGATGGGTCACTAGGGTCCTGATTTAGCTTCCAAATGAGATACTATCTGACAATGTCTGTGTTGTCTTGTACTTATGGAATTAATTTTTTAATCCAAGAATAAGACTTGATATTTATTCTCAAAAAATTTCATTTTATTAGATTTGATTCAACATTCTAGCATATTCTGATTATGCCATCCAGTATAATTATCTTGGTATACTTTGTGTCATCTGAAAAATTTTATATACTTTGTGACCTGCCTTTATCCAAATTATTGATAAAAAGGTTTAAAAAAAGCATGAGACCAAGGACAGATCATTAGGTGATGGAACTAGAAATCTTCCATGTTAGCATTCAACAGTTACTGATTGCTCTTTGGATCCAAGTAGTCAACCAATTCCAAATGTATCAGACTGCATTTTTCATCTAGCCTACATCTATCTTATTCACAAATATTTAATAAAAGCTTTGTTAAAATCTTGGTACATTCTATCTAAGGAACTTAGCTGACCTATATGTCTAATCACTCTGACAAAAATGGAATTCATTTAGTGAATCTGTAGGAACCCCTACAACATGACCAGCCTGATGGCAGACTAAGAGGTACCACTCTAAGGCTCTAGCAACATTACCACTTTAAGGATCCATTCAGATCATTGATGTGACTTGATCTTCAAAGTTATGGATTTTCACTTGATGCTGCTACCCCACTTCCTGGATCATCATTAAATAAGTGACCACCAGGGCTGTTGAAGCTATCCTGTACAAGAGGTATGGATTTTGAACTCCTCCACATATCCATGTTTGGGTCAACTTAACTGATTCCCCAGGGCCCATCAATGAAATTCATGGTCACCTAAAAGAGGTTTATCTGGTCATTCATGCTTACCTCATGTAAGGTAGCACAGCATAGTAGATAGCAAGCCAGCAAGAACAGGTGAAGTTCTTTCTTACCTGATTCTGTGGCCTTTGAGCACACGACCACAACCATTCTCAGTGCTCTAGGCCACCTATGTCAAACTGGAGTACTGAACTAGATTAAAATGTAATTGGGAGGAGAAACCAGTTGTGCAGTGGATAGAGCACCAGCCCTGGAGTCAGGAGGACCTGAGTTCAAATCAGTCTCAGACACTTAAAAATTTTCTAGCTATATGACCTTGGGCAAGTCACTTGGCTCCACTGCCTTGAAAAAAGAAAAAATATAATTGGGAATTATTTTACATAATAAATAGAAATGCAAAATAAAAAGAAATAAAATGATTAGAAAATAAAACAGATAACATTACATTTTAAAACTAATTCAATACATGAACTGCAAGTATTCTTATACTTTACAAGACCAGCAGAGAAGATGCTGACATAAATTGGTACAGGGAGTTTCCTAGAGGAATGAAACCATAAATGTATTATCTATCACTCTGGGAAGACAAAGCATTTTGCCCAAATTATCCCCATGGAATTGATTGGGAAGTCTTTGAATGAGTCCATCAGGCTATGTATCTTGGACAGGCACTTTAGAAGGACAATGAATTGGGTCTGGATTTTCCTAGAAGGTGGAAATTTGTTTCTTAATTGGGAGATTGTGTTGTGTATGAAAGGAGGATCATAAGTTGGTTTAAAAGCCCATCTTTTATTACTATCCCAGTGATGCTCCATAACTATGAATCATGGAGCAACACAGTCTCAGGAAAGAAAAATTAGCAGATATATATGATATGATAACAGAACTCTTGAAAATGGTTTGAAGATATAGACAAAAAAGTTTTTCCCCCTAAAGATAGAAAACTGCTTTGCTAATCATCCAAGAGTCAGAAGTGACCCCAAAATATGGTAATACATGGAAGGTATAGGTTATGAATTATCTGCAAATCTCCCAGTGTATTTTACAAAGGAAAAATAAAGGAGCTCAGTTTTCAGCTGAGTGAAGAAAATAACAGCTTTTCATTGACCTCAGAAACCATATTGAAAGGGAAATATAGACTTAACTTCTGGATCTATAGAGAAAGGATCTATGTGTTATACTCCCAAGCAGAGTCGTCTCGAATGCTAAGTTAGGGAATATGTTCTTACTTTTTCTCTTGTCAGAGAATAAAATTTTAAAGCTCTTCTCCAAAATGAGCATAATTTTAGCCCATAAAATATCAGATTTATGATGACACTTAACTGGCAATTAGGTGGTGGAATAACTGCAAAATGCACAACTTTACACATGTAAGTCAAACGTATTCGGGGGATTTCCTTTTTTATTGAACATTTACATGGTAATTTGTTTCCCATTATTTGCTTCCAAATGGGCAGTTCTTTAGAACTGAACTCACAAGGAGGGTAGGTGGGAAGAAAATGATGTGGATCCATTTGTGTTTACATTAAATCAAGCAGAAAGGTGCACCATCCCCTAAGTGGGCTTCTATGGGAATGAGTGCTATCCACTTGGGTGGAAAAGGGGGTGTGTTAGGAGCTTCAATACAGATATATCTTGGTAATTCCCCTCCCTGCCCAACCCCAATCCATGAATTTTGGACCAGGTCTAAGCAAAAACCTATGTCCCATTTTGCCTCTCCCTTTTGTCATGAGCCTTCCTTGTTTTCTCTTGGCTTGATGTCCTCTTTCCAAGCCATATTACCCACAGCTCTATTTTATGTTCAGGATAACACTATAAACAAATTCATGCAGTGGTGTTAATTAATATTAGGTCTATTTGGTTAACTTCTCCAGGGAATATTTGTATTTCACCAGTGACCCTTCATACCCTACCCCATAATTATCTATGTGTATATCTTTTATATCTTCTTCTACTTAAGTACTTCCATGGACCATCTTGGTTTTTTTTTTATCTTTTATTTATGTTCTTTTATATGCACATATGTATATATGTCACTACCACTTCTCAATGACTTGACCCTCTCTCCCAACAAGAGCTGTGATGTATCATTCCCATGTAACAAATAACTATAGTTAAATAAGACAATACTACCAGCCATATATGAAAACATACACCTCATTCCTACATCACTCTGCCAAAAGATGAGAGACACTCTTCATCAGTTCTCTCAAGTCACAGTTGGTCACAGCATTTAACAGAATGAAGGGGTCTTCCAATGCCATTTTTCCTCTCATTATTGTAGTCATCATGTAAATTGGTTCTGCATACTTCCTTCATACAAGTCTTTCTAAATTAATATAAATTCATATTTGTTAATTCTCCTGGTACAATAATATTCCATTCCATTCATATATTCATACCCAATTTGTTTTATATATATATATATATATATATATATATATATATATATATATATATATATATATACAATTCCTACATTCAGAAACAATTTGTTCAGGTGTTCCTTAGTCAACAGAAACCCAGCATTCTTCAAAATTCTCTACTACCAAAATATTTTTTATAAATATTTTTGTACATATGAGACTTTCTTCTTTGTCTTTGACCTCCTTATGGCTTATACTTAATAGTAGTAGTATCATGGAATCAGAAGATATGCATATAATTTTAATTTTTTTTGCATAATTCCACTCCCCCAAAGATTGAACCCATTCACAATTCTTCTGACAATACATTAGTGTGATTTATCCTTATGCAGTCCCTCATAATTTAATTTTTTATTTTTTTGTTATCTTTGTCAATCTGCTGGCTATGTGATGAAACCTCAGAGATTTTTTGTAAAAAATGACTTATTCATCTAAAAATGATTATAATTATAATAAAGCCTACATTAGTTGTTGTGAAGATCAAATTAAATAATCCATGTAAAGTGCTTTACAAACTCTAAAGAAATATATGAATGTTTATCTTTATTGTATTTGTTATAATTTGGAACTTTTATATATGATTTCATATAAGTGGTGCAATTGGATTTGGAGTTATAAAGATCTGAATTCAAATTTAGTCTTAGGCACTTTTTAGTTGTCTGGTCCTGTGCAAGCAAGGCACTTACCCTCTTTGCCTGTCTTAGTTTTCTCATTTCTAAAATGGGAATTATAATATCCCCTACCTCCTAGGGTTGTTGTGAGGATAAATGAAATCAAATTTGTAAAATACTTTCCAAAATTCATCTGCCCTTAGCTAAGCTGATCCTTGAATGATATGCATACACAGTCTGTCACTAAAGTTTTCCAGTCTGATAGCGTATTCTTCCAATCTGAATTCATACTGAATAGTCTATCATTGAGGGTAATCTGGGAATATTGGGACATTGGAGAGATAACTAGATTGAAGCCAGATTGTGAAAGGCTTTGAATGTCTAGCCAAGGGGGTTTAAACCTTGTCCTTAGTTCAATGGATAACCTATGTTTTTTTGAGAGGGTGGGTAGCATTTTGAAATCAGTGTTTCAAGTTTGTTTCAGATAATTTGATGTAATAAGATTACATTGTAATATAGCTCTCATCTGTATCATTAAAAATTGAGAATTATAGCCATTACAATTAATTATCATTTCAGAGATCTGTCTTACATAACTATTTATGTTCTTAGCTCAGGGATAGACACTTGTGGGGAGACAGCTTAAAAGACATGATTCCTCTGTCCTCTGGAAGTTGATAGAAAGATTGGAGAAAAAAGATTAAAACCTAGCATAATCAGGTGGGAAGTTTGGCTGGGTGCTGTATGTAGGATGTGTGTCTAACTAAACCAAAACACCAATGTCAACTACTCATTGCTACAGGATTACTTCCTTCACAAATCTGTCTTTTAGAGCAGTTTAGTGGGGTATAGGTATATCTCAAATATTATTTAAATCAGTTAATACCTACCTCAATTGAAGTTGAGGAAATATGACATAATTTCTCCACTGTCAATCTCTAGCTTACAGGTTTAGTCATAAATCACAGTTAATGGATATATATTCTTTAATTTCAGCTTTAAGAAACATAGAAATGAAAATAACCATTAAAAAGTCTTTTGGGGAAAGTAGATGGTGCAGTAAGATAAAGTACTGACCTTGTTCCTGGGTGCAAATCCTGTCACAGATAGTAGCTGTTACCTTGAGCAAGTCACCTAACTCTGACTGCCTCACCATTCTTCCTTTTTTAGCTATAGTTGCTGGAAGTTGAAGTGTTGACTTTATTTTTCCTCTCAAGGAGTTAGAAACATAACAAGAAGTGAAGTAGTCAAATAGGTAAAGGGGGAAAAAAACTTTTCTCCAGGTTATACTTTGGTAAAACAGACTGGGAGTGGAGGAGGAAAAAACAGGTTCCCAGTGCGAGATTCTGACAGTCTTACCATTTCTCACACCTACTGGATCCTGGTAATCTCCACACTTCAGTCTACTCTTGGTGGCTAGCTTAATCATTTTTCTTCTGCCATTCATGCACACTTTACTATGCAATGAGATCTCAGCTTCACTTTATTTCCTCACTTTCCTAAGAGACAGCACCCAGTTCTTCAGTTCCCTACCAGCTTGGCAAAAGAAGTATGAGAGACCTAGCATAACTCACAGTCCTTTTGTATCTTCCTATATGACTTCTATGTGTCCCACCATATGACTTTTTGATGGAAGCAAAGTTCCTTTCAAGGTAAAAGCCCTAGAAATTTAGGAAATTCTCAGAAGATGCTTGAATTTCCATTCCATCAAATCCATATGATCATGACCCTAGGGGAGGGTGACCTTTAGGAAAAAAAATTAAATAAGAGGGAATATGTTATATTTGAAATAGGGACTTGCAGTCAGAAGACTTTGGGTTTTAAGGGTCAGCTCTTTCAATTACTGACCCCTGTCAAATCACTTCACCCTTTAAAGACTCAGTTTCCTCATTGGCAGAGCTAGTAGCGGAAGATGTACAAATGATCTAAATCTTTCCTTGTCTCTTCATTTGCTGTACTGTTTAATTAAATGTCTCTTATTTTCCATTAAAGTGCCCTCTGGCTGACTGTTAGAAATAAATACATTGGTAGGGGCTTGGAAACTGGTTTTGAATGGGTGCTCACCCAAAGAGTGACTCAAACGTGGTGTAGTTTTCTCATATATGGGGCCTATATATGAGAGGACCAATCTCAGGTATAACAATGCAAATAATAATCAAAAGGCAGGGTGTTTGGCAGGACATTAATGACATACTGTAGTTCATAGGCAGGCAAGGCTTTTAAATTTTCTTCCAAATATAGATGACTCACCTTCTCCCCATGTAATTATTGTCCAACCTTTCAGTCATTGCAAAGGCAAAATTAATTATAGCAGTGTCTTTGCAGATAAGTGTCGAGAAGCATTTCATTGTTACTGTGTTAAATAATCATTCCGACGGATTTGGGTTATAAAACCATATGTGGGGAAGATAGTGCAGAGAATGTTGGACTCATAGTTAAGAATCTCAGCTCTGGCCATGACTCACTGCATGACCTTAGGCAAATTACTTTTCTTTTTTTTCATCCTCCTCTTTTTCCCCCCTATAAAATGAAGGAGCCCTGGACCAGAAAATGCTATCAAATCAATGCCAATCTTGACCCTCCATGTTCTAAGTTCTACCATTCTATGTTGTAGGTAAGGTCTCTTCTTCTAGGTCTGAGACCTTGGGTTTAAAGGTCTAGTCTCTTCTAGCTATCATTCTACCACTTGACTTGCCTTTAATTCGATCTTGTTCTTCTGCTATACAACTTGGAGTAAATAGGTATTATTAATATGGCATTCTACCCTCAGAACTTAGCTTGAAAAAGAAGCAATTGTGACTTGTGAAGCTGAGTCAAAAATTACGACGCAGTATATCTTTATTCATAAAAATAATTTGCCCTAATTAATGACTTCCTAACATAATTATAGCTCCTTGATATGTACCTGCCCTTTCCACTTTGACAAGTCAATAATTTTTTAATATTTTACAAAAACCATAATTAAGATGCTCATAATGATTGCCCTGTGATGGCTGATAATCATGACTATGTCTGTATGCTAATTTCAGGTTATATAAAATCCCATATCTCGGAGATGTAAGGAACTTCAGAGGATGTCTTATCTAGTCCATACATGCATAAGAATCCTCTCTTTACTGTAGGATATCTGGGTGGTGCAGAGGATAGAGGAGTACTTGAATTCAAAAATGGTGATACTTAGTAGCTATGTGACCTTGAGCAAGTCACTTAACCCTGATTACCTTGCATCCAGGGACATCTCTAGTCATACTGATTCATATCTGGCCACTGAACCCAGATGACTCTAGAGGAGAATGTGAGACCTGTGACTTAGCACAACACCCACCCCCCAACTCAAATCCAATTCATGTGTTTGTCATGGTATCACCCCCCTCATGTCATGGCCTTCTTTGAGAACATAGGACAAATAACAGCAATACCATAAAAATACTCAACTAACCTTTGCTTGATATCCCCCCATTCCTTCCCCAGGGCATTGTTTTCTGTGTTTATTCTAGTTATTAAAATTTTTTTTCTTATCTCAAGACTAAATTCAACAGTCATTCAACAATCATATGTTAACCACTTATAAGGCAGCTGGTGGCAGCATGGAGAGAGCACTGCACCTGGAATAAAAAAGACCTGAATTCAAATCCAACTTCATATACTAGTTGTGAGACTCTGAACAAGTTGCTTCGCAACTGCCTGCCTCAATTTCCCCAATTGTAAAATGGAGTTAATAATAGCACCTAAGTCCTTGGATTGTTGTGAGGATGGAATGAGATCATTATAAAGTTCTTATGACAATATCTGGAACAAAATAAGTGTTATATAAATGTTGACTATTATTAAGAGCCACTATGCTAAACCCTGGGGATAGAGAAAAGGCAAAATATAGTCTTTGCCTTCAAGGAGTTTACAATCTAAAACAGGTGGGAAGGCATATAACATGTAAACAACTATGTGTGTTGTTGGGAAACAAGGGAGAATGGGTGAAATGTGAAAGTAAAATGGAGATGATCTCAGAGGGGAGGCTAGAGCTTGCATTACAAATAAGAAAGAGGTTTCTTGAAGAGGCTGGGATTTTAGCTGATGGTAGGAGGCAGAAAAAAGGAAGAGAACATTCAAGGAATGAGAGGGGGAAGGAAGGAGGGTGGTGCAGTTAGTAAAAAGGCAAGAGACAGGAGACAGAGTGCATTGTGCAAGTAACAGCAAGGAGTCCAGTCTCACTGAATCATAGAGATGTGTGAGGTTGCTTATAACACCCGTTCATTCATCACTTCTTTTTGTGCTGAGTCCAGGGAGAAGATTACAGCAATCTTGTGAGAATCAGACTATAAATTCCATCTCTGTTTTAAAGATGAGAAAACTTAGTTAAAGCAATCTGACCAAGACTGCACCAGCTAGTAATCCTAGGAGCCAAGACTCAAGTCCAGATCTTTTGACTTTTGATTCCCAGATTTTACTTGGATTATGAAAAATTATATATATATATATATATATATGTATTTTTATAAAATAGTGCTGTTTTATATTATAGGTTACCTGCCATCAAGCACATTTTTGTTTTTCAAGGGCTATAATCAAAACAGAGCTCTTAATGAAAATAATTATATATATATATATATATATATTATATATATATATATATCTGGGAGTGACATATATATAATCTGGGAGTCATGAATATATATAAAATCTGGGAATCCTATATATGCATATATACATACATATATGTCTATATCTTCTCATAAGTCTCTTCCCTCTTTTCTGTCTATGGAGATGGACTTTGCCTCTCTAGTAGATCATTCACCTGGCCTATCTAGCCTCAATATTTTAAATAATGATTTGCCATTAGAAGCTATTCATATAAACCAGCTGTACATCACATATCACTTAGAGAAAGAAAAATACTGCTGTATGGGTCTCCTTGGATAAAGAATGAATGTGGGCTATTGCCTTTGTGATGAAAGAGCAATGAGCAAATTAACAATTAGTGGTTCTTCTTTACCCTTTTATTCCCAAAAGTAATCATTAGTTTAAGCACTAGCTGCCCACTGGGTCACTGCAGTTTAGACCTGATGAACTGAGGAGGGGCTCTTAGGAAATTGGGGTGCTAATCTCCTTGTGTCCATAATAATAGTAACAATGGGCACTTACATAATGCTTTAAGGTTTACAGTAGTGCCTTACTTGGATTGTCTTATTACAACAATCCCTTGGGGTAAGTCAAGATTTCAGTTATCATTTTAGGAAGGAGTCTGAGACAAAGAAAAGGCCCTGTGGAGACTTGGTGATTAGGTGATATACATACCACTTCTGTTAGATTGGCAGTTCCTGGAGGGCAGGGGCTGTCTCTTGCCATTTTTTACATCTTTAGTCTAGTGCTCATGAGGCACTTAATAAATGTTTATTGACTGATTGTTATACCTGAAATTTCTAAGGATGTGAAAGGAAGTCTCAAAGGATTATCTCAATAGATAATCAGGTTGATAAGATTTTGACAACTTTTGGCTGATTGTTCACAGAACAAGAGAGATATATCTAGGTAATTCTGGGATTCTGGATGGAGGCAGATACAGCATTTACTTAACTGTAAACTTCTTGAGGGCAGGGGCAGTTTCATTTTTTGTCTTTGAATCCCCAGCACCTAGCAAAAATGATCAGCATAAAGTAGTTGCTTAATAAAAGATTACTGATAGATCATTCTGAGTTCCTGGGAAATCCATTGCTAGGATATGTCTTTAGGTTCTTTGGCAGGGAGATGCTCAGGAAAATCCAAATTCCCAATTTGGCTGGCATTTGGAGGAATGGGTGACATTTTGTTTGTCCAACTCCTTATGAACCATTCTTATATGGTAGAGGAGAAAATATCCTAGTCAGGATCTCACTTTTCATCTCATCCCATCTCTAGTGGGATCCCTGATTCCAAGAAAGAGGGAGCTCTGGTGACCTCATTGAGCAATTGCGTCTTTTTACAGTTTTCAAATCATATGAAAAACCATGAAGAATATGATTTGGAAAGTATACTTAGATATTCCTAGGTGTTCTTGACCTTTTCTACGGTTTCATCATTTTTTACACCAAATAAAGTCATTAGCTGGCATTCTTTGACTTCAAAAGTTCTCCTGTGTCTAAACCTCCTTAGCAAAGATCTTGTGCTCAGTAATGCATTCCTGGGGGAGACATTTTAAACTTTGAAGAGAGAAAAGCAATTATTTCTGTACTTTAAATTGTATCATCTGCAGAAACGCTGTGTGACTTCTCTTAAATGGAGCTCACTAAGCAGTCTCCCCTGCACTCAACCTTGATTTTTCACTTTCTGTGCTCTCAAAGGAGGTGAGGGCAATCTTTATTTCTACAGTATAGGCTCTAGATGCTATAGCTGCCTTAATGTAGAGGGAGATTACATCAAGTTTTTTTACTGTCATTTCCTATTGAGCTTATATTCCACTAAAACCACCAGTTCAGGTAACTAGGTGGGGCAGAGGATAAGATACTGACCCTGAATTCAGGAGGGCTTGAATCCAAGTCTAGTCTCAGACCCTTGATATTTATTGGTTGTGCAACCTTGGACAGTCACTCAACTCCATTTTGCCACAAAAAACAAAACCAAAAAAAAAAAAAAAACAACCAAAACAAAACAAAACCCAAGATCTTTCTGATTAATTAACTTTTAGAAACATCGACCTTATCTTGTCATTGTAAAGCATAAGACTTAATCACCTGAGTTCACATCCTAGCTCTGACATTTACTAGTGGTATGAATGGCAGCTAGGTGTTGCAGTGGGTAGAGCACTGACCTTGGAGTCAGGAAGCCAGGAGTTAGAATTCAGCTGCGGTCATTTGACATGAACTAGCTATGTAACCCTGGGCAAATCACTTAATCCAGATTGCCTCCAGGGCCATTTCCAGTCATCCCGATTCATATCTGATCACTGGAACCAGATGGCCCTGGAAGAGAAAGTGAGACAGGTGACTTAGCATAGCACCCCATCACTCAAATCCAAATTATGTGCTTGCATTGGTATCACCTTCCTGTGATGTGATCTTTTTTGAAAATGAAGGACAAACATTAGTTGTGTGGAAAAAGCAAGTCATTTTTTAAGACTCTCTGGGTCTCAATTTTCTCATCTGTAAAATGAGTGTTGGATTATTTGACCAACCTCTCAAGTCCCTTCCAATACTAAATCCAGACTAAGTTTAAGAAAAAAGTGACATCTTAACTGCTGGAGCAAAATGCCAGAAGACAAAGATGGGGCAAATATAAAGGCTTATAAAGGCAGGGGGAAAGTAGAATGAGATGAGAAAGCACCCAAAAGACTGGTGGATGAAGATGCAATTTGAATGGAAATGTCCCCAGAAGAAGTTTGGGGAAACAAAACTTTAAAAGTCCTACTTCTGTATCCAGCAGGTCAGCTAAGTTTTAATTGGCTCTGAGCTACTCTGTCCAAGTTATGACATTTGCCACCTATTACTGAGGGCTGTATTGGTCAGGCAGAGTTGCCTTTGAAACACAGAAGAAAGTTGGAGAAATTGTTTTTAATCTGACAGTTGACAGTAGTAGATCAGTATAAATGCTGGATAAATGTGTTGGCACCCAGCAGGGAGAAATTTTGGGAAAAAATATAGTTGAGCTGGGGAGGTGAATTTTTTTACTGAAAAAGCATGACTAGGGAAAGGGTATCTCATCATGTTAATGACACATAACTGTCCATACTCCTCTTGCAATGCTTTCCAATCCATTCATATTCATTTCCCATCCATTCCTATTCATTCATTAATCAAAGAAACATCTTTGGCTATTGCTTGTGGTCCAACTTGAGAATTTCGGCTATGGAAAAATGCCTCTTCCCTTATAAGTGGGAATTATACCTAACTCTACAGAATGGAGAGAGTGATAAGAAAAAGAATCTCACATTTCTATGCATTAAAAAGTTTACGAAGGGTACCTTTCTCAGAACCATTTTCTAGATGCGGAAATTGAAACTTAGGAGAAATGACTTGCTCACACAAGTGACATTATCATAGGGTTGTACTAGTTTCTCTAGTGGGAAAAGATTTACTAAGATGGCAATGGTGACCAGAAGTCTAGGTCACCTTGCTCTGAAAAAAGGAGAGTAATTGGAGTATCCAGTTAGCGGTATAGCTGGGAGTGGACACTCCAAAGGTCTGTCTCCTGAGGTAACATGATATCTGGCCTTAAGGAACGGAGAAGGGCCAGATCCAGGGAGATGGGAACAGCTCTACTTAATCCAAGAATCATTGCTTCTATGATAACTCTAAAATCTATTGGATGAAAAACTCCCTGCACTGTAACTCAACCATTTTATGCTCTATAACCCTGTTCAAGACTGTGGTCAAATCACTGAATCAATTTTCTTACCTATGAAAAAAGGATTTCCTACAATGATCTCAAAAGTCTTTCCCAGTAGTCTGTGATTTTTTTTCTTTTTTCAGTGCTAGTAAAAATCTTTTCAAGAATAATCTAGCTTCTGTTTCTGCATAAACCAAAGGGAAAGCAAAGGGCTTTGGGGATGGTTAGAGCAAACCCCCAGCTATTATGGGGGTCAATGAACAACTATCAAGTATACAATAGAAAACGAAGAAGAAAAACTAAAGTAAGAGTGGTATAAATTGAACTCATCTCCTAAAATATTAGAATTTTAGAGATTGACCTTTGAGATCATCTTGTTCAAACCTTGCCTAGAGGATGAATCTCCTCTCTTGTGATCAAGACAAGTAGTCCCTCCAGGCAGTGATGGCACTTACATAAGTTCATGTACTAGAAGGTAATATGTTCAAATGGATCTTGTTATTTAAAAGAAGTCAACCTTCTGACCCCTTCTGGGCCTCTTCCCAGGCTAGGATCATATTTCCCAATTTGCATAAGATTTAGCAGTAGTTGGTCTCATGCCAGGGATAGTTTCTCAAAGCAGATCTTTGAAAATATCTTTTTGAGTGGGTCCTGAAGATGGTCAGCTGCTTATAGGGAGCCACCTGGCCCTAATTTGCCCACTCAACCTTCTTTTCATGTGGTTTTCTTCCATGGGCTATTTCCATCTCTGTTGCCCTGCCGCCACCATGTCTCCAGTACTTACCCAATGTTTGCTTTGGCTAAATATGGCCTGGATTGATAGGCACAGAAGGCCGGGATCAGGATAAATGAGGTCTGGGGAGTCCAGCATAGAGATTGGTTTACTAAACATTTGCTATCTTTATTGATCCGAGAACAATTATCTACCCTGAATTCTATTATGTTCTTCATGCACCATTAAATAGTTTTAAAAATAACAATTTATCACTTATTAAACAATCCAAGGTACAGGCAGAGTGGTTTGAACATTTGGCTAAGAAAGGGATTATTGTATAAATAAGGACTAATCCATTTTTTTTAATGGTAGAGGAAATCATGGAAGATATGTGATCTCACAGGGGCCCTAGAAAGAATTTCAAGACATAAAGATCATAAGTACTTGTAATTAGGAGCCATGTGATGAAGAAACATGCATTTATCATTTTTTTAATTAAGTCTCTAGGTCTTAATCATCCACTAGACTGTTAGTTTTCTCAAGGGTCTATGCTATTAGGGACCATCTTTATCTCTCTCATAGTGTGACCCTTTGCATTGCAAATGATTTAAAATATTGTGCTACTGATAGTAGCTGAATAAGGATGATCCTTTGGGATTTCCAAGTCTTTTTTTCTATCTTATTTTTCAGCCCCCATCTTATACCCTAAAAGA
Source organism: Macrotis lagotis (assembly GCF_037893015.1). Taxonomy (NCBI): domain Eukaryota; kingdom Metazoa; phylum Chordata; class Mammalia; order Peramelemorphia; family Peramelidae; genus Macrotis; species Macrotis lagotis. The sequence continues at coordinate 56,760,702 of NC_133665.1, read as the reverse complement.
TGTATAACCTCCAAGGGGTGAGAAGGGAAGAGGGTGAAATTTCATCTGGGTGAAATTGCTTGGGGCAGGCCATTTTGTAAGAGGGGTGGGAGTAGGGGAAGATTGTATGATTTTGAAGTGATCTGAGGCTGAGGAAAACATTGAGATTAAAATGGGCCAGAGAAGTGGAAGCTACAGTAGGTATCTAGGGTTGTTGATTATGAGCCAAAGGCAGAGATTGAAGAAATTGAGTTGAAACCAGGAATTCTGTCGGATGTTGGCATGAAGCAGACAGTGAGAAGTGAGGTCTGGAGAATAGAAATCAAAGGCTTGGGTTTCCTGGGTTTGGGTGAACACAGGATGTTGACCTTGATAAGAAGAATCCAATTTGCCATACTTACTGTTCTACAGGTGTATGCAAATCTCAGACCAGCTGTGTCAGGCCCCACCCACAGATTTCCTCTGAATTCCCATCAGCTGGTGAGCTCCAGCTGCCATTGTTGCCTTCATTATCTTCCATAGCAACCATGGACTCCGTAGCAGCGGACACTTCCTTGGGGAAGAAAATCCTGGGCTTAATCTGATGATAACTTCGTTGTTATTTACAACCCTGTGGTTCTGTAGGGACCAATGGGCTAATCTCTTGCTTCACTTCCTGCCAGAGTAAAAGCTAGTAAGGTTTGCAAGCATGTTCATGAGCTGCTTTGGGCCATTTGGCTATGGTAGTGCCTGGGATTGAGTTCAGCTACAAACAAACTAGCTTGGTTAAGAAAGCAAACAAATCAAATTCAGTCCAAGTATTTTGGTCTGCTTGTTTTCTTTCATTTTGAGGTGGAGTGGGGGAATAGAAGGTATTAATAATTGCTCTAATTTATTGAAAAAACAGACTTACAAAACCCATTGCTAACTAACCTATTTTTTCTCCATTTCATTCATTGTCATCAATTTAAACCAAGACTTGTCCATGGAGACAGAACCTAAATCAACAAGATAAATGTTTCCATTTCCCCCCCTTAGGAGATAGTGTTCCTCACTCACAGTCATAGAATCTCAGAATAGCTGGAAGAAACCTTTACTCAACTCAATCCTGAATAAGAATTTTCTATAGAATATATTCAATAAATATCCCATTTAACCTTTGCTCAGAGCTGTATAGTGAGAGGGTACCCATAAAATCTTTAGGCATCTTAGTATGCTTTTCAAGAGCTCTAAATGTCAGGACATACCCCTCTGGCATCAAGGTTAAATTTACCATCTTGGATCTTTCACCTCTATAGCTTCTAATTCTGCTTAGTCTCATCTGTAATCCAAAAAGGAGGAAAGCTCTTCTGAGGGCCTTTGAGACTGCCCTGTGAGATCCTTGATGGCCAGTGCAGAAATATTTAGAATAGTGCTGTAACACTGGATAGAAGATGCAGGGAGACAGACTTTGACTCCATTTAAGTAGAAAGGTACATTTTACTCCAGTTACATTTGTGCCTTACAAAGAGTGAATCACTTTCTGGTTTGAGTAGATTTGGAGCCATGCAAAGATATACATATATACATATATATATATATATATATATATATATATATATATATATGTGTGTGTGTGTGTGTGTGTGTGTGTGTGTGTATACATCTTTGTGTATATGTAGACTCCATTGCCCCAGTAAAAGATGTGAGACTTTGAGGAGATTATTTGCATCTGAAAAAGCTAGGAAATCAACTGAACAGTTAACAGTTTAATGAGCTTGTTCCTAGGGCACATATTGCCTCTGTAACTTTTCCCAACCCGATCATTTGCATGGATAATAGATGAAATTTAGAATTAAAAAAATGTAAGGAGGGGCGGCTAGGTGGTGTAGTGGATAAAGCACCGGCCTTGGAGTCAGGAGTACCTGGGTTCAAATCTGGTCTCAGACACTTAATAATTACCTAGCTGTGTGGCCTTGGGCAAGCCACTTAACCCCATTTGCCTTGCAAAAACCTAAAAAACATGTAAGGAAGCCTGAACCCCGAAACTATTTGACAACTTTTGACCAAAGGACCATTGGCTGGCTATCCACAAACTTGCAAATGAAGATTTTGTAAATGTATTATACTCAACATAGATTTAGGGTGGTTGCTTTCTTTTAAAGGAGATCCAGTTCTATACCAGGAAAGGTGATTGAAAGGAAAAGCTAATTGAAGAATATTAAATTGCTGGTATTATACTTCTTTTTGACCTTCTGCCTGGAAGATGATAAACTTCAGACCCAAGTTCTGAACTAAGGGTCCCTGTTCTTTCTGAAAGAGCAGAACAAATATTCCAGCTGAGAATTAAAGCTGAACCTGAACCTGCCAATAGTGGAGACTGCAACTGGCTAGTGAGGACAGTTCAAATAAGTCTAGATAGGAGCTCAGACTTACAGAAGAACCTAGTTTCTAATGAAATATATAGAAGAGACTTGGAACTGGAAGAGAGATTGGGATAAGGATGATGGAGCTAGGAAATTTCCAGATGTGATTAGAGGAGGCTGTTCCAAGTAATGGGACCAGGTCTTTGAGAATAAGGCTGCTTGGTCATTTAGTCATTAGAAACTGCAGTATTAAATCCACCTCTCCTCCATCCTAGATTACAGAAACCTTGTACCAGAAGGGAATAATTCTAAAATTTCTTCTTTATTCATGAAATCCTAAAACCTTTTTTGGCAGGGGGAAAGTTTATTTACCTTTATTTGTTTTAAATGGTTTCTTGTTTGATTTGTTAATAAACAAGGATATTCACAAGTTTATTAGCCTGAATATTGTCATTGGAAATTCTTTTGGAAGAAGGCAATTGAGGGTGGATCATCCCTGGAAGTGAGAGAGAGATCTAACACTGAGTATTTTGCCAGAATTCTATCTCTACCTGTGGGTTTGAAGAGGACAAAAGTTAAAGATATATAGATTCTTTGATTAATCAATAAATTAATCAACAAGAATTTGAGTGCTTACTATGTTCAAACCTCTATGCTGTTTTGAGGATATAAAGAAAAGTAAAAACAGTCCCTTCCCTCAAGAAACTTATGTATGAATGAGAGAAACAACATTTAAATACTTATCCATTCAATAAATACACAATAGAAGGGAGGTAATGTTAGAGAGATCCTCAACTAGATTTAGAAGGCCTCCAGGAGGGAGACCAGGGATAACCTTTCCAAAGCCATTGAAATGGTAGATGGAGGAGTGTCCCATGTGTTTTTTAAAAATTTTTGTTTATTTAAGGCAATGGGGTTAAGTGACTTGCCCAAGGTCACACAGATAAGGCAATTATTAATTTCCTGAAATCACATTTGAACTCAGGTCCTCCTGACTCCAGGGCTGGTGCTCTATCTCCTTCCCTACCTAGCTGCCCTGGAGTGTCATTAGGTTTGACCAAAAATTAGAAGGTCATTACTGGATACTAGAGTATGTAGAAGGAAATAAAGTAGATGAAGATTAGAAAGGCAGAGAAGAGCCTTTTTAAAAGCCAAACTTTATATTTGATTCCCTCCAAAGTATTGAGTAGAACACCGGACTGGGAGTCAGAAGGAGCAGGTTCCTTAGACATTTGCTAGCTGTGTGACAGTGGACAAGATACAATCTCTATCTCAATTTCCTCAGTTGTAAAACAGGAATAATAATTGTAACTACATCCCAGGGTTGTTGTAAACATAAAATGAGATAATAATTTTAAAGTGCTTTATAGACCTTAAAGTTTAAGACTACATAAATACTAAATACTAGCTGCTGTTAATATCATTGTTGTTATTATTATTATTATTATTTCAATTACCCAAATTTCAATTTAGGGTAGGGGCTCAATTCATGGAGCATGTATGTGTTTGTGTGGTATGTGTGTGTGTGTGTGTGTGTATGTGTGTGTGTGTGTACAAATTCCTTGATTAGTACTTTCTTTTATGCCATTAGTTTTTGTCAGAGCTTATGGAGTCAGCCAGTTTCAACCTGTACTCCCAATACTTCAAAATCCAAACCAAATGAAAAATAAAATTACTGACAAATCCATATAGTGACGAGACTACAACAAAGGATCATAGTGAGCTGAAGGTGAAATAACTCCAAAATCACATTCTGTAGTTTCAGTAAATGTCATTACAATCCAGCAGGACTTTATTTAGAACACGAAAATGAGATGAAAAGGGGAAAAGGGAGGGCATCTTTCAGGGGGAGTTAGCTTTCTAATAACAAGCAACAGATAGGGGAAAAAAAACACATACACACCAACATGAGGCAGACTGATGTGGTCAAAGGTTGTCTGTGATGGAAGGACTTCTGTACATTAGAGCTGGGTTATAAAAGCAAAGAGAGGTCTAGAGGGACCAGCTGCAGAGAAGCCATTAGAAGAAAAGAATATTGATAGGCTCATCAAGTGACCATGGGCTTGAAGTGGTTATGAGATCAGACTAAAGTATGTGAGAAGGTAAAAACATCCAAGAAGAAAGTTCAGGGTGCAGTCAAGAGTCACAGACACACATGATGGATAGAAAGCATGGTTTTATTCTGCCTTGAGAAGGAAGTATTTAAAATAGATTTGTTTAATGTTGAATGGATGTTCTTAGGGTAACTATCAGAATGTATATTTTAATGGCACTTTAGGGTTTACAAAGTTAATTGCAACTACTACTACTACTACTACAAATAATCCTTTTATAACCCTACTACTTAAACTACTACTACAAGTACTACAACTACTACCACTGCTTCTACTACAACTACCACTACTGCTACATTTACTACAACTATACAACTACTACTATTACTAGAACTATAACTACTACTCCTTCAGTTTCTACAAATATAGCTATTATTACCACCACTACTATTGCTACAACTATAGCTACTGCTACTACTAAAATTGTTACAACTATAATTATTACTTCTACAGTTACTACAACTATAACTACTACTACTACTACAACTACCACAACTAATTTACTACTGCTACAATTACATCTATAACTACTATTAATACTAGTTACTGAAACTATAACTACTATTACTACTACAAGTATAACTACTACTGCAATTTCTACAACTAAGGCTACTCTTACTATTACAATTACTACAACTAAAACTAGTACTCCAGTTACTACAGCTCTATTACTACTACTCCAGTTACTACAACTAAAACTACTACTCCTACAATTACTACAACTGAAACTATTACTCCAGTTACTATAGCTATAACTACTATTACCACTACTATAATTGCTACAACTATAACTTCTACTCCTTCAGTTACTACCACTACAATTGCTACTTTAGCTACTGCTACTACTGCAATTACTATAACTGCTACCTCTACAGTTACCACTGTAAGCTATAACTATTACTTCTACCACTACAATTACTACAACTATAACTACTACTACTACTACTACTACTACTATAATGACCACAACTAAAGCTACCATTACTGTTACTACAATTACATCTATAACTGCTATTATTCCTAGTTACTGCAACTGCAATTACTATTACTACTACAACTATAACTACTAAAAAAATAGCTACTATTGGTGCTACTACAATGACTACAATTACACCTACTACTACAACTATAACTATTATACTAGTATTACTCGAACTACAACTACTACTACCACAATTACTACAACAACTACTACTACAATAATTATAGTATTTATATCAACACTGTAAGGTTTGTAAATATTTCATTCGATCATCACCACAACCCTCATTTTACAATCGAGGAAAATATGGCAGATGGTAGTTAAATGACTTGCCCAAAATCTTAAGTATTTGATATTGGATTTGAACTCACATCTTCCTGACTCTAAGTCTAGTTCTCTATCCATTATGCCACCTACTAGCTACCTACATAGCTATTATTAAACCCATATTAGAAATGTAGAAATAGGCTCAAACAGGTGGAGACATCTACTCGTGGTCGTAAAGCTATAATGTAATTGTCAAGCTGGTATCGGTGTGCTGAGTTTATTTTGATGACCATAATTATCTTACTTTTGCTCTATGAGCCCGATCCCTCATATATGAAATGGTAGTAGCAATTCTTACATTACTTGCTTCATGGGGCGGCTAGGTGGCGCCATAATGCACAGAATCCTGGTCTTGGAGCCAGGAAAACTCATCTTTCTAAGTTCAAATTAGGCCCAAGACCTTTACTGGCTGTGTTACCCTGGGCAAGTCACTTAACCCTGTATACCTTTGTTTCTTCATCTATAAAATAAGTTGGAAAAGGAAATAGCAAACCACTCTATTGTCTTTGTCAAGAAAACCTCAGATGGGGTCACAAATAGTTGCATATGACTAAAATGACTCAACAAAATAAAATCTATTTCACAGTACCATTAAAGAAAAAATAAACATTTTATAAACTCTAAAGTACTATACAAATATAAGCATTTAGAACATAGTCTTGACCTGTGATTTCATCACTGATGGTGACTCCCAGCACGGAAGCTTCTTCCACACATGGACACAACTAATTTGATTATAGTTTGGAGGTATTAGGGAACTGAGAGGTTAACTATCTTGCTAGTAGTCACATAGCTAATATATGTCAGAGGTGGTACTTCAATCTTATGCCAAGGCCAGCTCTCATGATAAAAATAGGTTTTATTATTACCCTCCACTTTAGAGATGTGTCCTACTTATTTATTCTAAGCAATTTTTTGCCTAAGTCGACTATTTGTTTTAAAAGGAAAATAAACCCCAGCAACAAAACAGAGCTGTTTTAGTTGTTGGGGTTGGTTGGATTTTTTTCACTGTGAAAATACTGGCATATACATTGTTGTGGAATATTTCCATGCAATGCCATCATACTAATTTTCCAAAGAAGTGTCCTTCATCATATGATTTGCCTATTTAAAAATATGTAATACAGCACTGCCCCTGGAGTCAGGAGGGTCACATTTAAGAGAGATGTAACCCTGGACAAGTGAAACTGTCTCAAAAAATATACACTAGCTTTCTCACTGACTTCTGTGTAATAGCTATTCTTCTCACCTTGACAGTCCAGGCTCTCTATCATTGATCTCATCTTGGGTTCTCACTATTTCCTTAGATTCTCATCACTCTGGTAAGACTGGCATTCCCTCTGTTTACTAAGTCAAGTATATTTGATGTGCTTTGTGTAGTAGACCTTCCTAGCAGTCTGGAATAGCCTATGAACCTTTACTCAGAATATTTTTAAATGCATAAAATAAAATACATAAGACTTCAAAGGAAATCAATTGCCTTGAAATAGAATTATCAATTTTTTTTAAAGAGTTTACATATCCCAGATTAAGAACCCTTTCTGGAGACTCAAAATCATTTGCTCACCTTAGCTCAGACTCTTCTCCACATTAGAAACATTGGTTCCATCCCTTTTCCTTTTTTTTTCCTCTCTCTCTAAAAATCCAATCCATCCTTCCAGGTCCAGTTTAGGGATTAATTTTCTCAGTCTTCTCTGAAGCACTTAAGAAACAGGATTCTCCCCAGCTTCTGAAGACAGTTTTCAAACACAGGTCAATACTTAGTGACAGACCCTTCTAGGTATAAATTCTGCCTCCCAGTCTCTCTCCTGTTCCTCAGGTTTAAAGTATGTGTCCAATCTGTGTATGTGTGTGTGTGTGTGTGTGTGTGTGTGTGTGTGTGTGTGCGTGTGTGTGTGTGTCTTCCAGATTGTGAGTATGATGAGGGCAAGACCTAAACCTATTTATTCCTTCTGTAATCCCTAGAAGATATTTCTCAATTGTAGAGAAAGTCCTTTTTTTTACTTTCACAATTTTCCTTAATTTCTAAATTCCCTAAAGGCGGGATTTGAATCTGCTCCTCTTCTGTCTCCCTTAATTTCTTGAGGACAAGACTTGTCTTCATTTTCTCATTTAATTACCACAATGCAGTTGAGCCCAGACCTCAGCATATAATAGGCTCTTAATAGATGCTTCTTAATTGAGTATTTGATTCTGAAAAGTAAGGATTTATAGACATTTAGTATCAGATTTACATAAGGCCTTTTCAAACCACTCAAATACATGTGAAAGATCACAAAGACAACCTCTCCCTACTACATCTTGTTTAATTATATTATCCCTCCTTCTCATTATTCTCATTTAAGGCATGGTTCACACCATCTTACCTTCTTATTATTTTTACTCCAAAGATGGTGAGATGGAAAAGAGGCCTGGGCTGGAAATCAAAATACCTGTGTTCTATTCAGGTAGATAGATGGCCCATTGGAGAGAGATCTGAACTTGGCATCAGGAAGATCTTATTTCAAATCTTGCCTCTGTTTACTAAATGACTTGGGCAAGTCACTTAACCTAAGTATTTTCCTCATCTATAAAACAGGAAAAATGATAGTATCACTCTCACAGGGTTATTGTGAGGGTCAATTAAAATACCATTTTTAAAAGAGCTACATTGATAACTAACTATTATTGTTATTGATATTCATTATCTTTGCTTGCAACTCTCAAAAGTTTCTTCCACTCTCTCAACATCAGTGGAAAATGATGGGGTTGAATTAGATGATCTCTGAGAAGATTCCTTCCAACTTGAATGATATAAGTACTATGATTCCAATAGCCCAATCTAGCTCTGAAACTTTATACTATAAAACAGAGGTTCTTTGCTTTTTTGTGTTGTGGATTTATGTGGAAGTATGGTGATGCCTATGAACCTCTTCTCAGAATGATGCTTATTGCTTCTTTTAATAATTGAAGGAAATGCTGAGTTTCAGTTAGAGGACAGTGAAATAAAGTGATATTTATTCTTAACCAACTTCATGTAAAACACAAACCCCTTGGGCATTTTTGGGCCCTATTAAAAACCAGCCCTTTTGCTCTGAGGCCTCTGTAAGCTCTGGTACTTGGAAGTTAAGATAAGGTCCCTCTTAGTTCTAACATTCTGTTTTAGTGTTTCTTCCATCCCAAATACATAATAGATTCATGACAAACTTTTTGACTTGCTTATTTCTCTCATTCCAACCATTCTTTTTGTTTGGGGGGGCGGGGTGTAAGGTAATGGGCCTAAGTGATTTGCCCAAGGTCAAATAGCTAGGTTATTATTAAATGTCTGAGGCTGGATTTGAACTCAAGTCCTCCTGATTCCAGGGCTGGTGCTGTATCCACTATGCCACCTAGCTACCCCATTCCAACCATTCTAACCTCCCCATTTGATCCCACTGAATTGACCATCACCAGTCAATCAGTCCTCATTACCACAATACCAAAAAAAAATCCATTTTCTTTTTCCTACCTATCCCTTCTCCCTGTGACCATGAGTTCTCCCTGACTTGGAGTTCTGAACAAGTTGAATAACTGGCCCAAATGTCTTCATCTCTGGAATAACCCAGAAGTTTTGTGGATGAAAATCTCTTGGGATACTCCTCCTTTCACTGAAGATGAACTCTCTGCTAATTGAACCCTGGGATGCTCCATTTGCTGGGAAAGTGATGACCTCACTGTTTTTCAGGGATACCTTGACTGGTGTGTCAGATTCATCTATGGGATTGCAATTTTCCAGCAATGGGAGCTGTGAGTTGGGATGAAAAGCTAGGAAGATTGGATTTTCCCCAGACAGCTATCAGACACCCAGCCATGTATGATGCCTCGAGACTTCTCCTAGCCAGGTGAGTTCCTCACAATAGGGTAATAATGCTGTCTAAACTCCTTAAGATGTCAGGCAACACAATAAGAGAAAGGTTTTTTTTATGTTTTTCTAAAAGGAGCACCAAGCTTACATTTCAGTATTTTTTTTTTGTTGCAACATGTTCCTATTTCCCTAAATCATAACTCTTGGTAGTTGAAAAATCAAGCCACAATGATTTATTGAATGCCTACAACGAGGCATTTAGATGGCACAGGGTAGAGAATGCAGAACTTGGACTAAAGAAAATCTATGTTCAGACCCACTTTCAGAAACTAGCTTTGCTGTGTGACACTTAAACTCTATGTGTCTCAGAAAACCCAGGTTTTCTGATTTCCAGCCCAGAGCTCTTGCCATGCTACCATCTTTGAAGTAAAAATACTAAGAAGGTAAGATGATGTGAACCCATGCCTTAAATGAGAATAACATAGAAAAATCAGTCTATCTGTCTCTATAAAAGGAGGACAATAATAGCAACTACCTCTCAGATTTGTCAGGGTAAGTGAAATATTTTTCAAGTGCTTTGAAGATCCTTGAGGAACCATATAATTCAAGCTATTATCCTTACCATTATTGTCTTTGTTATTTTGTACTCATGAGAATATCATTATAGTTTCATGGAGACTGGCATGGAACCCAGAATACTTCAGTCCCTCTGGTGGAAAGCTGACTAGGGGGTGCCTATCTCCATCTGCTACCTAAATTCTCAATCATTCTTCATGATTCCTAAATGGAACTTTGTCCAAGTTTGTGACCTCCCAAACATCCTCAGAACTGGAAATATTCTCTTGGCATTCTCATCCAAGTACCCTTAAAAATAGTCTAAAATTACCCAAAAGAATCACAATAGAAACACATAATTTTCTCATACTCAGTAACTCAATCACAGAAGACATGAATAAGTTCTTTTCTTTCCACTGGGGAAAATTTTCAACAAAAATGACATGGAGATGATCACCAATGTACCTTATCTCCTACCATTTGGCTTCACATTTCTAATATGCTACATTGGAACAATATAGTGGATTTTGTGTTTAAACGCACTTGATGTTTATATTATAGTGAAGTTACACAATGTATTTCTTTATTTAAAAAAAACATGATTTACAATAATGTAAAATGCATTAGCTCACTGGAAACAAGTGTTCCCCCCCATCATCCCTTCAGTGTCACAGCCCCATTTACCAGTGCTCTTGAGGACCATGAAATCTTTGCCAATTTGTCTTCTAATATGGATTGAGAGCCTTCCCATGGGACTCTGGAGTAGTTTCTCCAGTGGTATGCTAATCAGGGATGTGCTGAGCACTGCAGTAACAGTTAGAGTTACTGATGAGATGGGGAGGGGGTGGTGGGAGCCGGAGCTAGGTGGGAACAATTCATCGTTTCCTCTGATCCCTGCTCTGCTTGGAAATGCAACCACCCAGAATAAAACTAGAACACAGAAATCCAAAGTTTGAAGAGATCTTAGAGCTCAACCACTCCAATGGACAGCATGCCTCTCCTACATAGCTATTTCTTTGTCTGGGCTATTCTCTGTACCTGAAATTCCCTCTTCTTTGATTATTGAATCTCTATCCATTCTTTCAGTTTCAGCTCAAATGCCACTTATATTTAAAAAAAAAAAAGGCTTCCCTAATGCCTTAGGTGCTAATGATCCGCCCCCTCTGGGCTTTATAAAACCTAACATGTATCCTATGTGTCATCATATTCTACTCATATTCTACTTCAGGATCATTCTGCTTCTTTATGGTCATGGGAGTATCCATTCACTAATGCCCTCACTAATAGATTGTGCCATGTGAGAAGAGGGATTATGTTATACTCATCATGGTAGCTTCATTAGGACCTAGCATACAATAGGAACAGAATCAATATTTGTGGAATGAATGAATGAACAAACCTATTATCTAACACCTTCATTTTGTAGACTGAGCCATGTGAGAAGAATTATGATGTCTTCTTTGTGACAGCCTCAGTACATCCTGGCACACAGTAGGAACTGAATCAATAGCTGCTGAAAGAATGAATGAATAAACATAATATCTAATATTTTCCTTTTATGGACTGTGAACCATTTGAGAAGGAATGTGATGTATTCATCATGGAAGCCCTGAAATAAGGCATAACACAAAGGAGGAGCTGAATCAATATTTGCTGAATAATTGAAAGAATGAATGAGCCAGCCTAATATCTGAGACCTTCATTTTAGATTAAAAAAACCATGACCCATAGAGGGCAAGATCACTCAGATCCTAGGCAGATTCTAGATCTACTGACTCTTATAAGGTTTATTGTTTAGCATCTGAGGCCTTATATCCCTGCTTTGACTTAGGTAGCATGTAGATACTTCAGCATCCATTCATATACTGGCTTTATGTGCTTGGTCTGTTTTCTGTACCTATCTATGAAAGGACCAAATCATGAAAAGACAAAAATTTATGAAAGTCCCATAAAGATAATGACAGCTAATACTGTTGCATCTTTTAAAGAGATTTATAAAGATCTTTATACACATCACTTGATTTTTATCCCCGCAATCACTCTATTCTATAGCTATGATTACCTTCATTTTTACAAATGAGGAACCTCAGAGTTGTTAAGTGACTTGCCCATGGTCCCTGAACAAGTGTATGATGGAGGCTTCAAATCCAGATTTTCATAGTTTTTATCGACTATACCATATACCATATGATTAGGAGAGATAGACTCACTGAATTGGGCATGCACCTCTACTCTGGGGGGGGGGGGTATCTCTTCCAGGGGTGTTTCAGAACATAATGCACATTGACAATACCCTTTGAAAAATGAATAGAAGACACCTGTGGCTAACTTTAGTTATCCTGCCAGCATTAGCTATTACTCTAATGATGGACATTAACTGTGTCAAAGATTAAACTATCCATATGATTGTATTTTTCGTAAAACCATACCTTTTTTTGGTATTAGAATTGGAAAGTACCTCTGAGACTACCGTGGTGATCATCTAGGCTAACATACATATTTTACAACTGGGGAGATGGAAGTCCAGAAAGGTAAGTGATCATATAGATGATTTGTAACATAGGGAATTATTTGAATAACTATTTCCTGACTCCCAAACCCAGAGTACCTCATTACACTGTATTACTTTGCAGAATATCAAAGGAGTATAGATTTAGAGCTGGAAGGAAAGTTAGAGGCTACCTGATCTAACACCCTTATTTTAGAGATCAGAAAACTGAGCCCTAGAGAGGGACCTGCTTAAGGTCAAGTCCATACCTGGCTGCTCTGAATTCACATCCATTGCTCTTTCTGCTATATCATACTTTCTTTCCCAGAGAATCCCTTATCACAATTTTGCAGAAGAGGAAAATAAGCCCGAAGGACGTGAAATGATTGCCCACAATCACCCCGTCAGTAAGTAGTAGAGCTGGAATTCAAATACAAGATTTATGACCCCAAGTCCAATGTTTCAACCTAATCATTATCTCCTCTTTTCCTGACAAAGGGACAGGGAGGGAGCTGACAAGCACACAGTAGGCATTTAACAAATGCTCAAAATCTTGACTTAAATTGAAAAGAAATCAAACAAAATGAGCCCTTTTCATTTCAAGCTAGTTTGTTCTTCAGCTAGTGTGTACTGAAAGCGATTAGCCCTGCATCTGCTAGCGCTTTGGGTGATAACATTTTGTGAACAAATGGGGTCTTATTTAATTAAGCACACATAGAGCTGGGAAGCACAATGGCGAAGTCACTTACTGCCTTTCCCTATAGACTCCCTACAGCTGTACATACCCAGGGATTAGCGGTGGCCCTAAGAGAAAACAGGCTAGAATCTTAAAACTAGCAGGGTCAGAATATTCAGCAGCAGGTCAACTTAATGTTAGTATTACCTTTGCTGTAGAGCCAGTCTCCAATTCTTAGTCTGCCTCCCATTCTGTGTCCAGAAGAACACATATGCAGTCTTGGGCAATACAGTTTAAGGGAAGTATTGACAAGATGGAATAATTCCAAAGGAACATAACTACGAAAGTGAGGGTCTTCAAAATTCATATTTTATTATGATTATTTAAAGAAAATGTTGATATTTAATCCTGGGAAGAGAAAATATGGCAAATATGATAGTTGTCTTCAAATAAACTAGGAGCTGGATTCAATTTCCAACTCTGATACTTGCTACCATTTTGACTTTGGGTTAAGTTACTTCACTCCCAGCCCTTGGCCTCAGTTTCCTTAACTTTAAAGTAGGGGTTGAAACCTTTGAGAATTCTTCACACTCTAGTTCTATGATTCTATTACTTTCGTGAGAAAGAAGACTTGCTTATTCTGGGTGGCCCTAGAAGACTAGGGCTGAGAGAATTTACACTGGAGAGAAATTCGATGCCACTATTAAGAACTTTCTGACAATAGAATGATATGGAAATGTACTTCAAGAAAGATTGGATGACTACTGGTCTAGGATGCTGGAATGTGTGTGTGTGGGAGGGTCCTAAACTCAGAGAAAGAGATAGTTGGACTGGATGCTCTGAATCCCTTCTTGCTCTGAGCATCTATGATCTCAATGGAACCTTAAACAACTCTGGGAGACAGACAGTCTACAGCTGTGTCTATACACACACACTAGTCTGGGGGTGGGTGAGGGGTGGAAACATGGAAAGAGGATTTCCATCCAAAGCAGATTTGCAATTAGTTCCTAATAGGCTCTTTTCAGAATAATCAGTAGTTTGATTCAATTAAGCATGTTATGTTTTTCAGACCAGGTTGTGAGGGTAGACACAACCAAAGATTTTGGAGTTGGGAAAGAGATAAAACTGAGTTGCTATTCCTCCTAACTTCCCAATCCTTGACTTGGGCACTGTAATTGGTAAGGAGTACATTGGTTCTTAGGGGCTAAATTTAAGCCTGACACCACTTCAAGCATCCAACTTAAAATCAGAGAAATTGGGGGATTGAAATGGAAAGTGGAAATTAGCATTGGAGTGTGCCATGTACCCTTCTCCAGCTGAACCCCTTGAATTAAAAAAAAAAATTCTTATGTAAATCCTTGCCATTTCTCTTAAGGGGAGTTACTCTTCTGCCTCCTTCAGGCTACAACTAGGACCTTCATTTTAGCCAGCTCCATCTGATGCCTTGAAGGAATTTTGGACAAAGGACTGAATGCCCACAAATAGATGTTAATTAGCTAGCCAGGTATATAAGAAAGCTCCTGAGATCTCAGCCCTCAAAAATACCATTTCCCAGACCCACATATATCCCTTTCCATAGTCTTTTACTCTTTCACAACTGGTGGGGGGGTGAGGCACTGCTGAAAATATCATTTCAAATCCCACACTGGGAAACTTTAGCTGCAAAAGGGACTCAGACACTTACTTGTCACTTAGGGATTTACTCATCTAATTGGGAATTGTGTATATTTGAGGTGGAGGATTTGGTTTTACAGCATAAGCTCAACCCATCTTGAATCCTCTCCAATCCAAGGCTCACTAGTAGAGATTTTGTATTTCCAAAAAGCCTCACTGATGTTTTAACAGGATTTGGATTTGGGATATGTTTGTTACAACTCTGGATTTCAGATGAAAAAAATGATATACATATATTTTTCTTCAGGGGCGGTCATTTGTTTTTTCTAGATTTCTTTAAGAAGGCTACAGAGAATATGCTGCTTAAAGATTATACATAGAAAAGATAGAGGGCTTAGGGGCAGCTAGGTGGCACAGTGGATAGAGCACTGGCCCTGGAGTCAGGAGTACCTGAGTTCAAATCCAGCCTCAGACACTTAATAATTACCTAGCTGTGTGGCCTTGGGCAAGCCACTTAACCCCATTGCCTTGCAAAAACCTAAAAACAAAACAGAACAAAACAAAAAAGATAGCGGGCTCTATAAGTGTCCTAAGGATGCTCCATATCCTTAGGGTTCTAGTAGAGGATGATTTGATGGGATCAGAATAAAACAACAGGAGAGGATTGAATTTCAGTCCTGTGCAACTATGTCTACAACCACAATACTTTTTGTTTGTGTATATGGATGTGTATTGTGGGTGTGTGTTGTTATGTCTCTCTTACAAGCAGATATATGACATGTATTTACAAGCATATATAGACATATATATTGCATATGTTGCAGATACAATGTGCTCTACCATATAAACATATATGTTAGAATGAAAAATGAGATAAGGGAGACACATATATGAATTGTATTTGAATTTTATTATTACATTCTCACAGAGCTGTGGTATGGGAGAAAAGTATCCTGGATTTAATATCAGCAATCTTAGCTTCTTATCCCTGTTCTGCTCTTTCCTAGTCCCTTGGTAGACTTCTCTGTGCCTCAGTTTCATTCTCTATAAAATTGGGAGGAATAGAATAAAAGCCTTTCCACGTTTAGATTGTATATTTCTGAAGTCTACATATATCCCAGACCATTTTTGCTTGAGGTAAAAGATGGGAGAAGATGACTTCTGAGGTTCCATTAAGTTCTGAGATTCTTGAATTCTTTTAGACAAGAGCAAAGAGTTCTTAATCTTCTGTGTATTATACCTCTTTAGCAGTCCAATTAAGCCAGTTTCAGAATAATGTTTTTAAATGCATAAGATAAAACACCAAGAAATCAGTGATATTGAAATAAAGATAATTTTTTCCCATCCTAATTTGTGAATCCCCCTGAAAGTTGTCCTTCTCCAATTCAAAACCTCCTGCTCAATTGTCTCTCAAAACACAAGCTCTTCTGATGCAAAGCTTTACATGGTCCTGGTGTTTGTGGCACAGTTGTGAATCATGCCACCCTGAGTATGCCAGAAGTGTTATAGGTGTCTTCCCCACCCCCAGCTTTAGAGCAGGCTTATCACCATTCCTGGTGACCTCATGGAAGCTGAGGGAATGAGGGAGGGAAGCCCTTATGAATGAAAGAACAGCCTTGGGGCAGGAAGTGAGTAGATAAAAGCATCCCACCTCGATACCCCATATCTCCATTTTCAACACCAAACCCAATTCATCCCCTAGCTGTGAGATTGAAAATCACACCTCGGATTGTTAAATACTTTGCAAACCTTTAACTATTGAAGACACCATTGAAATGCCTATTCCAATTATAATAATTATTTTTCCTCTCATATCTATCGTTATTTCATTATCCGCGGCACTATCTGTCCCGCCCCCCCCCCCAATTTTCTTCAGGAATCCCCCTCTTTGGCTTCTCTCCTGGGAGCTCGCCATCTCAAAAGCTGTTCAGAAAAACTGCTCACCCTTGCTTTTTATCTCTTAAAAACTGTACTTAGAGAAACACATCAAAGGTCCAATGCTAGCATCACAATGATGTTTCAGAGAGATTAAAAATTCAGAGTGATCACAGCCTAAAAGCCGGGCTCATTATTTCCTCCACGAAAGCCTTTTCTCTCTCTCTCCCCCCAGTCTCCACTGGTGTGTGTGTGTGTGTGTGTGTGTGCGCGCGCGCGCGTGTGCTTGCACCCCCTTTCTCTTTCCCTTTCAAATCGGGGTTAAGACTTTTCCAGTCAGTCATGTTAATTTGCTTCCCGAGCTCAGACAGCTAATGAGGGGTGCGTGGGCGAGTGTCTCCAACAGCATCCGAGCCGTTTCACATGGAGGCCGACATGTGACGGGCGCACCGCCCCCTCCCCTCCCCCGGGCTGACCCCTCCCCAAGGGGCGGGGGCACAATGAGGGTCTCTTCTCCCACCCCGGTCCCCCCACGCAGCATTGCCACGCCAGCCCGCTGGGCCCCTACCCGCCCCAAGGATGGAGGATGTGGAGGAAGGAATGATAGCCTCCCCCCAAGACCCCTGGGGTGGGCAAGATGCCTCATCTCCTCCTGCGCGCCCCCCCCCCCTCCAGATCTATCTGGGGCGGTAGGCTTGAGCCCCCCTCCCCCCATCGGGCTGAGACCCTCCTCTCCAAGAGCTCAGCCCCTCCACCACAAACACTCTGGCTCTGGAGGTTAAATCGATACATTATCCCTCTAATTAGTCGCTTGCACTGACTGTATAGCTTTTACGGTAAAAAAGCCGGCAGAATTACTTCTTTCCTCTGACTTCCCACCCGGAGGGGGGTGGGGACGGGAAGGGTAGAAAGCTCTCCAGTCATAATTCTTTGTTGAACAAACATAAAGCGTATGTGGCCCGGGCTGGGGATGCAGGACCGGCTCTTCTCGTCTTTGTGAAGACAGTGTCGGGGAGAAGATGCACAGTGGCCTTCTGAAGGCACGGGTGTACTTGGATTCTGAAAATCCAAGGGTGACTCCCAGGCTTAGATGCATATAATCTCAGATTTTGCGGGAGAAAGAAACTCAAAGGTCATGTAGTCCAAATCTTCCCATTTTACAGATGAGGAAACTGAGTCACAGAAAGAGGTTGTGGGATTGGCTCAAAGTTCCACAGATAATAAGTCTTTTCTAATAGAACAAATCCAGGCAAATTAGAGTCACTTGGAGAGATGTTTTGACTAGACTCATAGAATCCCCAAGGTGAGAGAAATGTCAAAGGATATCTAGGATATAGCACTTATTAAGGATGTAATATTGGGGCAAGTCACTCCCCTTCTGTCATATGGAAATCCTAATTACTTGTACTTCCTATCTCAGGGAATGGTTGTAAGAAAAGCACTTTTTATAATCTTTTAGGTGTTCTAGAAATAAGAGTTGTAGTCATCATCATCATCTAGTTCAACCCTTCACCTGGTACAGATTTCCAATGATAGGGAATTCACTACTTCAAAATCAGTCAATTACATTGTTGGATAGCTCGTTTTTTTTTTTCATTAGGATAAAATCTGCCCCGCTGAAACCTCTTTCCACTGTACCTACAAGCATAACAAATTATTTCTTCTTTATATAAGAGCCCTTAAAATATTTCAAAAACCATTTGTAGCTTTGCAACTTTATTCTTCTCCAGTTAAAATATCCAGGATTTCTTCAAATGATTCTAATGTCATGACTTGGATTTTAGATCTCTCCTTATCCTAGTCGCTATCTTCTAGATGTCTTCTGGCTTGTCCATGTCTTTACTAAAATGCAAGACCCTAAAATGGACATAGTACTACAGCTATGTATTACCAGAATAACGGAGGCAGGACAGCTGAATTGTGAGAGGAAGAAAACGTCAGACAGCCAGTACCAATCATCCTAAGGAGGGCATTAGTCTTTTCAGTACAGTAAGACTTCCTACAGATCACAGGTAAAAGAAAGGGCAGGATTTGGGGGAGGGTTGACTCTCTAAGACGATATTTCTTAATTAATTCTTGTATATACTATGACTATAGACCTGATTATATTGGAAAGGAGATAATAAAAATAGCTGGCATTTATATAATCCTAAAAGGTTTACTAAGTGCTTTTGATATCTCATTTGATCCTCATAGGCCCCCTCTTATGTAGGTGTTATTATTATTCCTATTTTATTGATTAGGAAACTGAGGGAGAGAGAGGTCAGATCACTTGCCTAGAGTCAAGCTAGAAAGTTTCTGAGTCAGGATTTGAACTCAGTGACTTCCTAACTCCAAGTTCATACCACCCAGATTCCCAGTGTATGCATGACTGGAATGATTGTGATGACAATCTTAAGGTCAGCAAAGGGACAGCACCTTCCCTATTTTTTGAGGGGTGTAGCCTGGGGCCCAGGAAGCAGTATGTAATAGTGAAAAGAAGATAGGATTTAAGGTCATATTTCAAAATGGGAAGAGCCCCAGACACTCTCCAGTCCAAGAATTCCCCTACAGCACTGCCCTGAAGAGGTTATTTAGTATATTATAGACTTCCCATTTCTCATAGAGATGGTCCTAATTATTAGGATTTTGTCTTCCCCTTCTATCAAAACTGAATTTGCTTCTTTGAAATTTGTACTCATCATTCCTGGTTCTGATCTTTGGGGCAAACAGAACAAAAGGACTATTTTTTTCTAATTGACAACCTTTCAACTACTTTGAAAAGGCCTTATTGTCTGACCCAAGTTTTGTATGCTCCAGGCCAAATATCCCCAGTTCTTTCAGGGGAAACTCATATGACATTATCTTGATAGAGGCTCCTCGGCTACTGCTCACCCTCCTCCTGCTCTTTGACTTGTTCATGTACTTTTGAAAATGTGGTGCCCACAGCCACAGAGTGGAGCAAGATTATCTCCTTGCACATTCTGAACTGTCACATACCTCTTGAAGCAGACTAGGATCATGCTGACTTCTTTCTGAGTGGCCACATCTCATTGTTGATTCAAACTCAGCTTGATGATTTGCTAAAATTCCCAGATCTTTTACTATAGGGAAATGGAATCTAGCACTGTTCTCACCCATCTCATATCTCAGAAGCTTCTTCTTTGAAGAAAGGCATAGAACTTCACAGAGATCCCTGTCTTGAATCTAAGCTTTGCTATTGGACAGTATTGCGACCTTGGACAAGTCATTTGAACTTTTGTGGCTATCATTTCCTCAGTCTTAAAATGAGGGATTTAGACTAGATTAGATAGTCTTTAAAGACCTTTCCAGCTATAAATCCTTATGATCCTGGCAGTCATAGGAAACTGGTAATAACACCAACATATAATAGACCCTAGGTTCTAGTAATCTGGAACAAGATTACATGGACCACTAACCTTACTGTAGCCTTAAGGGATCTATTGCTAGACTTCAGTAGGTACAATGAATTTAAAATGGAGAAAACAATGGGGTTAAGTGGCTTGCCCCAGGCCACAGGGCCAGCTAATTATTAAGTGTCTGAGACCGGATTTGAACTCAGGTACTCCTGACTCCAGGGCTGGTGTTCTATCCACTGTGCCACCTAGCCGCCCCTGTACATTTTTATTTCAGTATAAGTGGTTTATTTTTTTAAATCCTATATATTTTATTTGATACATTTAAAAGCTAAGAATATTTCTTAGAAGAGGTGCATAGACAAAAAATAATTTTAAACATTAAAAAGCTTAAGAAACCCTAATCTTGAGGGTTAATGGAAGTCATGTATTAGACTTTCTTTTTTGGTCAATGCAGAGCTGCTCATAACTGAACCTGGTCATTCCAGTAATCATAGGACCATTTTAGGAGCTCTCATCAATGGAAATTCAGTGAATATAATCCCTCAAATTGGGGATTTGGCTAACAGCTTGAGCATAGGGGCCCTGGATCTCAGACCTTAGGGTATAGTTATCACTCCTTTAACCTTAATAGTAAATCCAAGTTCTCTATCTTTCAGAGTGAGCTGAGAAAAGTGAATTCAAGATCTTTCCCAAAATTCAACCTTTGTGGCAGGTGATCAATTGCAATGTAACCTGGGGAAAGAGCACAAAAAAAGGTAATAAGGCCTGGAGGATATTCCAAGTTGGGGATAGAGATAGAAATCAATGAACAAACTTGTACAAAATATCTATTATAATCCAAGCACTGGGCAAAGCCTTTAAGCTATAAAAACAAAAGTGATATAAGTCCTGCCTTCATGGAGCTTACCCTCTACCAGGCTTCTGATTACAAATTGGCAAGAAATCTTGTCTTATTCATTGGATAACAGGGAATGAAACCAAGTGGTGGCAACTTTTACTATAGTCCTCTAACTCATTTGAAAAATCTCTGGGAAAGAGAAGGCATTGGAACCAACAATTTACCTTTCTTGGTAAAAACCTGGAGATAGACAGAAGAAAGTGCTAGGGATTATTGCACTTGTCCTCTAGACTTTCTAAGAAGACAGCATGGCATAGGAAGAAACAGAAAAGAGTAGGATATACTGAGCTGTATATATATCAGGTCTCCAATATCTCCTTAAAGGTGACATCAGGAAAGATGGCCAAGCAGCAGCAGCCTGGTGTGGGTACAATGTCAACCTCACTCTACTGCACTCCAATAGATGTAGGCAGGATGCCCATGTCCTTGCAAGTGTGGGCCAAGTTCCCTCAAGTACATGTAAAGAGGCCAGATCACAAATTCCTACAAAGCCAAGGAGGAAAGGGAGAGATACAAGGTCACCACCATCTGGGAGGCAGGTCATTTGAGCTGTGGGATTAAGGGAATTTCTCAATTAAAGCCTCTTTTTTCTCTCTAATGTTACCTGTTGATAAAAGTGGATGAGAATATAGGCCTCTGGATTAGTATTCCCCAAATGACCCTTTTTCTATGACTATACTGATGAATATATGGCAAGGAGCAAGAATAAGAGCCAGAGAAATAGATGGAACCCTCCTTGTGTGATAATTCACTTCTGAGGACTCTACTTAGCTGTGTTTCCATAAAGATTTCTCTATTTTGTTTGTGTTTCTGGAAAGTCTTATATTTTGGACAGTACTCTAACGTGCATGATCGCTTAGGGACTAAGTGAGTAGTCCATGTATGTATCAATCATCTATCTCTATTTCTATAGCTATATTGATATCTATGGGTATATATATATATATATATATATATATATATATATGTATATATACAGACATATATATGAAAGGAGGAATTGAGAAGCACAGAGAAGAGGGACACTTGACCAAATTCACACAGTAAGTGACAAACTGAGTTAAATAATTTTTAACCTGACAAAAGTTTTCACAATGAAATTTCCCTTAAGTAACTAATATCCCCAGGGCACAAACTCTAATTCATTTGATCTCTCTTTTCTTCACTATCTCTTCTCTATAAGCTATGATAAAAAATAATCTTCCTAAAACACAGTTCTGACCATGTCATACTCCCCCAAAGACCAAGGATACTTAATTTTTATCACTGTGTCTGAGTCTGGAACAATTCCTTACCCATAATAGGACACTGATAAATGTTTATTGGATCCGAGTGACAGAATTCTGTTTACAGACACCTTTTCTAGGAGTATAATTGTAATTATATAAAATGAGGCTCACCATTATGTTAATGATTCTCCATTGGGTCCTTCTATTCCACCCAGCCTTGTAAAGTGGAGCTGTCAAACCTATTACCCAGTCACAATTTCATTTATTCCCTCTGAATTTCTTTTCTCCTCTAGGATATAACTTTGCATGTGAGAAATCTGTTTACATATTCACAACATACATTGCAGCTATACATTATAGATGGACAATGAGCTGGGTCTGAGTTGAGCTGGAAAGAAAGTAGGATCATATTTGGGAAATTACAGACTTCTTTACTGACCTCAGACTGCTTGCTGCTTCATAAGCTCATCTCTTTAACACTGATATTCTCTTTAACACCAATAGGACATGGTTATGAGTCATACAACAATATGATTTTAGAGGAATCAAAATTGCAGGTGACCTGAAGGGCAGTGGAAAGACTCATGGTGGGTGTAAGCAGGCTATGGCATATTACTATAATGTCTTATGCTCGAAAGATAAAAGACATTATCAGGGACATGCATGATCAGAGAAGAAGGGGTCCAGACATGTAGTCAGAATTGTTTTGTCTTTTGTTCTTGAAAAGGACCATGACATCAGGAAGGGAACAACATGATTTGCAAGTGAATTAGATTTAAGTGAGGAAAGATTGTGCCTTTGCACCAGTCTCACTTTCTCCTCCAGAGCAGTCTGGGATCAGTGGCAAGATATAGATCAGAATTACTGGAGATGGCTCCCAATGCAGTGGAAGACTTTGACCTTTTTGAGCTTTTCCAGGTCTCTGTTTGACTGAGGCAATGCCCATTCAGTGATTAAGGAAAGTCAAAAAAAAAATCAATCTGGGAGGAGACCAAACCATTGCTATTTACTTTCACTTTGAGCAATCAGGACCAAAACAATGATCAAATAGGGTTTGTTCTGGGACCTATTTTGGGCAAACAATGAAAGTCAGAATGATTTGGGTATGCAGAATAAAGGAAAGCAGCATCAAGTTGGATCAATTATCTCATTGGCAGGGGTGTTCCTCCCACCTGTGTCTTGCTTCCCTTTCCCACCCTCTGAGAATCTTGTTTGTCTTTTTTTGATGTATCTTCCATAATGATCTTCTCCTCCTTTTACAATTTCAAATTCACTTTTTCTTATGCTAAAGTCCCTAGTCAAGTAGTTCAAAGTCAGATTTTTGACATTATTTTGTTGGTGGAACTGACATTAAAGAAGATACATTACCATTTGCTTTGTTTTTGTATCCTAAGGACCATGGGACCTTTCTAATCTGACTTGCAGATGAAGTCTCCTATATATGTCTTCCATTAGAATGTGGAAAAAGGGAAAGTCTGGTTTTCTATTATTATTATTATTATTATTATTATTATTATTATTATTATTATGCGTAGTAGCTATAGCAGCAGTAATAGTAGAAGTACAAGTAGTAGCAGTAGTAGCAGTAGTAGTAGTAGTAGTAGTAGTAGTAGTAGTAGTAGTAGTAGTAGTAGTAGTAGAAATTGTAGCAGCAACAGCAGCAGTAGTAGTAATAGTAGCAGTAGCAGAAATAGTAGTATGGAGAATAGCATGCATTTATACATGTTATTAATCTAAGTTTTAACATTTTCTCCAACAACAAAACAGTAAATTTAACAATTGACTCTATTTCTACTGAACTAGGTCCTACATTGCTTCTAGTTCTCACCATCCTAATCATTCTATTCTCTGCTCATACTGACTTTGGAGAACCAACTGTTAAAATTTCAATGTCACATCCTACCTAGAACATACTCTAGGAAAGACATGAATAAGTTAGAAAACACAAAGAAAGGAATGAATAGGATGGCTTGTCCCCCTTTTAGTTCTTTAACTCAACGGCTGTTTATTTGACCCACTGCCCGGCTTTTCTGATGCCAGGAGAAGGTAGATATTTTTCAGAAAGAGAAAGAGAATCAATAGCATTGTTAAGAAGAGGTTGAACAGAGCTGGCACTATTTAAATATTTATTGATAATAATGATGGGGGCTATATTGACAGAGAGAGAAAAAAAGGACAGACAGAAAATGAGAGGGAGAGGGACAGAGACAGAGAAGGACAGAGAGAGAGATAGAAAAAGAGAGAGAGAGAGAGAGAGAAGAGAGAGAAAGGGAGAGAGAGGGAGGGGGGAAGAAGGGAGGGAGAGAGAGTTTTATGATAAAAGTAGCATAATCTGGGTTCTCTGCTCAGCTTTTGTTGTTTTCTTTGTCCCTAACTTTATTCTGCCTTGGACACTTTCATTCATTCAAGAGACTTTTATTAAACATTTGCAGAATATAAAGCACTGAGAAGTCAACAGCATAGGAGGAGAGAATTTTTTAAAAAAACTAAACATGTATGTGTAGTTAAATATAATGCAGATTAGATTATGGTAAGCATATAAAAGAAACATAAAGTCCTATAACATCAAACCAAATAGAAATTATTTTCTACTTGGGTAATTAGGGAAAACTTAGAAAAAGTGGTATTTGAGCTGGGTCTTAAATAGGATAGGGAAACTCCATCAGGAGAGGATTGAAAAGGTAATTGAATAGTCTTTCCCTGCCTCAGTTTTCACTCCACTCCAATCTCTCCCCTATAACTCTAAAGTGTAATTCTTCTTTTTTAATGGGGTTTGTGTTTTGTTTTGCTAGGAATTAGAGTTAAATGACTTGCTCAGGTCAGACAGTTAGTTGTCACTAGGTACCCCTCCTAAGGTGTAATTTGGATCAAGCAACTCTTCCCTCTCATCCACAAAAGAAAAAAAAATAGGTGACTTCTTATTTCTTCTTGGATAAAATAAGCACTTAATAAATGTTTCCTGAAGCCCAATGTGATGGAACATGCATGTAATTCTTGTCATTGGATATGGATGGGGCTGGTGGATTGCTTGAGTTGGGGAGTTCTGAGATGTAGTAGGATTACAGCTTTGATTTAGCATATAGCATGTACTTAAAAATATTTAATTCCAGTCCTAGGAAATAAGTAATATGAGCAAGACAAGAAGGTGCAAAAGTCAATTCACTCTTCTGAGTCTTAGGTTCTGTATCCATAAAATGGGGATGAGATCCTTTATCCCAATCCTACCTCTTAGACATATATGAAGATGACATTAACTAACTGATAATATGAATGAGCTTTGGAAATAAAGGTGGCATGATCTCTGCAGCACCTAGAAATTTCTATTCACTTTGAGTGAGAACATTACCTCCTTGCATCTAATTCTCATTTATTTCTTGCTAGGCCTGGTTTGGACACTTTAGGGAGGCAATAGGACCTGATGGAAAGCAAGTGAAATGGATTTGAGTGAAGGGATGTGATACAGTCATCAGTCTCATTTTCTCTTCTGGAGTCATTTGTGTTCAGTGGCCAGATATGAAAAAGGAAGACTGGAGATCCCTCTAGATGTAAGACAATGAGGGTTAAGTGACTTGGCCAAAGTCACACAGCTAGTAAGAGACCAGAGTTAAACTCAGGACTGGTACTCTATCTACTGTACCACCAAGCTACCCAGATCTCCTTATCAGCAGTAGTTCAGTGACCTGTGACTTAAGAAGTTTATTTCTCATGATTTGATGAATGATGGAAAAAATTACTAAAACTTGAAATCATTCCCAAGCTGACTTTTTACCTACTTCCCTTAGAATTTTGTTTTCCTTCTGTCAAATGAAAGATTAAATTAGAGCCTCCTTTAGTACTAGTCATCCCTTTCAACAAAATAACAAGAATGATAGCAATTATAATGACTTAAATTTAAATAGGGTCTTATGGTTGTAGAATGTTTTTCATTTATTATCATCTATGATCTATCCAATGACCCATGAAGTAGGGTAGTGAAGACATTATTTAATCTACTTTATAGATAAGGAACCTGAGGCCCAGAGGGATTCATCAATTTACTAAAATTTGCAAGATTGTTAAGTGAAACACTGAATTCATCATTTTTTTTATATGTTAGTCAATGAGACTACGATGGAATCCAAATATTCAATCTAGGTCTTATTCTAACTCTCTGTTTTTTCTCCTAAGGAACAGAACAACATTCTGGTTTGTGGGCAGGGCAATAGGTCATCAGTATACAGATAAACATATTGACTTCAGGCAGTCAAAAATTGTTCCACTGTTCTTCAAGCCCAGTGGAGTATCCCAAACCTTACACTGGAACAATTAGATAAGAGCAAGATCATCCCCCACCCATCCTTTTATCTTCAGACTCCAAGGAAACTCTGAACATCAACCAGTACAGTGTATGCTTAATGGTACTCATTTCTTTTCAATGAAGAATGGGGGGTGAACGGTGAAAAGGATGATAGGGACACAAATCTGACTGCAGCCCATTTCCTCACATCCCCTTGACCAAATAGTCTTTAAACAAGCTGTATTTCCCTAATCCTTTGTCTTTCCTTATTCCTTCCAGACAAAATAAACTTCTAATTACCTAATTTGAAATGAATACATTGCAACCTAGATTTGGTTGGATAATTGCAGGAAGCCCATCTCCTTCAAAATCTTAAATATTTATTTTCTTAGAATCATAGAATGGTAAGGGAATGAATAAAGATGAAAGCAAGGGATGGGAGAAAGAAGGAAGGAAGAAGGAAGCATTTATTAATCCAGTTATCATGTACCAGAGACTGTGTTAAGCACTATACAAATATATTGACCCTCACAACCCTATGAAGTAAGAGCTATTGTATCTGGATTTTTGCAGCTGAGGAAACTGAGAAAAACAGAGGTTGAGTGAGTAACTCAGAATTGTACATCTAATAAATGTTTGAGGCCAAATTTGAACTCAAATCTTCCTGACTATTCTCCCACAACTCAACTGTTCCATTTTATAGATGGTGGAACTGTTTGTCTCACATGGTAAGCTCTTGTAGGAATCTCAGGCGTAAGTGGGTAGGTGAAATCACAGAAGAAACAACATGTGATGAGATATGATGCCAAAGGAAATTATGTATGTGCTTTCTCCACACTCATCTATTTGTTCCTGAGAATCTGTGAAGCTTCTCAGGAACTTTCACCTTGTCTAGTACTTACCTCTCTATTTCAGCATCCTCTGTCCCTGGATGTTTGAATGTCTTGTTATTTTAAAGCATTCTGCTTTAACTAAATTGTCTTTGACCCAATATCTTTTGTAAACTAAATACCAGGGCAAGAAGAGACTGAAGAAATCTTCTAGGCCACCCCTCTATAAACAAAAGAGAAACGATTGAGTTGAGTTGACTCAGGAGTCTTTTTTTTTCCTAGTCCATTCCCCAGGTTGGACAATAAACTGGCTATCTTTAAGTAGCTCCTCAGAGAAAGAGATATGTTATCTACTTCAATAATCTCCCCCCCCCCCACTTTATTCTCCTGAGACTTTGAGGATGAGAATTCCCAGGTTAAGAGGGAGCTATAGAGGTCATACAATCCAACTCTTTCTATTTTTTAAAAAAAAGAACTTTGGGTATAGAAAAAGAAAATGATTTACCTCCTTCAGTGAGTTAGTAGTAGAATTGGCACTAAGCCTAGCTATCTTACTTCCCAGTCTAAGGCCCTTTCAATGACCCCAAGTTCTCCCCAATTTGTTCCACACATAACCTAATCTCCCAAGAACCATGTGTTCCTCATCCATTTCCCTGGTTTGTAGGAGTCTGCCAGATCCCAAGGTTTTGCTCATGTTTATGTGGGAAATGAGCAAACAACACATCTTTTAAAGGACTCTGGACTAATGCGAAGCACCTGGGCTTTCATTCTTCCACAGAATTATGAAGCCTCTGGAGGAGACAGTCAAATCCTTCTTTTAGCTATTGGGCAGGTTGGTACCCAAACCATCCTGGGCTAAGTAACTTCCCTTTCATCTGCTGTGATAAAGTCTACTTTCAACACCTTCAAAACTTAACTGAGTTTAGTATCAAAATAAATTCATCAAACATTTATTAAATACATATTGTATAGGGAAGCTAGGTGGCACAGTGGATAGAGCACCGGCTCTGGAGTCAGGAGTACCTGAGTTCAAATACGGCCTCAGACACTTAATAATTACCTAGCTGTGTGGCCTTGGGCAAGCCACTTAACCCCACTGCCTTGCAAAAAAAAAAACAACATCTAAAAATGCCTATTATATAGAGATCATAGGTTCTGGTCCAATGTTTAAACAAGAGCCTCAGCCCTCATAGAACTTTCACTACTAATGGGGGATATGACACATATAAAGACAATTATAATATATAATATTAATATATATAATATTTAGTACATAATTAGAGAGTTTCAGAGCAAAATACTGCTTGAAGTCTGAAGGGGGATGTGGTATGGATAGGAACAATCAGGGAAGGTTTCTGTTTTGAGGTGACATCTAGGATGGGTTTTTAAAAACTAAGAAGGAATTCAATAGCTGGAAAGGGGGATGGAGGACTTTCCAGGCATAGCAAACAGCAGAGAAATGGGCATGAGGTCAGGAAACCAGAAGAACAGCCTGATCAGACCATGAGGTACTTGGAAAGAAAAGCACATGGACACAGACTGAAAAATGAGAATAGTCAATCCAATATGGCATGAAATTAAGAAACAATAATGGAAATAATCAATTTGGTGTCAAAACACCTGGATTTAAATCATAGCTATGCTATTCGTGACTTTGTGCAAGTCACAACTTCATATCATCATCATCATCATTAAAATACATGTAGGACTTAGTATATAATAGATACTGTGTAAGTGCTTTACAATTATTATTTCTTGATCCTCACAACTACTCTGGGAAGTAGATGCTAATATTATTTCCATTTTTATAGATGAGAAAACTGAGGTAAACAAAGGTTTGCCTTAAGAACCCTGCTTGGAGTCATACAGGTAAGGAAATATGTGTCTGAAACTCAGGTCTTCTTGACTCTAGGCTCAGCTCTCTATTCCCTGAACCACTAACTTGCCTGGTCCCTCTGTATCTCAAATCCTCCATCTATGAAGTTAGTGGACAGTTTTGATTACCTCTAATGATCCTTCAAATGATAAAATCCTAAGATCCTAGAAGATTTGGAGGCAAGCAACATGTAATAGGTCTGAGAAAACAGGATGGCACCAGGTAACAGAGAATCTCCAGATAAAAATGTCTGATTTTTTTTTTCAGTAAGCATTCAAAAGGCAGCAAAGCCAAGTGGATAGTGAGCTGATCTTGGGGTCAGGAGTTAAATAACTATGTCTAGGGCATTGTGCTAGACTCTTGGTATACAAAAAATGAATTTAAAGAACTTACATTCTAGTGAAAAAATCAATATTTATATATATAGATATATACAAACCATATAAAAGGCAGACATGAGGGAATTCTGAAGATAAGGTACTTACCCCACACTGTGGGATCAGGAAACACTTTATGGAAAGTGCATACTTGGGTTGAAACTTGAAGGAAACCAGGGATTCTAAGAGATGGGAATGAAAAGGGAGAGAATTACACATGGAGGACAATCAGTTAGTTCATAGATAGGCACAGAGATGGGGATGCTGATGGGATTTTGTATATAAACAATGGAGAAAGCAGCCAAGTTAGTTAAACCCTAGAATACTTAGAAAGAGAAGTACATGGATGTAAGAGACATTTTGGAAGTGGAACTAACCAGACATCTTAAAATTTTATTTATTTAAGGCAATGGGGTTAAGTGACTTGCCCAAAGTCATACAGCTAGGCAATTATTGTCTTATGCTGGATTTGAACTCATGTCCTCCTGACTCTAGGTCCTGTGCTCCATCTACTGTGCCCACTAGCTGCCCCCAGACTTATCTTAATTAATGGCAAAGGAAAGATTTTAAATGTGTAACTCTGGATGAATGGTGGTACTGTTAAAAGAATTAATCAAATCAGAAAGAATAACAGATTATGAAAAAAATAATAACTTGGTATATGCTCACAGTGTTATTCTTAAAAAGTTTTTAGCTTTGTAGAATTTTAGAAATAAAGATGACCTTAGAGGTCTTTGAGTCCAATTTCCTCCTTTGATATGGAAGACATTGGAACTGCCCCCCCCATGTAAACTGACTTGCCTAAGAGAACACAAGTAGTAATCATCAGAATCAGTATTTGAGCCTCTCACTCTCTCTTTAACCCCTTACAATTCTGGCCTCCAAACATCATTCTACCAAAATTGCTCACTCCAGTTACTGATGACTTAGTTGTCAAATCCAATGGCATTTTCTTAATCTTTATTCTCTTTGATCTCTCTGCAGCCTTTGACACTGTTGATCACTCTCCTCCTTGATACTCTCTTTTCTCTAGGTTTTTAGGCTACCACTCTATCTTCTCAGTATCCTTTGCTGAATCCAAAAAATTCATTCATCATCTAACCCTAACCCCACATATACCTATTTATATTTATGCTTATATTTATAGTTATATTTATATCTTATTCCTTAATATTTATTCTTTGATTCAAAATACTCCATCTCTTGGTGCCTCTCTTCAAGTGGCAGTGCCCATTGTTATTCAGTCTTCCGGATCCCTGGGACCATATCACACCATCTATTATCTCTAACTGTTCCCAATCCCTGGAATGATCTCCCTTATCTGTTCTACCTACAGAAGTCTCTAAACTCCCCTTCCCTGCCCCCCATACACATTGGCAACCCCTCTTAATTCCAGAGCTTCCATTCTGCTATTTATTTCTATTTATCCTGTATATAGTTTGCTTTGTGTATAGTTGTTTCCATTGTAAACTCCTTGAAGGCAGGAACTGTTTTTTTGTGATTTTTTACCTGCCTAGTGTTTAGCACAGGGCCAGATTCATAATAAGTACTGAATAATTGTTTGTTGATTGATTCTGATTCCAAATCCAGTATACCCCACCACCCTCCCTTTAAATTATCTAAGCTATTTTGCTACTGAAATCCTTTCCTCTCATCCTATCCTCTGCTTGGATTAAAATGTCAATGAGGGAACTGGAAGGTAGTTTAGGATTAGAATGCACTATTGAAGGTAGGAATTTTCTTGTTTTCTTCTGTTTCTTTTTTTTTTGGATATTCAACCTCTAAATGACCCCTTTTCAATTTCTTATCTTGTGCCAGCAGGCCACAATGAAATTGTTGAGAGGGAAAATATTATCAGCTTGATTGACCAACAGAAACATTTCTGTATAAAATGTTCCCTAGAGTCTCTAAAAGAATTTGAGAAGAGTGGACAAGAACATTATTTGCTGTCTGCTTTATTCCTGATTTCTCTGTTCCCCACCTCCAGCTCTCAGGCAGGGGCTGAGAGCAAAATAAAGATGGGTCAGTTTGCTACAAAAATGAAGCAAGGAGAGAAACAGCATGGGAAAGCAAAGACATCATTGACTCTAGAGTGAAGGGTCAAATCTTACCTCTAATTACCCCAGATAAGACATTGAACCTTCCTTGGCTTCCATGTCCTAGTTTGTAAAGGAGGAAGTTGAACTCAATGATCTCAGGGGTACTTTCTCAATCTAGATAGATCATCTTAAGAAATCAGGAAAAAGTAAGAGTAGTGAGTAGTATGCCAGGGGAAGTTGAACATGTATCAATCTTCAAGAGGCAGTGCCCATTGTTATTGTCTTCCTGATCCCACGGACCATATCACACCAAAACAATACTGTCAATGAGGTTTTCTTGGCAAAGATAGTAGAGTGATTTGCCATTTCTTTCTCCAGGGGATTAAAGCAAATAGAAGCTAAATGATTTGCCCAGAATCTCATAGCTGTTAAGTACCTGAGGCTAAATTTGAACTTAATTCTTCTAACTCTAGACTCAGTGTTCTATCCACTGAACCATCTAACTGCCTCTTTTAAAGCCTAAAGTTGGTTAGTATTCCTAGGCAACGTTGGTTGTGGACAGTGTCCATAGAATCAGATATGTGGACTTGGAAGGGACCTCAGAAACTGAGTCCAATCATATTGTTTTACACATAAGGAAATGGATCCAGCGAAAAGATAAGGAATATTCCCATAGTTATAGAGCTACTAAGTTTCTAAGCTCTAAACTCAGGTCTTTGTGATTTCAAGTCCAGTACCCTGTGCTTTCTATGAGACCACTACCAAAGATAGTCGAGAGAACATTATACTGGGAAATCAGGACCTCAGATTCTCATTTTAACTCTATGATAAATTAGCTTAGTGTTCGATTTTAAACTCAACCTTTCCCATAGAGGCAACACAATAAAAGGGAAAGAACTGAATTCAAATCCTTCCTCCAACATGTGCTAGATATATATGACTGTGAGAAAAAATACTTAATCTCAATTTCCCCATCTGTATATGGAAGGAACAATATTTGTAGTGCTTCTCTTATGAGGTGGTCCTAGAGATCGTATGAGATAATTCATATAAAGCATTTTCTAAATATTAAAACTCTATAAATATTAGCTATCATTTGCTCATACTCAGACCACATTTCTTCTTTTCTAAGATAATGGAATTGAACTAGAAACTTTCTAAGGTCCCTTTGAGCTGTACTTTTCAATGATTCTTTGAAAAGGGTAATGGTCCTCAGGGAGCATGGGTAAAGCACAGGATATATATTACTACATATGTATTTTTCAGTCAGTTAACTATACTCTCTTAGTATTGGCCTAAATTTCCATAGCTTTCTTTAGAAATGCCTGGCTAGATGGCAATTCTCTAATGCATATTGTAATGGGGATAAGAATGGGAGGGGTTATTTCCTGGGATTATTTCTAGTGTTTGGTCTTTATAAAAGCTCAGTGAAGCAAGTTAGGATTCTAATCCTCCACATTCCTGAGAGAGACCTAGAAGCCCAGAGAGACTAAATATTATGTCCAGGGTCACAGCATAAAATATTTGCAGATTTTGGATCAAGGCAGGCAGTGCCACAGTCGAATGCTTTGTCAGTCCTATGGGGATGATTCTAGATGGATGGAGATGGGAGCTATTGCTGAGATCTATTGAAGAATGCCTGACTGGAAAAAGGGAAAAAAAGCTAAGGGAGGAAAGATTTCAATATAATTTATCACATTTTTCAGCTCTATCTGTAGTTAAAGAAATTTGCAGAATGTTAAAGGTTAAAAGGAATTTAAACTCTAGAACATAGTAGCAGAGCTTGAGGGTCTGAGAGCATGGACTGTACAACATAAAGCATGAGTTTTGGGAGATGGAGTTACCTAAAAAGAGAATGCAAGGGTCCTTGGAGAGCAATCCCTTTATTTTACATGGAGGTGGAAACTGAAGCCCACAGATCTGCTCAAGATCTCAAAGTGAGTCAGTGGCTGAATCCAAATTAGAACTCACATCTCCTGGTTATTTTCCATATTAAACTATCAAAACACAGAGTCCTAGTCCTCTCTGCCTCCCTGCTTGGTAAGACAGGAGGCCTGGTTTGGTTCCACTTGCTTGGATCACAAAGCCCCAGTGAATGCATCAGCTAAAAATAAGCTCTTTTTCCTGCAGCTAAGTCTTCACAGCTTCTGTCACAGAGATGAGTTATGGTGCCTGTGGCAGAGAAGACCCTTCCTAACCACAGCAGCACCTTGGTCTTAAAGGGAATATGATCTGTGTGACACTGGCAGACAAGAAAGGGCAGCACCAGTTTTTTAACAATGTAAGATTCTGTAGAATCAAATGTGAGAATTGTTAAGGATGCTAGGAATCATTTCCTTTTCTTCCTCCCCTTATTCTGTCCCTAAATTTATAGAGGGGAAACTGAGATTCAGACAGAAGGGACTTTAATTACTATCAGAACTGGAAGAGAGCTTAGTGATAAACTAGCCTATGACAAAGAAGGGCAAGGTGTTCCTGAGATCACATGGTGAAGCAGGGGAACTACTAGTACTGGAAGTCAGGTCTCTTTCTACCACACTAGGTTAAGTCTTTTCAGGACAATTTTCAGAGGATCCAGGATATAATATCTTTATTGTCCAAAAGATAGGCATGTGGGGTGTGGTGCTGGATTTGGTGTGGGTACATGCACATACCTAATAGTACCCCTTTTTTAAAATAAGCTTTCCTCCAGCTGTTCCTTGAGGCTATTTTCATGTGATTCAGGATAGGTTTTATTACGTTTTCCTCCCCTGTGTACAAGCCCCCTCCAGACAAATCAAGTATGTTATGAGACTGGAAGGATCATACAAAACAAAGAAAAGCATCCTGGGCCAGGCATTGGAAATCTAGGTTCTACATCACCCTCTGCCATGACCTTGCTGTATGATATTAGGTAAGTTTCTTTTCCACAAGTCTCAGTTTCCTTATTGTGAGGAAAGGGGTTCACCTAGATAGTCTTTATGGTCCTTTTCTGCTTTGACATTCAGTGATTCTATAATGTGTTTGCTTCTGAATATTTTCTCCCCTGAGCTGCAGGAACTGTTATTTTGAGCCTTCTTTTGCATTTATTTCCCATGTCCACATCCTGATTCAAGAAAATGCTGATTTCTTGCCTGGCATAGAGACTTCAGTTCAATCCCCACTCAAATGAAAAATTTTATCCATTGACTGATGCTTCTTAGGTGGAAATAATTGTTCATGGGATTTAAAGGTGGAAAGAACTTTGCAGATAATCCAGTCCAACCCTCACATTTTAAAGATGAGGAAATAGAACCATAGAGGAAAAAAGGCTTGCTCAAGGCCACCCAGGAAGTAAGTAGCAAAACCCTGATTTAAACAGAAGTTCTCTGGTTCCAGAAATATCTTAGTTTCTTCCTCTAAATCCATGAATTTCTATTTTCTTTGATCCAAGCGTTCTTTCCATAGAGCAGTCTGTTGGTCTATATTCTGGATAGGTTTCTGGTCTCCATTTAAGCAAAGGCTAAGTAATAATTGGAAAAGAAGACAAAGAATTTCATTAAAATTCATTGTAGTATATAAATCGTTTATCTTAAGTGATTCTTTCATTCCTATTTGTGCATAAAGCTCAGGGAAAAGGAAAGGATCATGATTACAAATTGAGAAAGGATGACATATTCCATAAGTCTCTAAATCTCAAGAGCAGGCTTGATGGAAATTCCAAAGATTTTGATTCTAATGAAACTGTACATTTTGATGCAATGAGATTGTCTTAGAAGGGGATGATGAATGTTTAAATGAGGTATCTGCTACCATAATTTGCGAATCAAAGAAACTGGGTTTTCTGACATCTTTCTGAGACCTCATAGAACAAGGAGAGAGGATTTCCAATTTTAGTGGGGATGTTGAGTCAGTCTTCAGTCAACAATAGGAGAAATACCTACAACAAATTCCTCCACAGAGCTGATTTTGCTGAAATCTGACCCTGTTTCTCCTGCTCCCAATACATACACATACATTTGCACACATGCATGAGAACTTATTAGGAAGGGATTGTATCCCAGGGACTATTATGGGGAAGAAGGAAAAGACTATAATAATTATAAACAAAGAGTAATAAAATATTTTACATATATTTATATATAAGCATGTATATATACATATATATGTATATAGATATAGATATAGCTTGGCTTTGCCATCCTGTCCCATACAAGTTATATCACATCCATGCATATTTTAACATTTGATTCCTGCCTAGTCTGTTAGGTACTAAGGCAGCTAGTACCAAGTCAACTACTTAAGGTCATGCTATTACGTGAAGGCAGAGATAAGATTAAAGTACAAGTTCTCTAGTTTCCAGTCCATGCACATTCCAGAATACCATAGGATTTTATCTCTTTGATTCCTTGATTTCACTCTCCTCTGTGTTGATTAGGACAGCTTATGATTTGTTCTAAATAAATCTCATTCCAATCCCAAAGAAGTCAAGAAGGCAGTGTGGTGACTTGAAAAAGGTAATGGATGGGGAGTCAAAGTATCTATTTGTGAATCTCTTGTCAATTCAACAATTATTTATTAAACAATTACTATGTTTCAGGCACTGTGCTAAGTACTAGAACTATAAACAAAAGCAAAAGGAAGGGTATTTCCTGCCTTTGAGGAGCTTACATTCTCTAGAAAATTTATTAATTTTTTTTAATTTTGTTTTAGGTTTTTTTTTTTGCAAGGCAATGGGGTTAAGTGGCTTGCCCAAGGCCACACAGGTAATTTTTAAGTGTCTGAGGCCAGATTTGAACTCAGGTACTCCTGATTCTAGGGCGGATGCTCTATCTACTGCTCCACCTAGCCTCCCCAAAAAATTTATTAATTTTTTAAAAATTTATTTTCAATTTACATGTAAAGATAGTTTCCAATATTCTTCCTTTTGTAAGCTTCTGAGTTCCACATTTTTCTACCACCCTCTCTTCCCTCCTACCTCCCTACAACAGCAAACAATTTGATATAGGTTATACATGTTCTATTGATTTTAACATATTTCCATATTAGTTATATTGTAAAAGAAGAATTAAAACTATGGTGGGGAACTCTAAGGGGGAAAGAAAAACCATAAAGGAAGTTTGAAAAAGTGAGCATAGTATGCTTTGCTATGCTTAGAATCCATAGTTTCTTCTCCAGATGTGGATGGCATTTAACTGGTGTCTCAGAATTGTCCTTGATCACTGAACTGCTGAAAGAATTGCTTCCATCATAGCTGTTCATCTCACAGTGTTGCTGTTAATGTGTATAGTGTTCTCCTGGTTCTGCTCATTTCACTCAGCGTCAGTTCATGCAAGTTTTTCCATTTTTCTTTAAAGTCTGGCTACTCATGATATCTTATGGAACAATAGATTTTCATAGCATTTATATATCATAGCTTGTTCAGTCATTCTCTAGTTGATGGGCATTATAATCATTATTTCACAAAATTTCACAAATACATTTATCTATTTAAGTTAGACTTAGCTTTACAATGTCTTTCTACTTCATTATCCCATTTAATTAGATCTATTTTTGCTTTTGCTTTCTCTGAGATCAGGAATGCTACTCCTACTTTTTTTTTCTCACTTCAGCTGAAGTATAATATATTCTAATGTGGGAAGGCAACATATTAAAGGGAGCTAAAAGGGGGGTGGGTAAAAGTACTCATGAGGAATGAATGATGGAGAAGTCTGAAGTATCAGGACTAGAATTAAGACAAGGAAAAAAGAATGAGCATGGGTGACTGGGGAATATCCCCACAGCTTGACAACAGCTGAAGTCCCAGCAGCTAGATAGCAAACCATCAGGGAGAGTCCTAACTCCAAACAAAGTCTGAACCCTGGGGACACAGGGGCAAAATACAGGATTGGGTCAGGAACAAACTACTACTAAGTCAGAACCTAGACATAAAGGAGGAAACAAATCTCTGCAAAGCAAGGCCTGGACTGAATGGCAACATCTTGGCCAACCACAAGTCTGACATAAAAAACTTGGACCTATACTCCCTATGCACCAGGACCAGGGCTAAAACAACAAGATGAGCAAAAGAGCTAAAGAATGCTCATTATAGAAAACTACTTTAAAGACAAAGATGATAGCAATGTCATGTCAGAAGAAGAAATCAGTGAAAAAATCACTCACAGGGGAAATCCCAAAAGAATCTATGAATTGTACTCAAATCTAAAAATTCATAGAAGAGCTTAAAAAAGGATTTAAAAACCAAAGAAAAGAAGAAGAAAAATGGAAAAAATGAGGAATATTATGAAAACTTGATTAGAGAATTCAACACCTTTAAAAAGGAAACATGAAAGGTATTTGAAGAAAATAAAACCTTAAAAATTAGAATTGAACAAATAGAAACCAATGACTCAATGAGAGTACAAGATTCCATCAATCAAAATAAAAATGCTGAAAAAAGTTGCAGAAAACATAAAGTACCTTTTAGAAAGTAACCACCATAAAGTATAGAAAATAGATCCAGCAGAGATAATCTATGAATCATCAGACTACTAGAAAGCCTATATTAAAAAAAGAACCTGGAAAACATTATGCAGCAAATTATTAGGGAAAACTGAAAGAATATACAGAAAGAGACCCTAGGATAAAAACTCCAAGGACTACAATAGTCAAATTCCAGAACTCTCAAATAAAGGAGAGAATACTGCAAGTCTCAGAAAGAAACAATTTAAACACAAAGGAAACACAATCAGACTCTCACAGGACCCATTAACCTCAACACTGAAGGACCAGAAGAACTGGAATACCATCTATCGGAGGGCAAAGGACCTGGGATCACAAACCAGACTTTACTACCCTGCAAAATTCAGCATATATTGTCAGGGGAAAAGATCAATGTTCAGTGAAATAGAGAATTTCCAGAATTTTTTGACACAAAGACCAGACCTGAACAGAGAATTCTATCACAAAATACATGACTCAAGAGTTGCATAAAAAGGTAAATGCAAAGAGGAAGGAAAAAACAAAACAAAACAAATGTTGGTCAAGACCATCAAATTGTATACAATCCCAAAAGGGAAGATATAGCACTTCTAATTCTTTTTTATAAATTTATTTTTTATTCTCATTTTGTACAAATGTTTTTTTACATTAATAAAATATTCTTGTTTACAAGTAAACAAAATATCCCTCCCCCCATGAATATAGATAGACTTGCTTGGGTGAAAAAAGTAAAGGGGAAAGAAAAAAAATTAAAATTAAAAAAAAAATAGTAATAATTGTAGGTATGGCCAGGTGGCGCAATGGATGAAGCACCAGCCCTGGAGCCACGAGCACCCAAGTCCATATCCAGCCTCATAAACCCAACAATCACCCAGCCATGTGACATGCAAGCCACCCAATCCACACTGCCCTGCAAAAACCAAAAAGAAGAAGAAAAAAAAGACCCCAAGTAAAATAAAATAGTAATAACAGTAGGGGTGGCTGGGTGGCAGACAGAGCATTGGCCCTTGAGCTAGGAGCACCTGGGTCCAAATCCGGCCCCAGACACCCAAAGATCACCCTGCTATGTGGCCCCAGGCAGGCCACCAAGCTCCACTTGCCCTGCACCCTCCCCCAAATAATAATAACAAAAAATGTGCTTCAGTCTTTGTTCCAACACCAACAACTCTGTCATGGGTGGATCACATTCTTTATGATAAGTCCATCACAAAAGTTACTTCTATATTTTTCCAACTTTGCCATTGCTGATCGCAACTCCCTCCTTTCTTATTTCTCCACTACCATATACTATATTTTCTCTTTCCTTTCACTCTGACTCTGCTGTAGGGTCGCTGAGTAGCACAGCAGACAGATCCCTGGTCCTGGGGCCAAGAAGCCCTGAGCCCCCATACCACCCCTTAGGCCCAGAATCCACCTGGCCCTATGGTCCTGGGCAGGTCTTCCAATCCCAGTCCCTTGCAAGAAGTAAAAAAAGAAAATGTGTTATATCTGACCACTCTCCCCCCATGGTCCATCCTCTCTTCCTTTATTCACATCCCCACCCCTTCCCCCTGCTCCCCCCCTCCTTCTTACTCCAGATGTCTATACCCCATTGAGTATATTTGCTGTTTCCTCTCCTAGCCATCTCTGATGAGAGCAAAGGTTCCCTCATTCCCCCTTGCCTCCCCCCTTCCATATCATTGCAATAGCTCATTGTAATAAAAAAATCTTATTATGTGAAATATCTTGGACTATTCCCCCTCTCTTTTTTCTTTCTCCCATTCCATTTCCCTTTTTTTCTATTGACTCCATTTTTACACCATATTTTATCTTCAAATTCAGCTTTCTCCTGTGCTTCAACTATAAAAGCTCCCTCTACCTGCTCTATTAACTGAGAAGGTTCATATGAATATTATCAGTATCATTTTTCTAAACATGCAGTTCATCCTCATTAAGTCCCTTGTATTTCCCCCCTCTCTTCCAATCTCCATGCTTCACCTGAGTCCTGTATCTGAAGATCAAACCTTCTGTTCAGCTCTGGTCATTCCAAAAGGAACATCTGAAATTCCCCTGGTTCATTGAAAGTCCATCTTTTTCCCTGGAAGAGTACATTCAGCCTTGCTGGGTAGTTCATTCTTGGATGCATTCTAAGCTCTTTTGCCTTCCAGTATATTGTATTCCAAGCCCTATAAGCTTCCAATGTAGTTGCTGCGAAGTCCTGTGTGATCCTGACTGCAGCTCCATGATATTTGAACTGTGTCCTTCTGGCTGCTTGTAATATTTTCTCTTTAACTTGGGAGTTATGGAACTTGGCTATAATATTCCTAGAGGTTGGTTTTTTGGGATCTCTTTCTCGGGGGGGGGATCGGTGGATTCTCTCCATTTCTATTTTGCCCTCTGCTTCTAGAATATCAGGGCAATTTTCCTGTAGTAGTTATTTGAAAATGATGTCAAGGCTCTTTTCCTGATCATGACTTTCAGGTATTCCAATAATTTTTAAATTATCTTTTCTAAGTCTGTTTTCCATATCAGTTGTTTTTTCAATGAAATATTTCACATTTTCTTCTAATTTTTCATTTTTTTGGTTTTGAAGTATTGATTCCTGATTTCTGGTAAATTCACCAATCTCCCTGAATTCTATTCTTTGTCTGAAGGATTTGTTCTCCTCAGAGAGTTTTCTTACCTCTTTTTCCATCTGGCCAATTTTGCTTTTTAAAGCATTCTTCTCCTCAATAACTTTTTGAACTGTTTTATCCATTTGACCTAAGCTGGTTTTTAGCATGCTATTTTCTTCAGCATTTCTTTTGGATTTCCTTGACTAAGCTGCTGACTTCATTTTCATGTTTTTCCTATATTTCTCTCCTTTCTTTTCCCAGTTTTTCTTCCAACTCCCTCATTTGATTTTCAAAGTCTTCTTTGAGCTCTGTCATAGCCTGAGCCCAATTTCTGTTTTTCTTGGAGTCTTTAGATGCAGGAGCTTGTGCTTCCTCATCTTCAGACTGAGTATTTTGATCCTTCTTGGGCTCATTTGCAAAATATTTCTCAATAGTCTTCCTCTTATTTCTCTGCTTACTCATTTTCCCAGCCTGAGCCTGGTTTTGGGGTGCTTCCTGAGCTTTTGGGGCACTCACACAAGGATCTCAGTGTGTGAGGCTCTGTCCTCCCTCCTGGTCTGACCATAAACACCCCCCTCTGCCACAGGGCTGAGGTTGGGGGGGCCCTGCTGTTCTATGGGGGGGTCTAGACTGGGATCAGGATCTGAATGTGGTCAGAACCCCAGAGTCCTCTTCCAGGGGCAGATGACAGAGCTCGGCAGTCTCTCTTCACTCCCCTCCCTCAGCTCAATGGGCTCATGCCCTGGGGGCTGCTGCTTACTGGCTCCATCTGCTTCTGTTTCTGGATCTGGGCTGCAGAAAGACCCAGCTGCTTGCTATGTGCCCTGAGGGCTGGGCTCCACATGCTTGCTCTGGCAGAGGTCCCCCGCTGTTCCCCCACTTTGTGCCTGGTGCTCCCTGGGGTGCAGCTCAGGAGACTCCCCCGCTGCTGAGAGCCGTGGCTCCCAGCGCTCTGGGGCTGCCTCGGGAGGCTGAAGTTATTTCGCTCTGGCGAGCCACCCCTCCGGTGGGCTGCCCCTCCGACCCCAACCCCGGGCAGCAGAGCCTTTCTGTTCTTTTCCAGGTTACCTTGAGTAGGACAACTGCCTCAATGGGTCCCTTTGTGGGTTCTGTCTCTCGAAAGTTTAGTTAGAGTCCTTAGTTTCAAGTTTTATCAGAGAGCGTCTAAGACTCGATCCCTTCTTGTCGCCATCTTGGCTCCAGCACTTCTAATTCTTGAGAACTTTACTTCTCTTAGAATAATTAAAATGTTCAATATAATTGATGAGATTGTACTTAAAGGATATGGGTAGAGTTGGTTTTTTTCTCTCCATTGAAGTGTTCCGAGATGACATCACTATGCTTGAGACCAAAAGCTCTGATGAAAAGCAGGGGTGCTAACTTAAGTGTCCCATTATTCTTTGACCTACTTTAATTCTGCAATGCTGAGGAAGCTTAGCACTTTCTCTGATGAAGGCAACATAAACTGAGCTGTCCTGAGTCAGAGTCTACCATAACTTACAATCATTTATGAAGTTCTCAAGTGAAACCTTCAGAGTCTCCCAGTGGTTAAACCCTTTAAAATTCCTGTAACTAATTAAATCAGGGCTTGATTTAGTCTTTGCTTCATTGGCAAGAGGTTAAGTACCTTGAATGGGAAAGAGGGTAGGGGTAAATTGTGAGAGAAAATAGGCTTGGGGGAGGGGTACAAATAGTTCAAGAAATGATTTGGATTTGGATGGTACTTTGGCTCATGAGGAGGATTGTGTGTCCTTGGAGGGTACTTGGAAAGGTGGTAAGAAAAAATATGACTATAATTATAATTTGATGCAATTTGAGATAGTGCAGCTTATCAAGAAATCAATCTGTGATGATATTTTGATAACAATATGAGCTTATCAAGTAATCAAATAGTCAAACCATGACTGATGATACCTATTAATAGTACTTGAGTGATAAATAATACCAGGTGAAAAGGCACAAAGATTTATAATTTTAGAGGGAAAGAAGGTAGAGTGTAAATACTGAGTAAATTCCATTTCAATAGATTTGGACCACAGTGGGAATAAGACACAATCCCACTTGGGTTTAAAAATCTATCCTGGGGGCAGCTAGGTGGTGCAGTGGATAGAGCACTGGCCCTGGAGTCAGGAGGACCTGAGTTCAAATCCAGCCTCGGACACTTAATAATTACCTAGCTGTGTGAACTGGGGCAAGTCACTTAACCTCATTGCCTAGCAAAAACCAAAAAAAAGTATATTCTAATCTACAGGGAAGGGAAAGATAAGGGAAGAAAGGACTGATAAAAGGGAAGGCAAAGGTATAAGGGAAATAAATTGAAAGTTAAAGTTTTAAAGAAAAATTAAAGAGGAAAGGGAGTAAACTTTTGGTGAAGAGAAATAAGAAGAAAGGAAAGAGAAAAATATAAATGAGAAAGATAGCATGGAGGGAAATACAGAATTAGTAATCTTAATTGTAAATGTGAATGGGATGAACTGTCCCATAAAGCAGAAGCAGATAGTGGAATGGATTAAAAACCAGAATCTTACAATATGTTGTTAATACGAAACACATTTGAAGCAGAGAGATACACACAGGATAAAGGTGGAAGGATGGAGCAAAATAAATGCCTTAGCTGGAGTAAAAAAATTCAGGGGAAGCGATCCTGATCTCAGATAAAGTAAAAGCAAAAATCCATCTCATTAAAAGGGATAAGGAAGGAAACCATATCTTCTTAAAAGGCACCACTGGTAATGAAGCTATATCATTACTAAACATGTATGCACCTAGTGGTATAGCATCCAAAATTCCTAGAGGAAAAGTTCAGTGAATTACAAGGAGACATTGACCGCAAAACTTTAATAATGGGGACCTCAGCCTTCCTCTCTCAGAACTAGATAAATCCAACCACAAAATAAACAAGAAGGAAGTTAAGAAGGCCAATGAAATCTTAGAAAACTTAGATGTTAAAACCTAGACTTCTGGAGAATACTTAATTGGCAGTACATGACATCTATACCAAAACTGACCATGTATTAGGACACAAAAACCTTATAATCAAATGCAGAAAGGCAGAGATAATAAATAATTACTTCTCAGACCGGGATGAAATAAAAACTACATGAAATAAAGGGTCATGGAAAGATAAAACAAAAACTAATTGGAAACTAACTTAATCTTAATTAATGGGTGAATTAAACAGCAAATAATAGAAATAATCAATCATTATATCCAAGAAAATGATATTAATGAGCCATCATACCAAAATTTATGAGATGCTGCCAAGGCAGTTATGAGGGGAATCTTTATATCTCTAAATGCCTATATGAATAAAATAGAGAAAGAAAAGATCAATGAATTGGGTATGTAGCTTAAAAAGCTAGAAAAAGACCAAATTAAATATCCTCAATTAAATACCAAATTAGAAAATCAAAAGAGACCTTAATAAAATTGAAAGCAAGAAAATCATTGATCTAATAAATAAAACTAAGAGTTGGTTTATGAAAAAATCAATAAAGTAGACAAACCTTTGTTTAATCTGATTTAAAAAAGAAAGAAAACCAAATTACTAGTATTAAAAATGCAAAGGGTGAACTAACCAACCAATAATGAGGAAGAAATTAGAGATAATTTGAAGTCGCTTTACCAAATTGTATGCCAATAAATTTGACAACTTGAATGAAATGAGTGAATACAAAAATACAAACTAAGAAACCATCATTAAACTCCTAAGAAAAAGTCTGCAGATCCGGATGGATTTACAAGTGGATGCTACTAAACATTTAAGGAACAATTAATTCCTATGCTACAGAACTTATTTTAAAAAAATAGGAGAAGAAGGAATTCTGCCAAATGCCTTTTATGACACCAACATAGTACTGATACCTAAAACCAGAAAGAATGAAAACAAAGAAAATTATAGCCCAATCTCCCTAAGGAACATTGATGCAAAAATCTTAAATAAAATTTTAGCAATTTTATCTGCTGTAAATAAATTCAGCTGTAATTTATCTGTAAGTTATTACAAGGATATTTGTAAATTATTACTGGAATAATACACCATGATCAGGTAGGATTTATACCAGGTAGGCAGGGATGGTTCAATATCGGGAACACACTCAAACATAGTTGAACTTATCCATAGCAAAACCAACAGAAATCTTACAATTATCTCAATAGATGCTGAAAAAGCATTTGATACAACATCCATTCCTATTAAAACATTAGAAAGTAAAAAATGGAATTTTCTTTAAAATAATAAGTAGTATCTCTCTAAAGTCATCAACAAATATTATATGTAATAGGGATAAACTCGGAATATCTCCAATAAAAG
The DNA here is from genome assembly GCF_037893015.1 of Macrotis lagotis. Taxonomy (NCBI): domain Eukaryota; kingdom Metazoa; phylum Chordata; class Mammalia; order Peramelemorphia; family Peramelidae; genus Macrotis; species Macrotis lagotis. Next base: position 56,715,717 of record NC_133665.1, on the reverse strand, counting down.
CAGGAGTGAAACAATAATATCCATTATCACCATTACTATTCATTATAGTTTTAGAAATGTTAACTCTAGCAAAAAAAGAAGAGAAATAAATTGAAGGAATGAGAATTGGCACTGAGGAAGCAAAACTTTCACTCTGCAGGTGATATGATGGTCTATCTAGAGAGCCCAGGAAAATCATCTTAAAAATTCCTTGAAACAATTAACAAATTCAGCAAAGTAGCCAGATATAAAATAAACCAACATAAGTCATAAACATTTCTAAATATGAACAACAAAGCCCAAGAGCAAGAGATAGAAAGAGATATTCTATTTAAAGTAACTATAGAAAGTATGAAATACTTGGAAATCTACTTCCCAAGACAAACACAGGAATTGCATGAACACAATTATAAAGCACTTCTCATCCAAATAAAGTCAGATCTAAATAATTGGAAAAATGTCAATTGCTCATGGTTAGGTTGAATTAATATAATGACAATATAATATAATGACATTCTATCCAAATTAAATTACTTATTCAGTGTCACACCAATCAAATGACCAAATAATTATTTTACCCAGCTAGAAAAATTAGTAACAAAATGTCAAGAATAGCAAAGGAACTGATGAAAAAATATAAAGGAAGGTGGTCTAGCTCTACCAGATCTAAAACCATACTACAGAGTGGCAGTCATCAAAACTGCCTGGTCCTGATTAAGAAATAGAGTGATGTAATGGATCAATGGATCAGGAAAAGTTCAAAAGAAACAGTAGTAAATGACTACAGCAATCTACTTTTTTTAACTAACCCAAAGACATCAGCTTCTGGGATAAGAACTCACTATTTGACAAAAATTGTTGGGAAAACTGGAAAACAGTCTGGCAAAAACTAGGCATAGACCCAAATCTCATACCCAAAATAAGGTCAAAATAGGTATAGGATTTAGACATAAAAGGGTGACACTATAGATAAATCAATAGACCAAGAAATACTTTATCAGATCAATGGAGAGGGGAAAAATTATGGTCAAATAAGAAATAGAATACATTATAAACTGCAAATTGTATGATTTTGACTACATTAAATTAACAAAGTTTTGCATTAATAAAATCAATGCTGCCAAAATTAGAAGGAGAGCAGAAAGCTGGGAAACAATCTTCATAACTAGGAATCCTGACAAAGGTCTCATTTCTAAAATATATAGAGAACTGCATCAAATTTAAAAGTTTGCAAGTCATTCTCCAATTAATAAATGGTCAAAGGATATGAATAGACAGTTTTCAAATGAAGAAATCAAAGTTATTCTATATAACCATATGAAAAATATTCCAAATCATTATTGATTAGAGAAATACAAATTAAAACAACAATGAGGTATCACCTCACATCTATCAGATTGGCTAAGACAAGAAAAAAGAGAAAATGATCAATGTTGAAGAGGTTGTGGGAGGACTGGGACATTGATGCATTGCTGGTGGAGTTGTGAAGTGATTCAATCTTTCTGGAGAGCAATATGGAACTATGCCCAAAGAGCAATAAAACTATCCATACCCTTTGACCCAGCAGTTCCAATTCTAAGCCTATATTCAGAAGAAATCATAAAAATTGGGAAAAGTCTCCATGTTCCAAAGTGTTCATAGTAGTTCTTTTTGTGGTGGCAAAGAATTGGGAATTGAGGGGATGCTCATCAATTGGGGAATGGTTAAACAATTATGGTACATTAATACTATGGAATATTATTGTTTTATAAGAAATAATAAATGGTCAGACTCTAGAGAAGCATGAAATGAATTATAGGATCTATTGTTGAGTGAAGAGGACAATGAACATAGTAACAACAACATGGTGAGATGATAAATTCAGAGAGCTAGGACAACACAATTAGTCCAGCTATGGACAATACTGTCCCCATCTAAAGGAAACAAAACAAAACAAAATCAAGCAGAATTCCTTCAAAATCTGATGAATACTACATTTGCTTTTTTTAAAAAAAACCTCTTATGTATTTCTTTCCCATAATCCTAATTGCTCATATCAAAAATGACTAACCTATAAACATGTTTATGTATAATATTAACCTGACTGTTCCCAGTTAAGGGGAGGGGGAGTGGGAAGGGAGGTTGGAAGGAAATTTTGTAGCTTAAAAATATGCATATGCATATGGATGTTTTTTCCAAAAACCTTTATAACATGTTTTGGGAAAAGTAAAATATCAATTAAAAAGGGAAAGTACTTAAAATGTGAGGAAGACGTCACAGAGTTGGAGGATGAAAAGGCTGCTGAGACATGGAGAAGTTCAGAGAGATTAAGAGTGGAGGTGGAGGGGTGGCTAGGTGGTACAGTGGATAAAGCACTGGCCCTGGAGTCAGGAGTACCTGGGTTCAAATCCAGTCTCAGACACTTAATAATTACCTAGCTGTGTGGCCTTGGGCAAGCCACTCAACCCCATTTGCCTTGCAAAAACCTAAAAAAAAAGAGTGGAGGTGGAAAAGAATAATGAGGTAAACCATTCCATAGGACATTTTCTTTTTCTTTCTCTAGGTCTCAGTTTTCCCCTTGGAGTGATAATTCTGTTTTTTTTTTTTTAGGTTTTTGGAAGGCAAATGGGGTTAAATGACTAGTTCAAGGCCACACAGGTAGGTAATTATTAAGTGTCTGAGGCCAGTTTTGAACTCAGCTACTCCTGACTCCAGGGCCAGTACTCTATCCACTGGTGCCACCTAGCTGCCCCTAGAATGATAATTCTATGATATTTATATATAATATCTAGGATTTGGTGAATAAGGATTATATCCATACCTTTAATCCTTTATTTCTCAATTTGTAGAATTCTCAAGGCCATGTATAAACTGACAAATTCTGTTTTACCAAAAAACAAAAAAAAGATATAAATCCTCAATGCAGTTAAACAAAATAGTTATTGAAATTCTTTGCAAGTGTATACTTTAGATATTTTTTATGCTAATTAAGTATTTTTCACTATACATTTTTGTTATTTACTGCCACAATTGAAAAGGATGCCCAACTTCTTTGAGTTCATTATTCTATTAGGAATCTACATTCTTGAATGAATGAGCCTAATAAATCCATTGAAAAATCTCAGTTCTACGCTGTAACTTTTCTAACTTAAAATACTTATTCAAGATTTTTAAAGTTTAGCAGGCTATTTCTCTTGTAGTCATCGGTAGGTCAAAGCATCTTTAGAAGGCTCTTTCTTTTGTGAAACAAGAGTTAAAAGTGGGATTAACCTCCAGGTTCAGTTTGGTACCATCAAAAAGATTTCATTTTATTTCATAACCACTGATTAACCACCTATTGTATGCAAAACTCTAAAAAGTTAACCAACCAGAATTTATTGAGATTATTGAGATGGCTATTATGCTCCAGGTGCCATGCTAAGCACTGAGTATACAATTCAAATAAAACAAAAACCAAAAAACAATCTTTGCTCTAAAGGAGCTCACAGTCTATAGAGAGAGACTACATGCAAAAAATTATATACAAACAAGATGTTGGCAGGATAAATTGGGGATAACTTCATCTCCTGTTTTCCTGGTGCTTGTATTCTAGTAGAGAAATAGGACTCCTAAACAACTAACTATAATACTTGTTGATATGCTAGATTGTTAATTGGAAGTTCTGAGTCACCATATAACTTTGGGCAAGCCTTTTTCTTTTTCTGAGCCTAGGTTTCTCCTTTGTCAAAGGAAAGAACTGAACTCAATGACAATTAAGACCCATTTCAAACTCTGTTTATTTCCTGTCAAATTTGCTTTAGGATCATAGAGTTACAACTATACAAGTTCTAGCTTAGTGATCATCTAGTCCAGTCCTTTTTTTTTGTATTTGAGGAAACTGAGGCATAGTGAAGTAAAGTATGCTGAAAATCACTCAGATCACAAATAGCAGAGCCAAGATTCAAATCTATATCATTGGAATCCAAATCCATTCTTTCCTACAACTCCATGCTATGTATCTGACATCGGAAAGGGATACTCAATGTATTGAGTCTGGAATTGATTTTTAATTCAAATTGATTTTCATTAGATACCTACTCTGTGTTATATAGAGAATGTCAGAAGATATTTTTCAACTTGGATTCTAATCTTGCCTCTGACACTAAAACAACTCTGGGCTAAGGCAACTCCCAAAGACTTTAAGTTATAGATTGGAATATAATTGATAAAGTCACATGTCCTTGATATGTACCCTGCTGGTCACTTGGGAAGGATTTAAAGCTGGACAAAACCTTCTACATGGTTCCTTTCCCCCACATTCCCCCACCATTTGGTAATGCATAGCCAGGAGGAAACAGGTTCAGGGTCCCTGCTTTTTGGAGTTTACAATCCAAGGAGAAGCTATATCACACATATATGTAACTATAATAAGCAATAAGTTTATTGGAGAAGTATAAACAAGTGTTATATAAGGCCCCTGTAGTAGGCCTTCGAAGAGAAGCTTTATGGGAAAGATGGTAGGATGGTCTGGAAGTCAATAGGGGCCTATACAATAGGAAATGAATGTCAGATTAGAAAGAATTCCAATGAATATTCTGGTAGAATGTAAATTCCACTAGTATGAAAAAAGTTCTTTAAAGATAGAGACTGGTTCATATTTTCTCTTTGAATCTCCAGTGCCAGTATAGTGTCTGGCATTCATTCATTCATTCATTCACTCACTCAGTCACTCACTCACTTATTCATTCATTCATCTATTCATTCACATAGTAGATGCTTTATAAATACTTGTCATGTTGAATTGAATTTTACATTAGAGTATATTTGAATTAGCATGTATACAGAGCTTTAGAGACACTTGGAAGAAGAAAGATGAGCATGTAACAGTAACTTCAGGAGCAGATCTCTTGGTCAGTTACAGTCGATTATAAATACCACAGCCAACTAAGACCATGATTAATTAACTATAATTTTGTCTTTATTCAAGATAAAAGCAGCTATCTAGTGAAGCATTCCTTTATGAACTCTTAGCTTGTTGTGGAGATTATACATAATTGTAACTATTATCAAGAATTTCTGGAAAGCAGCTGATCAGACAGGTGGCTACCAATCAATCAACCAATAGGCATTTACTAATCATTAACTAGGTGTCAGGGAGTAATGCCCTCAAAAAGCTTATAGTCTAGCCTGGAGAGATACCATTTACATGCCAATTAGAAATAAGCTGATTTGGAAAGGAGTTTCTAACAGCTGGGCAGGTGAGGACCATGAAAGTTTCATGAAGAAGGTGGTACTTTGAGGTGATGATTTGTGGATTAATATAGGAATTCTGAGATGAAGAGGTGAGGAAGTATGGGGAATAGAGAAGAGTACATGACATTTGTTCAAGGATGTATGGACCTCATTGCTATGGAGTATAATATTAGCTATGTGTACAATGTTTTCTACCAAGAAGAACCCACAACGCCTTATTACTTCTTTTATGAACTCCCTGATCACCTCGATACAGTATTGATAGTTTTTGTCATAATACTCTGAGATAGAAATTTGAAGTCCTCATGGGGCGGCTAGGTGGTGCAGTGGATAAAGCACCGGCCCTGGAGTCAGGAGTACCTGTGTTCAAATCCAGGCTCAGACACTTAATAATTACCTAGCTGTGTGGCCTTGGGCAAACCACTTAACCCCATTTGCCTTGCAAAATCCTAAAAAAAAAAATTGAAGTCCCCCTTTATAGATGTGGAAACTGAGGTTTGGAAAAAGAAGAATATTGGCACCCAAAAACATTGTCAGTGAGACTAGCCACTGGGAATGCATCAAAGCTTTTCTTCAGTCTTTTTGAAATTCTTCAATTTCTTTCTCTATAAACCAAAGGGTGGGACTAGACAATTTCTAAAGCTCCTTCCAATTCTGAACCCATGAATATTTCATAGAGGAAACATTAGCATTGTCTTTGGACAACCTGCAGTCATCTTCCGTATCCCTAGGCTTCAGTGACTCTCCCTACCCAGTGGTGACAGAATCCAGGCTTGGAAGATAGATAGGCTATTCCCCCATTAAAAGGACACTTGTCATTATCCACAGACAGTTTATTTTCACAGATAATTGGCCGCTTTCATATCTCTATTTGCCACTGTGAAGTTGACTGAAAACTACTATGTGAAGCTGTTAATTAACTATAATTTTGCTTCATTCAAGTTGAAAGTGACTAGCAAGTGAAGCATTTCTGTATGATCCATGGTCTTAGCTGGCTAAGGAGATTACACATGACTATAACTCTTACGAAGAGATCTGTTTCTGAAGATACTATTGTGTACTTATCTTTCTTCTTCCATGGATCTCTAAACACAGCAGTAAGATAGCATAAAAGTCAAAAGAGGAATATTCCTATTTAAATTATAGTTTCTCAGAATTGGAAGGGGGTGTCTCAGGGCCATTATTTAGTCTGGCATTCATTCATTCATTCACTCACTCATTCACTCACTCACTCATTTATTCGTTCATTCATCTATTCATTCACATAGTAGATGCTTTCAAACTAAAACTCCTGTGAATTCTCTCTGTGGTAACTGAAAAGTGGTTATATAGCTTCTGTTGGGACACTAGCTCTAGTCATGAAAAGCTCACTACTCATCAGATGGAAGCATATATTCCATTAATGGGGAAGAATATGATGAGGATGATAATAATAAGATAATGATAATGATAATGATAATAATAATAATAATGATAATAATGTTTTTCCTAATGATTCTTTCAGGGAACCTATAGAGAATGAACTTCCATTCCAATAGTTGTATTTAATTTCAAAAAGCAGTTGCTTTTTCCATCTGTGCAACAGTCTACAGAAAATTAAATAAAAACAGTATCAGAATAGCAAAATTTTCCCAGTGCTACTTCTATTTGAGCACAATCAAAAAAGAGAACAAGATGATAATTATAGCTGACATTTATCATTTCAGTCTCTTAATTATCTTGTGAGGCAAGAACTATAGACATTGTTATGCCCATTTTAGAGATGAAAGATTTGTAGAGCAGAGAGCTTAAAGTGACTTTACATGATCCAATATCTTGGGTCAGAGGCAAAATTTGAGGTCTTTTAGGCTCTAAGTCCAAAGTAACTAGTAAATGACAGAGTGGATACTTGAACTGTTCTAGGTCTTCTGGTTTAAAGTTTTGAGCTCTTTCTTTATTTTGCACCCAAGGTTTTTATTATTCTTTTCTGCTGCTTCCACCTATTCATTTGTTGATAACTCATCTAATACCAACCAGTCCTGCTCCTAGCATTGAACCATTCTTTATAACAAAAAAAGTTTTCTATACAGTGAGAGTAATAAGCAGTTTATGCAATCCTCTGTCCTTATAGCTTACTACCTTTCTTCCTCTGTTTTCTGGAACTAAGATGGATCATGACAATTAATCTTAGGTGAATTTCTACTGTTATGGTAACTTTTATTTATAGCAGTTGTGTTTATTGTTCTTCTGGTTTTGCCTACTCCTTACATTTTTCTAAGTTTCCCACATTTGTAATTTCTTATTTGTTTTTGATATTGTATAATTTTTTGGACATCCCTCAAGCAGTGGATGCCCACTTTGTTTTTAGTGCTTTGCTACCACAAAACATGCTGTTATGAATATTTTGGTGTATACATGACCTTTCATGTATATGTACCCATGATTAAACAGCTAGGAAGTATTTGAGGCTGGATTGGAACTCAAGTTTTCTTGACAAATGACCTGATGAAAGTCACATAATTACTAAGTAACACAAATAAAGATCTGAAGCCAGGTCTTCTGATTCAAGTTAATTATTTTGCCTGCTTCCTGCTATGGCACACTGCAGGATCAATCATTTGAGGGATGTGACAAACCTATAAGTAAGAGATGGAAGGTATACTGTGCTTAGAGTTATGAACAAAGTGCTCTTAGCTTTGGGAGAAGAAGAGAACACTTCTTTCAACTGAGGGAAAGATTCTTTGAAGGAAAGAGCAGGATTAATAGATGAAGAGCTAGCAGAGTCATTTAGTCCAGAGGTGTCAAACACATACCTCACAGGCTTTACAACACTAAAGATTGACTTGAATCAGATTAAAATAAAACTGGGAAATATTTAATAACCAGGTGGTGTTGTGGATAGTGTGCTAGGCATGGAGTCAGGAAGACTCCTTTTCCAGAATTCAAATCTGGGCTCTGACATTTACTGTGGACAAGCCACTTAATCCTGTTATCTCCATTTCCTCATCTGTAAAATGATCTGAAGAAGGAAACGGCAAACTACTCCAGTATTCTTTGCCAAGAAAATCCTAAATGGGGTCATGAAGAGATTGACAGGACTAAAGCAATCAAACAACAACAAATAAAATACAATACAAAACAAGTAAATAAAAATACAATAAAACATAAATAATTTATATTTTAAAATTAAGTCAATATACAGTCTGCAGGGATTCTAATGTATTGTGTAGTGTTCTGTTTCTATTTGAGTTTGACACAGCTGATCCCATTTATTCCCCTTTATTATTGGTGAGAAAACTGAGTTCAAGAAAGGTCTAGCTACTGACCCAGGTTCACACACCTTGCTAGAGGCAAAGCTAGAATTGAAACTTGGATTCTAGAACTACAAATCCAGTATTTTTCTTGCTATACTTGGTTGGGTCTTGCAAGAAGAAGGTTTCAAAAGCAGAGATATAGAGAGGATCTCTTCTGAATAATGAAGAGAAACTTTTACAAATACATAAAGACAGGAGGATACAGGATAAGCTTGGAGAATAGTAAGTTGCTCAATGTAGTTAGAAATATAGCATATATGAAGGGGAATAGTGTGAGAAGGCCAAAAGGTTGAAGTCCCTTTATGTAGGGGCTAAATGTTAGAATGTCAATTTTTTTCTTACATTCAATGAATATTAAAGGTTTTTGAGCAAAGGAAAAAGGACCAGGTCTATGCTTCAGGGAAATTATTTTGGCATTTTACAAAGTGTGGATTGAAAGGGAGAGAATGGGCAGAGTCAAGATGGTGACAGGAGAAGAGTTTCTCTTATAAAATAAGTTTCTCTTATAAAATAAGAACTCTAAATTTTCAAGAGACAGAAGCCACAGAGGGATCTAGTGAGGCAATTCTCCAGCCCAAGGTAACTTGGAAAATAGTAGAAAGGCTCCGCCCCATGGGGTTAGAGGGGCAGCTGCTAAAGTGAAGGAACTTTAGTCTCCTGGAGTCAGCCCCAGGGTGCGAGGGAGCTGTGGCTCACAGTAGCTGGGGCAGTTTCCTGACCTACACCCTGGGGAGCACTGGGCACCACTTGGAAGATTAGTGGGGTCCTCTTCCAGAGCTAGTGCATGAAGCCAAGCCCTCAGAGCACTCAGTGAGCAGCGGTGGCCTCCCTCACAACCCAGATCCAGGAACTGGAAGCTGGGAGAGCCAGTAAGCAGGAACCCCCAGGCAAAGGAGCCTTAAGTACTCAGCCTAGGTAGGGGAGTGGAGAGAGACTTTTGAGGTCTGTCTTTTGTACCTGGAACAGGACTCTGGGGCTCTGACTACATTCAGATCCTGATCACAGTCTAGGCCCCCATAAAACAACAGCCCCCCCCATCTCAGCCCCGTGGCAGAGGGGTGTGCTTGTGGTCATTGACAGACTAGGAGGGAAGACAGATCCTCACACACTGAGATCCTTGTGGGGGGCTATGTCCCAATAATACTCAAAAGCTCAGGAAGCACTTCCAAAATCAGGCACAGGCTAGGGAAATGAGTAAACAGAGAAAAAAGAGGAACACCATCAAGAAATACATTGTCTATGATCCCAAGAAGGATCAAAATACTCAATCTGAAGATGAGGAAGTCCAAGCTCCTGCATCTAAAGATTCCAAGAAAAATGGAAATTGGGCTCAGGCTATGACAGAGCTCAAAAAAGATTTTGAAAATCAAGTGAAGGAGATAGAAGAAAAATTGGGGAAAGAGATGAGAGAGATGCAGGAAAAACATGAAAAAGAAGTCAGCAACTTAGTCAAGGAGATCCAAAAAAATGCTCAAGAAATTAACATGTTAAAAACCAGCAGAGGTCAAATGGATAAAACAGTTCAAAAAGTTATTGAGGAGAGGAATGCTTTAAAAAGCAGAACTGGCCATAAAGAAATAAGAAAGCTCTCTGAGGAAAACAAATCCTTCAGGTATTGAATGGGACTGAGGGAAACTGCTGACTTTATGAGAAATCAAAACACAATACTTCAAAACCAAAAGAATGAAATATTAGAAGAAAATGTGAAACATCTCATCGGAAAAACAACTGATCTAGAAAACAGATTCAGAAAAGATAATTTAAAAATTATTGGGACACCTTAAAGTCATGATCATGACATCATTTTTAAAGAATTCCTACAGAAAAATTACCTAGATATCCTAGAAACAGAGTGCAAAATAGAAATTGAGAGAATCCATCGATCTCACCCAGAAAGAGATCCAAAAAAAAACCAACCCCCAGGAATATTATAGCCAAGTTCTAGAACTCCCAAGTCAAAGAGAAAATATCACAAGCAGCCAGAAGGACAATATTGTGAAGCTGCCACCAGGATCACACAGGACTTAGCAGCAACTACATTAAAAGCTCATAGGGCTTGGAATATAATATTCCAGAAAGCAAAAGAGCTTGGAATGCAATCTAGAATCAACTACCAAGAAAAACCGAACATCCTCTTCCAGGGAAAAAGATGGACTTTCAATGAACCAAGGGAATTTCAAATGCTCCTGTTAAAATGTCCAGAGCTGAACAGAAAATTTGATCTTCAAATACAGGACTCAGGTGAAGCATAGAGAGTGCAGAAGGGTAAAATATGAGGGACATAATGATGATGAACTACATGCATTCCTGCATAGAAAAATGATACTGATAATATTCATGAGAAACTTCTCACTTAATAGAGCAGGTAGAAGGAGCTTTTATAGATCAAGTACAGGAGACAGCTGAATTTGAAGATATACTATATTGTAAAAAATGGAGTCAATGGCTAAAAGGGAAATGTAGTGGGAGTAAGAGAAAGGAGAGATGGAATAGGCTAAGATATTTCATATAATAAGATCTTTTTTTATTACAATGAGCTATTGCAATGATATGGAAGCGGGGAAGGTGAGGGGGAATGAGGGAACCTTTGCTCTCATCAGAGGTGACTAGGAGAGGAAACAGTATATATCCTCAATGGGGTTAGACATAGACATCTAGAGTAAGAAGGAGAGGAGGGGGCCAGGGGGAAGGGGGTGATGTGAGTGATGGAGGAGAGGGTGGACTGTCGGGGAGAGTGGTTATATATAACACATTTTCTTTTTTACTTCTTGCAAGGGGCTGGGATTGAATGGCCTGTCCGGGACCACAGGGCTGGGTGGTTGCTGGGCCTAAGGGGTAGTATGGGGGCTTGGGGCTTCTTGGACTCAGGGCCGGTGAACAGTCTGCTGCACCACTCAGCTACCCTACAGCACATTTAAGAAGAAGGACAGAGTGAAAGGAGACAGTAAATGTAGTATATGGTAGTGGGGAAGTACGAACAGAGGGAGTTGCAATCAGCAACAGCAGCGGTGGAAAAATATGGAAGTAGCTTTTGTGATGGACTTATCATAAAGGAAGTGATCCACCCGTGACAGAGCTAGAGGTGTTGGAACACAGACTGAAGCACATTTATTATTATTATTATTGTTATTATTATGGGGGGTTGCAGGGCAAATGGGTTTGGGTGGCTTGCCTGGGGCTTCACAGTTGGGTGATTGTTGGGTGTCTGAGGCTGGATTTGGACGTGGGTACTCTGGGCTCCAGGGCTGGTGCTCTGTCCACTGTGTCACTTGGCTGCCATTACTATTATTATTATTATTTCATTTTATTTTGTTTTATTTTGTTTTTTTTTTTGTGGGGCAGTGGGGTTGGGGTAGCTTGCCCAGGGTCACACAGCTGGGTGATTGTTGGGTGTCTGAGGCCAGATTTAGGTTCGGGCACTACTGATGCCAGGGCTGGTGCTTCGTCCACTGTGCCACCTGGCTGCCCTTATTATTATTTTTTATTTTTATTTTTTTCTCTTTACTTTATTGCTCATGAGGGTCTATATTTTTTGGGGGTGGGGGTATTATGCCTATTCTTAAACAAGAATATTTTAGTAATGTATTAAAAAAATCATTTGTACAAAAATAAAAAGAAAGAAAAGAAAGGGAGAGAATGAAGTCAAGGAGAACAATTAAAAATGTATCACAATGCTCTGTATGAGAAGTGATGACAGCTTAACTGGGGAGATGGTCATGTAAGTAAAGAGGAGAGAGTGGTCCTGAGAAATATTGTGGAGGTAGAATCAACAGGATTTAGTTTGGCACTCAATTAGCTCTCTCTCTCTCTCTCTCTCTCTCTCTCTCTCTCTCTGTCTGTCTCTCTCTTAGGGTTGATTATTAGGGTGAAAGGGAGGGAAGAGTTAAAGACTATTTAGCTTGCTTTACTGGGTCACAAGTAGGGTTACAGAAACCAGGAAGCTATTGCAAAAGCAAGATTTAAGGGGCAGCTAGGTAGTGCACTGCACAGAGCACCAGTCCTGGAGTCAGGAGGACCTGAGTTCAAGTCCAGCCTCAGACACTTAATAATTACCTAGCTGTGTGACCTTGGACAACTTACTTAACCCTACTGCCTTGCAAAAAAAAAAAAAACTAAAAAAAGCAGCAGGATTTAAGGGAAAAATAATGAGGTTCATTTGGAGCATGTGAAATCAGAAACATTGGTGGGATATTTGGGTAGAGATGTCCCCTAGCCAAATAGAAATGCATTTCTGAAGCTCAGGTGAAGGTCAAGATGGAAATCGCTTACTAGTAGTCACCTGTAGGGTGAGAGTAACTGAAGACCTGAAAGGCTCAGCAGGGATAGTGATGGGCCCCTGCAGATGTTGAAACTTTGGCATTCCACTGTGGTTTCCCCCACTGGGTGTGACAGAATCTTTCATAGAAGATTCAATTGTTATCCTCTGATCAGGGAGGTGATAAAGAATCTGACATCAGTTTCCCAGGAACTGTTCTCCTGAGATGTACCTGAAAGCAGGTGAGGGGCAGGGAAGGAGTCGTGATTGCCTTCCAGCCTGAGAGCTCTCCCAGCCTCTTTTCTCTGCTAATTGTGCATCTTATTATTCACAGGCAATAAAACCCTGTAAACATAATATATTAGAAGAAATTCTGGGGCACATCAGTTAGGCAGAACTTATTTCCACAGTAAGCTTCCATTCTCCCACAACAAACTAGCAATTCCTTTGGAACTCAGTACAAAAGTCATCCAATTACCTTGGCACTCATTTCAAGCTGGGGATTGAACCAATACTTTTCAGAGCCAGCAATTGGGTCTATCATCCTCCTTCAGTGTTAGAGCATCACCTAGAGCAAACAATCACAGAATGAGTAGGTACACACACAACACACAACAGTAAAAGGTTTTAGTGTGATATTCTTGCACTCACCCAAACTATGGTGACCCAGAACTTTTAAACTATATTCAGATTTAAAGCTGTGTTAAGGCTTTTAGGACACCTTGTATCTGTTGAAACTATTTTTAGTCTTACCCCATAAACCTTCCCTTCTAAGTCAGTGGACCGCAGGGGTTCTTACCTTTATATCCATGAACTCTGTTTGTTTATCTATTTTTGAAAGGCAATAGAGTTGTGACTTGCCCAAGGTATGCCCAAGCTAAGTAATTATTAAGAGTATGAGGCCACATTTGAACTCAGATCCTAATAACTACAGGGTTGGTGCTCCATCCACTCTGCCCCCTATCCATGAACTTTAATAAGAATGTCAATTAAAAAGTCAATAAAATTGATTTCCTTTTACAATCCTACAGATTTTACATTATGCTTTCAAAAACATTATTCTAAGAAGAGTGCCTAGCTTTCAGCAGACTGCCAAAGGGGTTCATCTCTCTCTCTCTCTCTCTCTCTCTCTCTCTCTCTCTCTCTCTCACACACACACACACACACACACACACACACACACACACACACGGATTAAAAAACCATGTTATCACTAAAGCATAGGATACAAGGAACCCTGAACTAGGAGCCAAGAAATCTGGGTTTGCATCTCAACTCTATCACTAATGTGCTGAATACATTTGGTTATATGACTCTTGGTTTCTTCTGTGTTAGGAATGGTAATAAACTATTTGTCCTATTATACTTCAAAGGACTGCTATGAGGACTAAGTTAAATAATGGAAGGGAAAGGAGTATGTAAACTGTGGAGTATAGACAGAGTTATGGTATTATGTAATTGAGCTCCCTGGGTTGGAGTGGACTGGGGAGGGGTCCCAGCTGGCTTTAGTTTGTCCTTTAATTCTGCTCTGGTTTAAGCAATAGTGTTATACCTCATGGAATGAGTTATGGGAAGACTTGCTGTTGGTGGTATATATATCTATTCTTTAAATCAGGTCTTCCTGGGCTGCTGCTGGCCAAAGAATCTTGGGAAAGATGACCCATACCTTTACTCTAGAAAGTTGTTTACTAGGACAAGAAGGATGGAACAGGTTTTGAATGACTACAGGCATGATCTATATTCAATTGCTTGCTTTCTCAATGGGGGATTGGGGGTGAGAGATGGGAAGGAAGAGAATTTGGAACTCAAAGTTTTAGAAATGAACATTAAAATTGTTTCTATATGTAAATGGAGAAAATACATTAATAAATAAAAATAAATTTACAAATGTGAATTACAAAAAAAAGGTACAGGAGAAATAGCACCAACTATGGAGAGAAGGAACTTGGATTTAGTGAACACCTTTGCTACTTATTATTTGTGTGACTTTGATCAAATTATTTTGCTTACTCAGTTTCTTCATCTGTTATTATTTGTGTGACTTTGATCATATTATTTTGCTTACTCAGTTTCTTCATCTGTTAAAATTGGGAGGGAGTTGATTTAGCTGGCCTTTCAGGTCCCCTACAACTCTAGATCTGGAATCTGATTCCTCTGTTTATGAATCCAAATGCTTTCTGATCATTCTTTTGATTTCAACTCATAATCAGGATAGAATGTCAGGTGACACAGTTCTGAAATTATGTTTGTCCTTCATTTTTTTGAAGAAGACCATTACATCAGGAAGGTGATGCCATGGCAAGCACTTGAATTGGATTGAGTGAGGAGGGGCTGTGCTAAGTCACCGTTTCACTTTCTCCTCTGTAGTTCCTGGACTCTCTCAATCTTCCCCAGAAAAGCATTGAAGGTTCTGGAGACAAAGATTACAAAAGAGACAAGTACTCCATCAAGAGTACTCCATTTATTTACCAGAATAAAAGTATTTACCTTTCCAGTCTCTAATCTACTCCCACTCCCATGGTACTTAGCCAAACAAGATTCTGATGCTCAAATGTATCACGTGATAATAATTTACAGTATTCCCAATACACAATGGTTTCCAACACTCCTCCAGAGCCATCTGGATTCAGTGGCCAGATATGAATCATGACAACTGGAGATGATCCTGGAAGCAAGATAATTAGGGTTAAATGACTTACCCAAGGTCACACAGATTGAGGTTGGATTTGAACTCCCATACTCCTGACTCCAAGGCCAGTGCTCTATTCACTGCCCCATGTAGCTGCCCATCTGTTCTGAAAACCAGAAAAGTAACTAGACAATCACAGTCAACTTTACAATTTCTGCATGCTAGTGACCCATTTTGTCAATCGGCTTCAGCAAATGTTTAGCAACCCTTGCAGCTAGGTCCCTTAAAATACTTCCTTAGTCTGGAAATTTGTCCCAGGGCCATGACTATGTTTTGATGTTGCTGATTTGCTTCTAACCCCTTCCTTTCACTCAGATGAGACAGGATAACATGTACAAAACACTCACTAGCTTTCTCTTTTGGATCATTTGTAAGACTGCAGGGACTGGGATGTTCTACCTTCAGTGATGGGATGCTACTCCCTAATTTAGGGTTGTGTGAATTCTTGGGTCAGGATTTAGAACCTTAACATCTAGGTTTAGGGTTTGAGTCTATATCTGCATTTTTCTGTTTTCAGAAAAGTGAGGCCCGCCAGTGAGGATATATTGTCTATATTTTTCTGTGGTTGGGATGGTGAGGAAATAATGATGGAAAAAGTGAAATGATATTCAATCTACCATTAGCCATGTGAATTTTGCCAACTGTACTTCCTCTGCTTCTTCCATCCTTAGAGAAGGTACAGGGGTGGCACTGGGCTAAATGGTTACCTCTTATGAAGGCTTTCATTTTACAGATGAAGAAACTGAAGCCTAGAGAGGAGAAATGATTTATCACTCAGCTACTTGGTTAGTGGTCAAGCTGACATCCAAAGCTCTTGATCTCTCTGTGTTCTATTCCTTCCACCATGTTTTTCTCTTTCAACTTACCACCATGCTTCACCCATGACTATAGAGTATTAACTCTAGAAGGTCCTAGTGAACTGTAATGATTGATTAAAGGCCTGGAAATAGTCTTTGGCTCTATTATTCAAGGACCAGTACATTTAAGTAAGGAAACTGGCTGAGAATATGAATTTTTTGACCATAGTACCTAATAAAATCACTTATTAAGTCTATATTCAACAACAAAGAAAGACCCTACATAAATCAAGATCATGTGGGGGATAAAGTCCTGGACTGGACTCAGGAAGACTTAAATTTGAATCTTGCCTCTGGCCCTAGCAGTGTGATTCTGAGCATTCCATTTGACCTCTCAGAGTCTTTTCCTCATCTGTGAAATGGGGATAATAACTTCCATCTCATTCGGTTGTCATGAGGATCAAATAAAGTAATGTATATGAAGTGCTTTGTAAACCTTAATGAGCTATATAAATGCTAGTTATTCTTATTGATGAAATCATAAGTCTTTTGAAATATTGAAGAAGATTTTATAGAACATTTTAGACAGACAGTCCGACAATCCCTGTGCTCTAGAAAATTACACTTTAGTTGAGGTAGACAACATTTATGTATGGAAGTATATATGGGGTGGGGAGAGGGTGGAGAAAGGTTTAATATAAAACAAGGAGTTCTTATACTTATTGTGTCATGGATTCTCTGGACAGTCTGGTAAAGGTTATGGCTATCTTCTCAGAATAATGTGCATTGCAATTATTTTGAAATGGAGTTATCAAATTATTAAAAAGAACAGTAAATTCACAGATCCCGGGTTACTATTGGACCCCCACTCCACCCCATGTAGAAGGTGATGTTTGGGTTGAGTTTTGAAGTAAGCAAGGATTAGGAAAAGCTCCATAGAATTTTGCGATCTCTTCTAGGAGTCTAATCATTTAGTTCCCCCACCCCCCCATGGGACAGCATGACAAAATCACTGAATTATAAACACATTTTTGGAGCACAATTCATCTGCAAGTTTAGAATGCCATGCTTTTGTCAGATATTTGCAAAAATCACAGGACATTGTAGATGAAAGAAAACTTATGGATGATCTTAGGGATCTTTGGATCAAAGAATTTGGGCAAGAATTTAAGACAATCATCCAACTCCTTTCTTCTATAAAAGAGAGGGCTGAGGCCAAGAGAGTGGACTTACTCCAAGACCCATTGTGAGCAAAACCAGGTAATGGTGTTTAATTACATATGGAATTATTTGTACTAATGTATTCTCCTCAACAAATCCTTAATAGTCTCTTTTCACAAACATTAATAATTAAACAAACACCAATTTATGTTTGGATTCAGTAATCCCTTCTCACCTGTACCTCCCAGAAGCCCTGGCCTTCTTCAGAGCATAGTTCAGAGGCTGCTTCCTACCTGAGGCATTTCCTGATCCCTTCAGTAATTAGCACTGTCTTCTTGCAGTTGCTTTGTGTTACTTTTTTTTGTATTTAGTCACAACCAATGATGATGATGTTTGTCCTTTCTTGGAGAAGAAGACCATGACATTAGGGAGGTGATGCCATGACATGCATGTGAATTGGATTTGAGTGGAGGGAGGGGGGTTACTGTGCTAAGTTACCAGCTTTACTTTTTCCTCAGGAGCCATCTGGGTTCAGTGACCAGATATATAAAAATCAGGATGACTGGAAATAGCCCTGGTTTCCTCGACAATTAGAATTAAATGACTTGCCTAAGGTCACATTGCTATTAAGTGTCTGAGGCTGGACTTGAACTCAGGTCCTCCTGACTTCAAAGTAGGTACTCTACCCACTGTTATTTGTATATCTGTTGTATAATGTCTGTAAACTATAAGCAGTGGTGGGATTCAAATAAATTAACATCTGTTCTCAGCCGTAATGATTGTTTTAAGTGTAGAAAAATATATGCCAAAAGGTAGTTTAATATTTCACGCATTTAATAATCAAGTAAGAACAATTAAAGAAGTATGGAAAACTAGATTATGTTATATTACTCACAATAAGCAAACGTATCCTTGTGGAGCAAAAGCAGCCATGTGACCACAACAGCCAGTGTTGGAACATTTGCAGAATTAAAACTTATCCTACCTATTCTTTTTTTTTTTTTCTATGTAGACGGTTTTTGAAATGGGTGCTAAGATAATCCTGGAACCAACCCTATTGGTTCATTGTGTTCCAGGTTCCTATTGGTTTCACCATTCAGGGAACTGGTATTAAGCACACCCATGATATAAGGGGGGGGTGGAAATGTTGAACATAACGCCAAGCAGAAACAAATGACAGTTTGTCACCCCCTGGTTGTTTGCCACTTTTTCTCTTTATATTTGTTTACTGAAATAACAAAAACAAGGGAATTAAAATGTAGTATTTCATCAAAGGTATGAGTTTTAAGAAATTAACAAATATTACAAGCATAGTTCCATCAATATTTTTTTTCACCTATGGACAGAATGAACAATACTAGGGACACTTAAGAAAATGCTGTTGCACAGATAAATCTTAAAAAGGAGTAAGGAATGTAAATTTGTGATTTCCACATTGGGAGGTTGCCCAAGAACCCACTTTAGAGAGAACCCTGATTACAAATGTCATTTTAACAATCAGGTCGTTGAACTCAACATAAAATTAGATATTGGTTCTACCAAACTGGTGTGAACCAGCTGAATCCCATCACTGACTGTAAACAACTTGAGAGCAGGAGTTATTTGTTTTTGTCTTTTTATCTCTAGCACCTGAGCATTTGGTTCCTTGAACATAGAAGTTCTTAATAAAAGTTTATTATTGAATGGAATTCTTCTCAGCCATCTCTTTCTGCTTTCATGATACAGGTTTACAAAAGGCTTTCAATTGATATTAATTGTTCTCAATAATAATGCTGGCATTAAACTACAAATATTTCCTCAAAGGTGAAGAGCTTAATTTAGAAAATAGCACACTGTTTAAAGTTCTCATTCCATAATTTTAACACTTCCTATCAAGAGATCAGTCAGGGATAAATTGAAAATGTCCAAAAGTTTAACATCTTTCCTTCTTGGGCTTCTCCTATCTTTATCAATACAAAATTAATTGTCTTCAAGAGACTGACTTATGAATAATTTTAATCAACTTTTTTATAGAACTTTCTTCACCATATTATAGTGAATGGTGAGCAGACAGTATTATGCCAATTTTGCTGAAGAGGAAATAAAATCTTAGAACTGGGAAGTGACTTACCTTTGGTCACAAGACAGTGAGTAGTGGGTCTGTAAGGATCATGGTGTTAGATTTTATTTCTAAGATCTTTCAACACTATCATTTTATAAATTAAAAAAACAGTCCAGAAAGAGAAAAAAACTTGTGCCACAAATTACAGAAGTCTAAAGCTATAGAACAATATTCAAACCCACACTCTTGAAGTACTAGTTCTTGAAAAGATGCAGATATGGAGTATTATGACAAGTTATCCCTGCCTTCAAAGCTCAAAGCTATATAAGGGATAGTGAAGACATTCATTTCTCTGCAAAACTTAGTAATAGAAGATCATTTATGACCTTGGGGCAAGTTACTTCCCTTTTCTGAGTCTCAGGTTCCCCATCTGTAAATGTCAATTCTTCAATAGTTCTGCAAACTTATTCATGTAGGTTTTCCATGCAATGGTGCAAGGTACTGCCTCTCATCATATTTCACTCTTCTTCACTCCCTCCCCTTAAATCCACCACAATTTCTCCACCTAAAGTGCTGGAGGCCTTCTATATCTTTTATCATCTCATGATTACCAATGTAACCTGTGGACTGTCTATTGATTATACTTTGCTCTAGCTAGATGAATGGACCATCACTTTTCCAGGCATTATGTCTCCTCCTGTCTTTTGCTGTATAATTATTCCCTCATTAGTAAAGTACTGAACTCTTTCTATTTCTACCATATAGCTTTTTGTTGTCTTTTGGATGATTTTCAATTTGATTTTTCCTTAGTAACTGTGATATTCTATGATAAAGTCACATAATCTCATTATTGGGGAAAATAATGGTATCTAAAAGATCTTTTATTTATTTCAGGGACCAATTTGGCAAAAGTAGTATTCACTTAAGAATTTCTCATATGTAATTTAGTCTGTTGTCTTATGCTATTTGATTCAAGGCCCAGTTTAATTGTACTCTTCCAGTGTCTGTCTAAAATAGACGTGTGGGTTGTCTATCCAATTACAAATCATAATCTGGACAATAGACATTTTTTTCAGTCATCTGGTTTTCCCCATGAAGATAGCTAGATGAATAATCATGGACCTCATTTAAAAATCTTTGCAATGTGTCAGGGCTTAATATAACCAATACAATTTTAAACAGGAACATTAGCAGCTATAGATAATCTTTCCATTTAGTTTGCGTTCTTCCATGAGAGGGGAAAATACTTTGCTTAGCATATATCTTCCTGTTTTATGCTTCACTGGGTACTGATAATCAGTAAGTTGTTGAACAAAATTATTTCTCTTGTTCTTTTGTTAAAGGAATCTTGAGTTCATTAGTCAATAAACATTTATTAGGTACCTACTAGATTTGCTAGGCAATGTACTAAGCTTGGGAGATACGAAAAAAAAAGGGGAAAAGACAGTCCCTGCTCTCTAGGAGCTTGCAATCTAATGAGGAAAACACCATGCAAATTGACTCTATACAAAGAAGCAATATATCCAAGATAAACTGGAAATAATAAAGGAAGACATGAAAATTAAGGAGGGATATAGAAGGTGGAATTTTAATCTTATAAAACTTTAGCCTATGCATAGAAGACTTATTCTAAAACCTGTGAGATGACATTCTGTACCACTGAAACAAAAGCTGTTTTTAGACAACAAATGATGAAAAGTTGAATTTTATATATACTATGTTCCATTCAGTAGACTGTATGATTGTAAAGATGTGGTCTGCTGTAGAAAACCAATTATGAAAACTTGTCTGTTTTTTTCCCATATCTTCCAGAAGTATGCCATGTACACACACACACACACACACACACACACACATATATATATATATATATATATATATATAATGTATGTATTTATATATACACACACACACATTATTTCAAAGACA